>NC_088362.1:48711849-48736849 GCF_034508935.2 Berghia stephanieae
TCCAAAACATTAATTTTTAATTAATTAATTAATTAAAAAAACAATCCATCATTGTTCATAACAAATAATATAAAAACAACAACGTGATTTTAACATTTTTATCTTTAAAACATTGGAACTGATTTTTCATCCCTGAATATATATATATATATATATATATATATATATATATATATATATATATATATACTTCCGGATGGCATTGTTGTGAACTTCTTAGCCAAGTGCGTACTATCTATAGATAGAACGAAGTTGACGTCACTCAGGTCCTTGTTATTGAAAAATTATTGTGTTTGCCATCCATTTTTATGAGTAATTCTCACTAAACTGTAGTAACCAGACTATAAACGTTAAAGGTAACACACAGTTGTGTGTGATGGTCCGCAACTGTGTGTCACCTTTAACGTTTATAGTCTGGTTACTACAGTTTAGTGAGAATTACTCATAAAAATGGATGGCAAAAACAATAACAAGGACCTGAGTGACGTCAACTTCGTTCTATCTATAGATAGTATGCACTTGGCTAAGAAGTTCACAACAATGCCATCCGGAAGTATAACGGACCAACACACAAAACTATGTGTAACCATGACTTTTATAGTCAAGTTAATACAGTTTAGTGAGAATCACTCACAAACGTGGATGGCAAAATACAATAACAAAGGTTTGAGTGACGTCAACTTCGTTCTATCTAAAGGCGATCATTTTGATGACATAGATGATAATATCAATTTTGCAATTTTACCATGTTTTGAAATATGTTTTTTTTTTTTTTTTTTTGCCGGCGGACGTTATAATATCAATACTTGTATTTTTACAACAAACTAAATAATTTCTTTTCGTTTTGTAAAAGTCACGCTGAGCCTAAAGCGCACGATAGTCCTAATGAATTATTACGCCGGGGGATTTAAAAAATATAATCTGTCGGCAGCCTACAGACTTTGTTTATTTAGCGCTGAAATCGCGATTGAAACGCATGGGTTCTTCTATTTATTTACCCTTTTTAATCATTGCACAAATAACGTGAGAATTAAGTATATATAGATATATACAATTTAATTTTTGTCGGGTAATTATTGTCTTAACCACAACGAAATAACAAGTATACTGTGACATTGACTTAAAGGACTTCTAATAAGAAAAAAAGTTTAATCTATCGGCTGTTTTAAAGGTAAGTTAAACTTATATTTCAGCGCTCAGATGGACACCGACAGAATAATCCTAAAAGGGGAAGACCTTTAGAAACTTGGAGAAGATCAGTGGAAAGAGAGATGACATCCTTCGGTTGGACCTGGGGTGAGATCCGGAAGCTGGCAGAAGACAGAAGTCACTGACGCTCCTTACTGTCGACCTTATGTGTTTTTGAAACATCAAAGTGTACTGAAATAAGTAAGCAAGTAAGTAAGTATGTAAGCAAACTTATATTTGTTTCCAGACCTACTGAGTTATCCAATGCAGATAAATAGCCAGGAAAAAAAATGAAAATAAACAAATAAAAAAAAAAAACAACAACAAAATATAAAGACTAAAGAAAATAAGATAATTTTGCTACGCAGGGGTCATGTCTATACGTTATAAAGGCAACCTGTGATATGATTGTATTTTGCGACAGAGCCTTTAAAACTCCGAGGTCACTATGGACAATATTCGTTACGTAAATTACATTTCGCACCAATATTGATGCTATGCGTTTAGGTAAAATAATCACAACGTCCGCCAGACAGATATAACGACGTACCAACACACAAAAATATTTGTAGTCTTTTCCAACATTTATAATAATAAATAATAAATAAAATACAATTCCCTTTATTAACCCCTATTTGGAAATTTTTCTTTAGGATCTATTTCAAAGGAAGAAAGGAATAACTCATGCGTCAGCCGCAATGCAGCGCCGTAAAATGAACTATGGCTAGGTGACTTGCTCAAGGCCACACGGGTACACGGGTAGTCGAATTCGGTAGCTTCCGAGTACGAAGCAAAGACCATTCCGCTGAGCCACGCTTTCCCATAGTCTGATTGATATTATAGATAGAATGCGCTTGGCCAAGGAGTTCACAACATTGCCATCCGGAAGTAGAACGGACCAACACACAAACTCTGTGTAACCATGAACTTTTATAGTCTGGTTAATACAGTTTAGTGAGAACAACTCACAAACGCGGATGGCAAAAACAATAACAAAGGCCTGAGTGACGTCATCTGCATACTATCTATACAATCACCAAAATGGCTATCTAAAAACAAAACTATGTGTAACCTTGAACTTTAATACAGTTTAGTGAGAATTACTCAAAGCGCGGATAGCAAAAAACAATAACAAAGACCCGGGTGACGTCAACTTCATTCTATCTCTTGAGAGGAAAAGCAATCCTTACAGAACAATGGTACCCATGAAGCCAGTCTATCTAGTTTCTGTTGCGTTAATCACACAATGATTTTTTACTTGTAAATGTTTTATAATGAAAATGTTGCTGCCGAAGCTCAAAGAAATGAATTACAATCTCGTCAAATTGGAAGGAAGCATCAATTTGTTTGTTTGTTTTTAATGGTTTTAAGGACACATTTAGGTTATATCAGCGCCAGTAAAAAGGAAGAAAATAGGATGGTAAAAGAAAGCCAACGGAAAACAGATGTAGATTCAAAGAGCACACCATCATGTACTTAGTTTGAGGTCACCTAAATGTCTCACCCTGACTAAAGCACAGGTCCACACAAGAGAAACACACTCAAATGTTTACAGATTGTAATCATATATATTATCATTATTATGTACTATTAACAATAATACAGTACATAACAGACAGATGATTTACAAACCAAAAAAATATCATCTATCTATACATTTGACTGTTTCCCTCCCAGCTAGGGTATCCGGTCAGGGCCAGGACAAAACCAACTAATCTCATCCCAAGACAAAGACAGAACGCATGTTGGAAAAAGTATACAGGGGGACACACTAAGTGCCTCCAGCCCACTATGGGGAAGCATCAATTTAATTCATGAAAACAGATGGTGTTAAGGACGTTTTGGGCTTCTTCTTTTGTCAACAAAACACGATGAATGAAACATTAAAGACGATTGAGAGATGAAATGATGGCGTCGATACAAATGAGAGGATGGAGTCGATACAAATGAGAGGACGGAGTCGATACAAATGAGAGGATGGAGTCGATACAAATGAGAGGATGGAGTCGATACAAATGGGAGGATGGAGTCGATACAAATGAGAGGATGGAGTCGATATAAATGAGAGGATTGGAATCGATACAAATGAGAGGATGGAGTCGATACAAATGGGAGGATGGAGTCGATACAAATGAGAGGATGGAGTCGATATAAATGAGAGGATTGGAATCGATACAAATGAGAGGATGGAGTCGATACAAATGAGAGGATGGAATCGATACAAAGGAGAGGATGGAATCGATACAAATGAGAGGATGGAATCGATACAAATGAGAGGATAGAGTCGATACAAAGGGTTATCTTTTTTACGAAACCCGCCGAAACCCGCCGAAACCCTGCGAAACCCGCCGAAACCCGACAAAACCCGACGAATCCCGACAAAGTTATGGGAAGTAGGTGGCAGTGGGGAGTGAACCTAGAACTCAGGGAAGTGTACACCATTGGGGAGTGAACCTGGGACTGGGTTTCGGCGGGTTTCGTAAAAAAGAACTAGTGCTTTTTTACGAAACCCGCCGAAACCCGCCGAAACCCGACAATATACAGAAAAGTTATGGGAAGTAGACAACTGTGGGTAGTGAACCCGAGACTCAGGGAAGTGTACACCAGTCGGGAGTGAACCTGAGACTAAGGTTATCGGCCGGTTTCGGCGGGTTTCGTAAAAAAGAATTAGTGCTTTATTACGTAACCCGCCGAAACCCGACAATATCCGGCAAAGTTATGGGAGTTTGGCAACAGTGGGGGGTGATCCTGGGAATCAGGGCGGTGTACACCAGTGGGAGTGAACCTGGGACTGTATAAAAAGGATATCAGTGGGAAATAAACCTGGGACTAAAGGGAGATGGATACCATTGAAAGTTGAAGCCGGATATGGGAGTTGAGTACCAGAGGAGTATGAACCTGACACTATAGGAGATGGGCGCCAGTGTGGAGTGAACCTGGGACTCAGGGAAGTGCACACCAATTTGGAATTAACCTGGGACTGTGAGAGATGGATAACTGTGGGTATCCGAGCCGAACTATAGGAGTTGGGTACCAGAGGAGAATGAACCTGACACTATAGAAGGTGGGCGCCGTGGGGAGTGAACCTGGGACTCAGGGAATTGCACACCAGTGGGGAGTTAACCTGGGAATATGTAAAAAGGATATCAGTGGGAAATAAACCTGGGACTAAAGGGAGATGGATACCATTGACAGTTGAAGCCGGATATGAAAGTTTGGTACCAGAGGAGAATGAACCTGACACTATAGGAGGTGGGCGCCAGTGGGGAGTGAACCTGGGACTATGTAAACAGGATATCAGTGGGAAATAAACCTGGGACTAAAGGGAGATGGATACCATTGAAAGTTGAAGCTGGATATGAAAGTTTGGCACCAGAGGAGAATGAACCTGACACTATAGAAGCTGGGCGCCAGTGGGGAGTGAACCTGGGACTTTGTAAACAGGATATCAGTGGGAAATAAACCTGGACTAAAGGGAGATGGATACCATTGAAATTTGAAGCCGGATATGGGAGTTGAGTACCAGAGGAGAATGAACCTGACACTATAGGAGATGGGCGCCAGTGTGGAGTGAACCTGGGACTCAGGGAAGTGCACACCAATTGGGAGTTAACCTCGGCTGTGGGAGATGGATAACTGTGGGTATCCGAGCCGAACTATAGGAGTTGGGTACCAGAGGAGAATGAACTGACACTATAGAGGTGGGCGCCATGGAGTGATGAACCTGGGAATATGTAAAAAGGATATCAGTGGGAAATAAACCTGGACTAAAGGGAGATGGATACCATTGAAATTGAAGCCGGATATGGGAGTTGAGTACCAGAGGAGAATGAACCTGACACTATAGGAGATGGGCGCCAGTGTGGAGTGAACCTGGGACTCAGGGAAGTGCACACCATGGATTAATCGACTGTGGAGATGGATAACTGGACCGAGCGACATAGGAGTGGTACCAGTGATGAACGACTATAGAAGTGCGCCATGGATGAACTGGATAGGTTCATGGGTTACCTAAAGGATACATGAAATAACACTGATAAAGCTAGATGGATCCCAAGTGGTGGATGTGACACTGGGACTATGTAAACCAGGAGTTATCAGTGGGAAATAACTGTACCTGGCGACTATAGGTGTACAGATGGATACCAATTGAAATTTGAAGCCGGATACCTGGGACGTTGAAGTACCAGGTAGACTAATGGATACCTGCACTAAGGGTATGGGTCCAGGTGTAGTTAACCTGGGACTCAGGGAATGCACACCAATTGGGCGTTAACTCGGCGTGGAATGGATAACTTGTGGTCATCGAGTCCCACTGATATGAGTTTGGTCCAGAGGTGAATGAACTGACACTGGGCAGAGTGGGCGCCAGTGGGGAGTTAACCTGGACTATGTAAACAGGATATCAGTGGAAATAAACCTGGACTAAAGGAGATGGATTCCATTGAAGTTTGAAGCCGGATATGGGAGTTGAGTACCAGAGGAGAACTGCCAACTGGTGACTGCCTCAGGAACTCCATGGGTAAGGATGATGGTGTTCCCGACTAAAGTGTGGTACCAGTGAACCGGCTTAGATCCTCAGGGAATACACCATATTATTGCGGATAAACCTCGGCTGGGAGATGGATATAAGTGACCGGACTATGGAGTTGTACCAGAGGAGATGAACCTGACATCCCATGGACTGGGTTGTGTTCGGCCAGTGGGGAGGTAACCTGGCCGACTAGTGTAGAAAGGATTATCAGTGGAATAAACCTGGCACAAGGTGTCAGATGATACCATTGACTATTGAATGGTCGGATATGGGAGTTGAGTTTACCAGAGTGACGCAATGACCTGACCATTATAGGCATGGGTCGCCATGTGGATTGATACTGGGACTCAGGAGTGCCCCAATTGGAGTAACCTCGGCTGTGGGATGGATAACTGTGGGTATCCGAGCGAACTTAGGAGTTGGGTACCAGAGGAGAATGACATGACACTATAGAGGTGGCGCCCAGGGGAGTAACCTGGAATAGTAAAAGGATATCAGTGGGAAATAAACCTGGGACTAAAGATGGGTACCATTGAAGTTGAGGCGGATATGGCGAGTTGAGTACCAGAGGATCATGACCTGCATATAGGATGGGTGCCAGTGTGGAGTGACCTGACTCAGGAAGTGCACACCATTGGGAGTTAACCTCGATGTGGGAGTGGATAACTGTGGGTATCCGAGCGGAACTTAGGAGTTGGGTACCAGGGAGAATGAACTGACACGAAGAAGGTTGAGCCGTGGAAGTGAACTGGGAATCGGAATTGCACACAGTGGGAGTTAACCTTGAATATCTAAAAAGATATCAGTGGGAAATAATCGGCTTCAACCCCATGGTATCCATCCCTTTGCCGAGGTTATTCCTGATATCCTTTACATATTCCCAGGTTAATCTCACTGTGTGCAATTCCTGGTCCAGTTCATTCCAATGGCGCCACCCTATAGTGTCCTGTCATTCCGTGTACCAATCCTATAGTTCGGCTCGGATACCACAGTATCATCTCACAGTCAGTTAACTCCCAATTGTGTGCATTCTGATCCAGTTGTGTCAGGTTCATTCTCCCTGATACCAACTCCCATATCCGGTTCAACTTTCAATGGTATCCATCTCCCTTTAGTCCCAGGTTTATTTCCCACTGATATCCTGTTTACATAGTCCCAGGTTCACTCCCCACTGCGCCCACCTCCTAATGTGTCAGGTTCATTCTCCTCTGGTACCAAACTTTCATATCCGGCTTCAACTGTCAATGGTATCCATCTCCCTTTAGTCCCAGGTTTATTTCCCACTGATATCCTTTTTAATATTCCCAGGTTAACTCCCCACTGGTGTGCAATTCCCTGAGTCCCAGGTTCACTCCCCACTGGCGCCCACCTTCTATAGTGTCAGGTTCATTCTCCTCTGGTACTCAACTCCCATATCCGGCTTCAACTTTCAATGGTATCCATGTCCCTTTAGTCCCAGGTTTATTTCCCACTGATATCCTTTTTACACAGTCCCAGGTTAACTCCCCACTGGTGTGTATTTTCCCTGAGTCCCAGGTTCACTCCCCGCGGGCGCCCACCTTCTATAGTGTCAGGTTCATTCTCCTCTGGTACTCAACTCCCATATCCGGCTTCAACTTTCAATGGTATCCATCTCCCTTTAGTCCCAGGTTTATTTCCCACTGATATCCTTTTTACACAGTCCCAGGTTACCTCCCCACTGGTGTGCATTTTCCCTGAGTCCCAGGTTCACTCCCCACTGGCGCCCACCTTCTATAGTGTCAGGTTCATTCTCCTCTTGTACTCAACTCCTATAGTTCGGCTCGGATACCCACAGTTATCCATCTCCCACAGTCCCAGGTTAATTCCAAATTGGTGTGCACTTCCCTGAGTCCCAGGGTTTCGGCGGGTTTCGGTGGGTTTCGTAAAAAAGACACACCGCGATACAAATGAGAGGATGGAATCGATACAAAAGAGAGGATGGAATCGATACAAATGATGGCGTCGATATGGTCTTAGTGACATCATCCTTTCATCTCTCATTCGTTTTTAGTGTTTCATTTATCGTGTTTTGACACTGGGGAATTCTGAAATGTCCACGTAATTTGTCTTCTTTACTTAAAACGAAGCTTCCGTTCATTTTGTCGATTGTTTTTATGTCTATTTACGTCTTTTATAGGACGCCGGGTTGTCACAAAAATACTTTCCATTATAGTATCTAATAGACTCGGCTTCACAATTATGGCTGAGTAGACAGAGGAACATCATTTTCGCAAAATGACCTTCTTTAAAAAGTCATGGTGACGAATCACCACTCCTTACCACCCATAGGAAAATCGTCACATTCGTTACGATGCAGCCAACAATTTTCTTATACTGATTTTTTTGTTAAAGTTTTAAGCTATTTGTTGCAGAGCTCATTTTTCTGAACAGAATATAGAATATATCTAGGTCCTACTCGTTGCTATTCTGTTTGAAAAATCTATCTTTGTGTTGGGTGAGTATGAAGTTTCAGGTATAATTCTGAAAAAAGCTGGTAAGGAGAGAGTTAAGCCCTACACTAAGATATAATATTATCATGAAACTGTACTCATAACAATTCTGTGACATTTGTGTGAGATTAATTTTATTTTAATACCTCTTTTGTTTTTAGTTTGTGGCACAATTATGCCTGGTTGTCATAATTGTAAATTTTTCTATTTCACTGTTTTCTTTATTGAGGAATTTGTTTGTTTTGTTTCAGAAATGATAACTCAGGCATAAGCTATACTTGCCTCATCATGGTGACACAACTATTAATTACGTGTGTCATTTTTCTTAACTGTGTGACGTCTGACAGCACCGACCGTCCAGTATTACAGATTCAAGAAGCAACGGAATATCCCGGGAAAACTTCAAACAATCCCTCCATAAAAAAAGATTACCATACGCCTAATGACCTAAACGTTTTCGAGACCAGCGGTGATGAAGTTGATGATGACGATGATGCTGATGGTGATGTTGATGATGGTGTTTTAATTCTTCACGGTGATTTCATTAAACGTAAGCAAACATCGGTTGAACCACATAGAAAGAAAAGAAGCTTTAGCCTCGGCCGGGGAAACCCTGACGAGGCTAAGCTTGGCATCAATGAAGATGATGATCAAATGGTGATGTTCAATGGTGATCATTGCGGTGGCATAGATCCTTCTATATTCGAATTCGTTCTGAACAACTCAGGCATAATGAGCCAACTACCAATCCAAAACAATCGGGCTTGTTATTGCAAGGAACCGAGGTCTTTAGAAAACATTTGTGACATCAGATGCTTTCCCTGTGAAAATCACGGCATTTGTCAAACCTTCGGAACCTGCTGTGATTCGAGCAAAAACGGAGCAATGGTCGATCCGTTTGTGAAATCAACACCAGTCCCCGTGTGTTATAAAGGGAGGGAAAAAAATTACCTGGTCATCAGGTCATGTCCAAAAGACTACGATGATGACATCATAAAGGCCTTGTGCGAAGATCAACCTGCTTTGGATAAAGTCACCATGGAATCGGAGACCTTTGTGACCGACATTTATACAGAAGTGACTTACTATAACAAATATTGTGCCGAGTGCAACAACGCGATCCAGGTAAATACATACTATGATCTCTCACCTACACTAACAAAATATTTGTTTTGGTCACAACGGCTTGTGGTATGACACTCGCCTTCGGATCGGAAGGTCCCAGGTTCGAATTCCGCCCTCAGCAGCGAATAGTTGAGTTCTTGGAAAAAGCTCTTTACTCACATTCTCTCACTGTATTATGGTGTAATATGAGCATCTGGCGGTCACCAGCATTGCCTCTGTCGAAAAAAAAAATGTAACATTGCCCAAAAGGCGTAATGTCTTGTCCAACATGTTAAATGTTGTTGCTGTCTATGGGCCCCTCTTAAAGCGATTTGAGTACGTCTAGTAGCTCTATATAAAATTTTTTTTTTAATTTGAGCTTTATATAGCGCAATATCCACTAAATGTGCTCGAAGTGCTTTACAAGGGGTCCCTGGTCAACAGCAACATTTAACATGTAGGACGAAACATGACGCCTGTTAGGTGATATTACAATTTTTCAGACAAAGACAATGCTGTTAACGGCCAGGTACTCATTTTACACCTGAGTACGGTGAGAGAATGCCTTTTCCAAGGACTCAACTATGCGCCGAGCGCGAGGCTCGAACCCAGGACCTTCCGATCCGAAAGCGAGTGTCATACCACTAGACCACATAGCCGCACTATATAAATGCTCCAGTCTTTATTTTGATAACCGAACACAATTGTTGGCCTAATTTAACATGGTTGAAACATTTTGCGTTGGATTGAGAGCATTTCCATAACAACAATGAGCCCATAACAATATGGGTTATTAGACATGCAAATATGTCCACGTCAAGAGGACCCCAATCTCATCAAAATTTTAAAGAAGTTATCAGTATCAGACCCGCAAATAGTTATTCGTCGCTAAAACCCGAAGGATTTCTAAACCGTACGCTGGAAAGACGCGTATTTTAAAACTTGGCCAGAAGACTCGTCCTTCAAATATCGATCGATTCAAATGGCATTGCGAGGTCCCAGGTTTGATTTTGCCAAGATGAGGGTTAGTTAAACCGATGTTTAAATATAAGTATTTCTAGAGTATCTACGGCAGTTAATGGGTTAACGAAGTGTTGGGTTTGAGGATTTTTGACAATTTTGACCAGTTGGGATGATCTTATTGAAGAAAATGTATTTTTAAAAATTAAACACACACACACGCACACACACACACACACACACACACAAAGACAAAAACAAAACATCAACAACGATAGCATAATCAAACAATCAAACAAAAATTATATACATGTGTTAAGTCACATAAGAGAACAGCGGTGATATGCCAATAGCAAATATCAATTTCGTCATGTTATTGAGTGCAGCTTTGTGGTTTAGCAGTCTGACAGTTTACTATGCTCTTGGCTTGCGACCTGTAAGCCAAAGGTTCGACTCCTACGGTGATAGGCGCAAAACTGACTTTTTTTTTTTTGTATAAGGCTCATAAGTTGCGTTTTTTCACCAAGGTCATGGATAAAACGAGTATCTGGCCAGTAACAGCGTTGTCTCTGCCGAAAAGCTCATTAGAGGCTGCATGTCTCGTCACGGTTCAAAAAAGTGAGTGGAGTTGGCACTTATGTTGAGAATAACAGGAAAGGAAGTGAGCTGAGAATGACAGAGTACATCAAATAGAAAATATACAGTTTGCGGCGATTAGGAGTGCGACTATGTGGTCTAGTGGTATAACACTCGCTTTCGGATCGGAAGGTCCTGGGTTCAAGCCTCGCTCGACGAATAGTTGAGTCCCTGGAGAAGGCTCCTTACTCACATTCTCTCAGCGTACTCAGATGTAAAGTGAATACCTGGCCGTTAACAGCGTTGTCTCTGTCCCAAAAATTGTAACATCGCCTAACAGGCGTCATGTCCCGTCCTAAATGTTAAATGTTGCTGTTGACCAGTGTCACAAAGTGACAATGCCAAAGAGTGAGTCGGTGGTCTGCAGAACCTCCGTCCCAGTCAATGGCCTTAAAGGGTTGCTAACGTCCAACAAATTGACCAGCCCAACAAACTAACAATCAAAGAATGATAAGTAAATTTTCATATTTCATATAATTTATTAATGCAAATTACTCTCTCACACACTCTCTCTCATTCGCACATGTAATGACGAACACTCAATTCACTAGACAGTAACGATGAACGTGGAACAATGAATAAGTCACATAAGTCACAAACAGATTTCACAAGAAGGTGGGGCCCCTTACCTTTACAGAACACATAGAACAAAAATATGAACTGTCCGTCACAGGTACGTCAGGGCTTCTTCCTCTAGTCGATATGATGCAGTCTGTCGTCATTTCTTTCTACTGTCACAATTTGTACTGTCCAAACTCAAAGATTGTTCTTGTAATCTAAGGCGTCGGTCTTATAACAATAAAACTAAAATGTCCACGGCTTGGGCCGGATATGAACAATATTCATATATGGGTCTAATATCGATGGCATCGGCCAAGGATAAGGCTATCGAAATGTTCTGGCTTTGGCCACAAATCAGAAGAAGAAAGGTCTTACATCCAAAATTCAACAGGGTTAGAGTTAATTCATATATAGTTTCTTTGGCTTTGGCCCCAAATCAACAGGCCTACTAGAATGGTAAAGAAAACAATATATAATTAACCATAGGAAAACAAAAGAAATAATGCTTATACCAAGTCACCTTTACACATATCACGACACTATTAACTTCTCAACACACGTGGTCACTGCCCCATGTGCTTGGCACAAACTATTAAATTAGAAAATCACTAGTATTAATACACTCATAATATAAGCAGAAAGATTGAATCAAATGAATAATTCCAAGGCCTGCAACAATTAAAATCACAATTAATTGATTTTGATAAACTGAAGTAAAACTCTTGCAAAACAGCATCGGCTGAACTTCGCATAGAGAAGAAAATACTTCCGAATCGTCGGACGGCCAACTGGTGACTGGGGAGGATGAAAGTTTTACAAAAACCAAGAAACAGAATTTTAAAAGAAAAGAAATACTTAAAGAAATGGTCTCTCTTTGTGTGCCCGGAAATGACTCAAGGGAAAATCCACGACCTGTGACATATTATTTCCGACCTCAAACTAAAGCCACTAAAACGGTTCTACGCAACACCAGGTCCCTATGCCCCTTTATCTATTACAGAGAAGTCAACCACAAAAGGACGAATGCGATATGATCATCACATCGGGACATTACGAACTAAGAATAACATTAGGTCTAGCGTATACAATACACCTAAGTAAACATTCATAATAACATTTCGTGACAACCAGGGACCCCATGTAAAGCGCTTTGAGCACATTTAATGGATATTGCGCTATATAAAAGCTCAATTTTTTAGGAGTTGAACCCACGACCCAACTGTTACGGCACCTCCGCCTGGCAACGAGATGTACGCTCTACAATGGACGCCATCACTTCTCAAAAAAAAAAAAAAAAGTGCTTTCAAACGTAGTAACTATGTATCTTGAGTCTCTCTCGCGACTTCTTATCAAAACTTGAGCTTTTATATAGAGCAATATCCACTTAATGTGCTCAAAGCGCTTTACAAGGGGTCCCGCAAGATGTAACATGTAGAACGAGACATGACGTCTGTTAGGCGATATAAAAGTTATTTTTCCCGACAGAGACAACGCTGTTGACGGCCCGGTACTTATTTTTACACCTGAGTACGGCGAGTAAAGAGCCTTATCCAGGGACTCAACTATGCGCCGAGCGAGGCCCGAACTCAGGACCTTCCGATCCGAAAGCGAGTGTCATACCACTAAACCACATAGGCCCACGACCCAAATGGACGCCATCACTACTCCAAAACAAAAAAGTGCTTTCAAAAGTAGAAACTATCTTGAGTCCCTTTCGCGACTTCTTATTAGATAAGTACGAGGTGTATCATAATAATAATATGACTTCCCCCTTTTTTTTTTTTCAAGTGAACAGACACTTTTAATAGACCACATGATTCTTTGCGATCTTTTTTTTTTTTGTAACATAATAATAGTAATAATAATAATAATGATGATAGTAGTATTAGTAATAATAATAATAATAACGATGATAATAATAATAATAATAATAATAATAATAATAATAATAATAATAATAATAATGATGATGATGATGATGATGATGATGATGATGATGATGATAATAATAATAATAATAATAATAATAATAATAAGCATTTTTTAAAAAGGGACATTGTTTACCCATGTTACAATAATGTTTCAAATTCAATTCAACCATTTTATCAAAATAATTAAGAGCATATAATGAGCATCAAAAACATCAATACAAAAGTCACATACAGTACATTTAAAGTTCAATTAACTAAGTATTTTCTGAAAAGATACGTTTTCTGTTTGTATTTTTTTTTTTTTTTTTGAAAATGTCTATTGAGCTCGAAAATCTCACAGATTAAGGGGAGATCATTCCAAAACGTGGATCCGGATTTCATAAGAGACCTATCGCCAAAATATTTAAGTTTAGTTTTAGGAGATACCTTAAACGAAAAATATATTTAGCAGAATGATTTTAGAATGAAAATGCTGTGAAATGCACACACTAAATATATGTACAACACACACACATATGTATGTATATCTATAAATATAATGAGTGTGTAGTTATATGAACCATGCCTGACATCACGGAAGAATCAATCACAATGTTAATTATACCTAACCTCATAAATCCCCATGTTTTCTTACAACTCTCTCCTAGTGCTTTCGTTTATGACTCCTAATTCCAGTTTGTAATTGAATTATTCCTGGCACCAATCACAAATTATTTATCTTGAAATGAAAATGTACACATTCACCTAGAACCTTGATTAATGAGATTAGCGGAAGAGTAGCGTCCCTTGATTGGAAGTCACGAGCGGAAAAGTTATTAGAGAGACCACGTCATGTTGGTTGTGCGGCATGAGATACTTCACCGAAAGCGAGGACGAGAGACCATTTTGACGTTCTCTCAGTAAGGTGACGTCCAATCAAGGGACGCTACTCTTCCGCTAATCTCATTCCCTATTCTAAAATGCTTTTGTGTTGTTATCCACAGGTCAGCAAATGGGAAGTTCAAATAAATTGCTTTACTTATCTCTACGTACTCGGTGCTTTGACCTACCAAGATCTTCTAAGACTGTCTCTGAAAAGAGATTCCCAATGCACTAAAATCCAAACTCCAACTGGTCTGAAGAATCATTTTCATGATTGTAATGTTAAATTTTATACTAAGTAAGAGCTTTATTCCTTATTTTTTCTTTTTCTTTGTCTTTCTTTCTTTCTTTTTTTTTTGTGCTTGGAACTTTTAAGAAAGTAGGCTAAACGAATATACACTGAATTAAAAAAAAACATTCACGAAAAACAAAACAACACTCATACACACCAAGCTAAGATAGTGTTTTTCAACCAAGTGTATTGTACATTCCAGGGTGAACCAAATTTTTAAATGGGTTTACCATTTTGATTGGGATGTACGTGGAATGTACAACATACTGACACAACATACTGGCATAATAGCAATATAGAGGAAACGAAGTTGACGTCAGTCAGCTCTTTGTTATTGTTTTTTTTTTTTTTTGACAGCCATTTTAGTGATCAGTTCGCACTAACTCACATCAATCAGACTATAAACGGTCACGTTTACACACAGTTTTGTGCTGATACACTAATCCGGCAATCTGATGTTGTGAGTATTTTTATATTATATATATATATATATATATATATATATATATAATATATATATTATTTTTAAAATATTTACCACAATGTTTGAGACAGTTTGAGACAATAAATATTTAAAAAATAATAATTCGCTCCATTACTACATGTCGAGCACTTTTCGTACCATATTTGTATCAAACACGATTCAATATATATATATATATATATATATATATATATATATATATATATATATATATATAATATAATATACAATATTTCAAATATGATTATGATCAACTTCTACAATTATACTTGATATATTTTATAAATAGCTCCTTTTACCATAAAGTTGAGCACTATTAATTCATGGTTTTTGTCTTTATATATATAGCTATTTATAAAGTATTTCAAGTATAATTGTAAAAGTTGATCATAATTATACCTGAAATATTATATATATATATATATATATATATATATATATATATATATATATTCTCTCTCTCTCTCTCTCTCTCTCTCTCTCTCTATTGTTTTATTTTTTTCCCCTTTAAAATCGATGTAATTTTAGTGCATTGTGACACCTGTGGTGCACAATTGACACGCACTGTTCCTAGATTATACCTTTGATTAAGACGAATATTTAGTAAGTAATGATATTTTAAACTTTTCTCGACAGTCCCATCGGCAATGTGATCGGCCGATGCAACGTAACTGGCCATGAAAAGAGCATAAGCGGCAAAGTAATGACGGCTTGTGAGACACAGCCCTACGAACTAACGTCACGAGTGGTGTATCGAGAGCAGACCTTCAAGAACATATTTTGCCTCATTTGTAACAACTTAGGAAGACTGGAGTACGAGCCAAATGAGGTAAAAAGAGAATTGAGCTTTTATATAGCGCAATATCCACAAAACGTGCTCAAAGCTCTTTACAAAGGATAACATTAAAGAATTTAAATTACATTTTTTTAAATTGTTATATGTTCATGTGTCAATCAATCCTACATAAAGGGGCGTCGATTTTGTTCCTAATCTTGTGATATGATATGATATTATCTAAAGAAACTTGAGAGTTTCTTGAGAAACTTGGCAATGCACTATCAACTAAATTTGCTCAAATACCTATATAGGGGACTCCCTTGCCAACAACGATGCCTGTTAGGCGATATTTAATTTTTTTTTCAAACTTAGACAACGCTTTTAACGACCAGGTACTCAATTTACATCTAAGGACGATGAGAAAACGAGAGTAAAGAGCCTTTTCCATGGACTTCTATTTACCGCTAAGAGCGGGACTCGAACCATGTACCTTCTGGTCCGAAAGGGATTGTCATAACACAATACCACATATCCGGACAAGGGTTTACTAGGTCGTATCACATCATCATCATCATCATCATCATCATCATCATCATCATCATCATCATCATCACCACCACCACCACCACCACCACCACCATCATCATCATCATCATCATCATCATCATCATCATCATCATCATCATCATCATTTATGATTCTCAATAACATAATTATCCTCGTAATAATCATCCCTATATGAAATTAAAGAGTAATCACATTCGTTCTTAATTTCTTTCTTCCATCTTACACGTTGTGGAGGTATGCCCCAAAATGACGCAAGGTAGTGATAAAGTACCAATACCGCCTTTCCAGTACATTTTTGGGTTCGGGAAAACTGTTGGAACGGAATATTTAAACAACTTTGGATGCTCTGAGAATGAATGGATGGACCCATCGGTAAGGCTTCAATACTATGCGATTCTTTGATGTCTTTGTATTTATTAAACGAGTTATTTTCATCATGTAAAATAACACTACGAGCATACGGCGTGGCTGAATGATAAGACGTCTGTCCCAGAAGGCTTAAAATTGGCGCTGTGGGTTAGATTTACGTCTGCGGCACGTGTTTTTATCAATTAATTAATTTCTTTCTTTCTTTATTTCTTTCTTTATTTATTTATTTATCTATTTACTTATTAGAGAGATATATTGGAGTGAGATATTCAGAAAAAAATATTTAAAAGAAAATAGGGGGTGGAATATTTGTCATTTGCAACATTCTGTAGAAAGCAGGCTAAAATAATAATAGAAAAAATACAAATAAACAGTGGCACAGACGGGAATCGAACCCGCAGCGCCGATTTCAAGCCTTCGGAGACAGACGTCCCACCCATTCGGCTACGCCATCCACATGAACGACGACGTATATTATGTATACATACGAGCTACTATCCCTCAACCGATTTGTTGTTTGGGTGTATTTTTAACACTTTTATTGGTATTTCATCTAGATACTTTACTTTTTTTTTCATATTTTTTATGTGCATTGCGAACGTTTAAGTTTATAATAACCGTTGATCATACATAGTACGTCTGGGTATTTTCATTGTTGATTCTACTCAGATGCGTCTGTACATAATCACAGAGGACGCGAGCGAGTTGTATGCGACGTGCTGTACAAAACTTGAAAAAAACTAGGAATTCTAGAAATAGATAACTCAATAAGAAATCCATTTGTCAACATAATTCATAACAAAAAGCTGGTTATTCCAAATCATTACCTCTTATTCGTTTTATAATCGCGGGTTGGTTCATGATCATGGATCGATGACAGAGATAGAAAAAAGAAAAACCCCAGCAGAAAACAACATTATTAAAATCATCAATTCCAAAAAAAAAAAAAAAAGATGGAACGATTGAAACGGTTATTAGACTAGTGTTGACAAATTATGCGATAACTAAAGTAATTTTCAAAGTTTTTCCAAAAAAAATATGCATTGTACATTGATTAAATAATCCGGGACTCGTCCGATGAGATGATAGTGAAACAAGCAAAGGCGGTCCGTTCAATGAACGGAATGATTGATCGATCAACACAACATTTATAATTCAAGTGTTGATGAATAAAATTTAAACTCAGTGTCTTACTCATAGATCATTATCCCTCTCTTTACCAGCCATTTTCAAGATTTCTCCCAAAACTTCAAACCCAACTAACACAACAATAGATTTTTTGTTACTCAGACACAATGGCAGTAAAATTCTTGCCATAATACATAGTTTCTTTAACACAAAATCCTCTATAATACACTGTTATTTTCTTTACTTTTATGAAGTACAAAAGAAAATTGAATAAAGACAAAGGATGGTTGTATAGTAACGAATGTAACGATTTTCCTATGGTTGGCAAGGAGAGGGTTAAGTTTTGAATGTTGCGGGATAGCCCCGTGGCGCTCTTTACTCGTGCAAAGAGAGATATTTTTGGCATTCAAACTGCGTCTCAAAACATTTATCGTAGTAGACGAGCCGTTCAAAATCTGAAATCTAATCAGGGTTTTGCATATTTTTAGTCGAAATTTTGTTCACTATAAATCTCATTCTCTAACTCTCTCAAGCCCCAAATAGGTACATAACCAATCCCGCAACTCGCTATGGTCTTTTAATATTTCGCCTTTATAAATGAAAGTGAATGACGTCAAGTGTTTTGAATTATGAACATACGTTTCTATTTAGTATGTAAGGTATGTAAGTCATAGCTGAGTGTAGAAAAAAAGCAGATATGAAAGTTTCTGCTCATCGACAGTAATGCATAGTCCGGATGAATCAAGTTTGTTAATATGATGATGATGATGATGATGATGATGATGATGATGATGATGATGATGATGATGATGATGATGGAAGAGGAAGAGGAGAAGGAAGGAGGAGGAGGATGAGGATAGGAAGAAGAAGGAAGGATGGAAGAAGAAGAAGAAGAAGAAGAAGAAGAAGAAGAAGAAGAAGAAGAAGAAGAAGAAGAAGAAGAAGAAGAAGAAGAAGAAGAAGAAGAGAGCTGAAGAGAAGAAGAAGAAGAAAAAGAAGAAGAAGAAGAAGAAGAAGAAAAGAAGAAAGAAAAAAGAAAGAAAAGAAAGAAAGAAGAAGAAGAAGAGAAGAAGAAGAAGAGAAGAAATAAGAAGAAGAGAAGAAGAAGAAGGAGGAGGAGGAGGAGGAGGAGGTATGTCTGGCGAAGTTAAAATGGATGTGAAATTTATTCTCCATTTATTTTCAGGGACGTTGCAGATCTGTTGAATGTACAGAAGGCAAGGTCCTGAAATCAGGAAACTGTCAAACTGCGTTGAGCATCATCAGCGGACTGCCGTATCGAATGAGTTTACTACTCAAAGCCGTTGCCCACTACGAGAATTACAATACTAAACGCTTGGATGATTTAAATATCAAGGAAATGCTACTTATCATTCGGCAAGAGGTGAGTTAACTCGTTAAATGTGGGGCAAGATTTTGAATTTTTTTTTTTTTTTTTTGGTGCGCTATGTGGTCTTGTAGTATGTCACTCGCTGTCAGATCGGACGGTCCTGGGTTCGAGCCACGCTCGGGGCAAAGTTGAGTCCTTCGAAGATAAAAATTATTATATCGCCTAACAGGCGTTATATCTCGGTTTATTGTTACGGGTTGCTGTTGGTCCTGAAACCTTTGTAAAGCGCTTTGAGCACGTTTAGTGGAGTTGCGCTGTATAAAAGCTCAAATTCTAAGATTTATAAGAATGTAATCTGAATCTGAATGTTACTTGAAGTCGACTCAATTCTGACTGTATTCGAGGGCGGAGAGATAATTTGTTGAATTTGGGGTAGCCATTGCTGGTATTTGGGCTAAAGTGTAGTTTGATAATGTTCCCTTGAAGATGTCTAAATTTTGAGTTTTGAGCTTTTTAAATATATAGCGCAATATCCACTAAACGTGTCAAAGCGCTTTACAATGGGTCCCTGACCAACAGCAACACTCAACATGTAGGACAGATCATGACGCCTGTAAGGCGATATTACAACTTTTTCGGACAGAGGCAACGCTGTTAACGAACAGATACTCATTTTACACCTCAGTACGGTGAGAGACTGTGAGTAAAGAGCCTTTTCCAAGGATTTTACTATGCACCGATCATTGCATTTCTCTATTTTCCGGGATGGACCCGATAGGTAAGGATGCGGTCCAGCGTATTCCCCAGGTACTTCGGATTCGGCTCATCTGGGAGAAGCTAGTTTCCAACGAGGACGTTCAATTTAACCTGTCCGCTTAATCTGCAACGGTTCCCCGTTCACTCCCTTCATCACGAAGGTGAGGTCAGAAGTATACTCCTTCTTATAACGGTTCCTCTGAAGGTACCCTTAGTCGTAGGATCGTACACTAGATGCAGATCGTTACAGTCCATCCATGAGTGAAGTTGTCTACCTGCCTCGCTGCAGTCTCGGTAGCCCCACTCGTGGTGGTGGCTATTACAGTCTCCCAAAAAGATGGAAGGATGGCAAACCAACGGGACCAGTGGTGTAGTCCAAGTCGCTCTTGTTGGTTTGTAAGTGTGCAGATACAACCCACCTACTTCCATGGGCATTCTATTCACCCCGTTGCTGTCCGTAACGCTCTCTATGACCCTTACATTTGAAGGCTCTTTAGCGTAAACGTTAACACTTCCTTTGATCCTCGAGGTGTTTTCCTGTTGGACCACCGTATAGCCTGGGATCTGGAATCGCGCCTGAGTAAAGATGGGCCTCCTGTAGTAGTAGAATGTCAACGCTATGGACGGCTAGTAGCTTTCATAAAGGCTCTTTGTTGGCCATAGTTTGGCTCTCGATATTGAGGGACGTTATGTTCGTCAGGTCGATCACCCCGATATCGCATTCTCCAGTTAAAGTTGAGTTGGGACGTTCGCTGATTTCTCGACTGCGTTGGCGACCCCGGCGGCCATTCGGGCACCGGGTTGGATCTCCATTCCTTCACATCTCAGGGCGGGCCCAGTTACGGTCAACCGAAATTATTTCTGTGCCCCTGATATGCCTCAAGCACCCGCAACATTGCCATCCGGTAGTATAACGGACCAACACACAAAACTATGTGTAACCTTGAATGTTTATAGATAGCATGTGCTTGGATAAGAAGCTCATAACATTGCCATCCGGAGGTGTAACGGACCAACACACAAAAATTTGTGTAACCATGATATTTATAGTCTGGATAATACGATTAAGTGATAATAAACGTGGATTGCAAAAAAAAAAAAAAAAAAAAAAAAAAAAAAAAAAAAAAAAAAAAACCACCAACAAACACCCGAGTGACGTCAACGTCATTCTATCTATAGTCTGGTTTAAGACAGTTTAGTGAGAATTACTCATAAACATAGATGGCAAAATAAATAACAAAGACCTGAGTGACTTCAACTTCATTCTATCTAACATTGTGTAACCATGAACATTTATATCGTGGATTGCAAAAATACAATAACAAAGACCAGAGTGACGTCAACTTCATTCTATCTATAGATGTTAAAGGTTACACACAGTTGTGTGCGTTGGTATGTTAACTTTTGTTGGCGGATGCTGTGAGTATTTTACCTGAATGCATATCATCACTTGGCACTCTAGGACCCATTTTTATGTACGGCTGAAAAATTTGTGCATTCATTTTCCTCTTCGGTCCGTCTTGTCCTCCCTTTGACCTTTCTTTTCAGTTCGTCTCTTGTTTTACCATAGCAAACTGAGTGCAACTCACTCGTTTTTAGGTGCCGAACCGAACAGGAACTGAACGCGAACGTTTTATCTCGGGGAATTAATATTTCGGCCTTTTAAAAAAAACTGCCAAATTCCTGTCCTGTGACGATAATTGGCTCTTTGACATATTTGATGCATATATTGTTAGCAAATACTTGCTTACACACTCTCACTACACATTACTAACTTGTATGAAACATAAAAAAAACAGAAGTCGAGAGAGATTCAGGATAGATAAAACGTATTGTATTGACGGGGGTAGAGGAAAATACCCTGTCCTTTTTTTTTGCATGATGGCTAGAAGTCGAATTCTTAACAAAATGGAGTGTCATGTTGTAGACACAGATGAATTCAGCTGATGCAAATTGCCATCTTCTAACATCCTCATAAAAGTTTGTAACAATCAGATTTTTAAAATGTTTGTTATATATTACTAAACTTTGTCCCCAAGGGGGTTACTCATTCCTGTAACGGCAGTGAAAATTAACCAATTAAAATCCTCTAAACAATAGAAGTGCAACTAACAATGTTTTATCGCCGTAGATACCTCTTTTCCATCATGGCCGAAACTACAAACACATGGTTTTTTCATGCAGTGTGATTTCCAGATCAAAACCGCTTCAAGAATGGTGAGTAATGTTCAACATTAGACCATGACCTTCATTCCTGTTACCAGGGCTTGTTATTTAGATTAGAAATTGAATCAAAAATAAAAAGTATGAGTATATAGCTTTTTTAAGGGTCTAAATAATAGTCATACTTTAATTTTGGAGTAAAGCATATTTTAGGGATAGTATGAATCGAAGCGAGATAAACTCATCCCTGTTACACTCATTCCTGTTACACCTTGTTTTGTAACAGGAATGAGGGATGTAACAGGAATGAGGAAAACATAACAGGAATGAGTAATAGGAATGAGGAATGTGAACTTTCATAACATGAAACACACGTTTTATTGTAACTAAGTCTTTTGGAGCATAATGGCCCATAGAATCGGAGCTTATCCCTGTCTCTGTAGCATGAAACAGACATTTAACTTATGAATACGACGTTGGTCTATAGCAAATTACATTCCCCAGCAGCACTGGTACCATAATATACACCTGGGTGAAGCAAAGTGAAGCAACCAAAATTAATTTCCTTGATTAAGGAAACCACTCTATGGTTGTGGAGATTTTCGAACCTGGTACCTCCAAGTCGGGAGTCCCTTTCGGTAACCACTCGGCCACAGCGCCTCCATATGGTTTATTGATTCATAGCATATTCTTTTGTTTCATAAGGATGTGTTTGGTAATGTGTTTTGTAAACCACTGAAGTGTTACAGGCCTATGTCCATTAAAGTGGTAACATTCATAGTTACAAGGTGACCATTAAAAACAATTTTTATTGTATTACATATTCATTTCTTCCATTGCTGAAAGACTATTTTTAGTGCAAAGTTACCTTGCCAATACCAAATGCCTAATATCCAAACATAGTTTGTTGTCTGTTAGGCTCAGATATATTTTAGATTAGTACTATGATTTTAATGTCCCGGTATCGCTTGTACAAATGTGACATTGTATCACATAATAGTCTTCTTTGTTTCTTGACTTTAATTCTTGTTACACCTTGTTTTGTAACAGGAATGAGGGTAGCGAAATGGAACTTGATATTATTGTTCATTTTCAAGGGTCATAGCGTTGTTGTAACGATTGTTTTATTTTGTTTTCTTCATAAAGGCCAAAAAAGCCATGACGTCAGCCGAGAGCAACAAATTTACCGTCAAAGACGAGATGGAGATCCTATTCGACGTGCTGTTAGAAAACTTTTGAAAGATAGCAGAAAAAAAAACAAGAAAGGTGGCAAAAATTCAGTGAGAAGAACAGTAGAATATCATTTTGCACTCCTATAAGACATCAAACATTTGAGGAACAGAAGGCACATGTGCAAATCCATGAAACATTTGGCAGTTGGTATGACTCTCAAAAATATAAACTCTTGGAAAATTTCGGAAACAACGTCAAATGCCTCCAAAATTTCCAGATTTTGTCAAACAAATAGTACGAGATTTTTTCCTGAAAGGTGACACTTCTAAATTAGCTCCAGGAAAGGGAAACACAATAACAAGAAATAAAGTCAAGAAATAAAGAAGGCTATTATGTGATACAATGTCACATTTGTACAAGCAATACATCTCTTGAAACCCATATGTGTCATTTTCTTCATTCTACCGACTTAAGCCATTTTGGGTTGTTACTCCAAGAAAAAGGTACAGAGAAACATGTGCATGTAAAAAATGTGAAAACATTAACATGCTTGCTTCAGCAATTTGGAGAAAAGGAGTCAAGTATGTTCAAACATGTTGTTGGTCACATCAATTAAATTTCATTCATTTCTACAAAGTGATTTGAAGCAACAGGTTTTCAAAGGTAATGATGGAGTCATGCCTGAAGTTGCACCGGTTGACTTAAACAGTGATTCAAGGGATGAACATGACCAAGATGACATAGACATTAAGATGATGCCGACTGAAATAGATTACAATGGTTTTATCAAAAGATCGAATGAATACAAATCATTTGATGAAGTGGTTGATGAATGTGAAAATCAAGCATTACGTGTTTGTGAATTGTTGGGGCCAGCAGAAGTGTAATCAAAACTCGCATTGGTATTGACAACAGGTTTACACATTTCATTCCAAATGATATACCTAGATCTCTGTGTGATGGAAAACAGTTATTTCCAGTCAAGGTGAGAGCCGATGGGATTGCCTGCCTGCCTGTAATGCCGTGTTTGCATTTGGCAAAGACACACAAACAGACGAAATACGAATAAGATTGATACAAAAGCTGGCTTTACGCAAGGACCATTATTTAATTTGTCAGATTCAAACCTTACTTCACTCAATGACAACATCCAGACAGTTGTTGATTTTTTTGTCACAAACTTGGACCATTATATTCCCGATGTTCACATAAATGATAAAGATACCCTGGAAGAGATGTTCAAACTGGACGTTATGTCATTAAGTAAACCAAAATCATACATGGGTATGTGGCATCTTCTTGCTCTTTCTAAAAATGCCTCTTTTGTCTGTTTATCCAAACATTCCGAACTGCCACAAAAGAGTTATCTTGAGTCAATTGATTCAACCTCGAGTTAAGTTAACAAACAATGTTGGTACTTTTTCATTTTTTTTTCATGATAAATATAAATACTTGAAAGGAAATATTATTTGTGGTGGATTAACACTTATATACCTAGACTATGGTAAACAATTTTTATTTTTGTCATTTTCCTATAATTTTTTGGAGATGATGATTGCTCAAATAATATCCTTTGTTTTAAAAAACTGATTTCTGAATGCCTTTGTAAAACAATAAATGTCATTTTGTTGTCAGAATTAGTATCAATGCTCTGTGTTTATTGTTTTCCAATGTTTTATTTCAATAATTGTCCAAAAATGTGTTAACTTATGTA
>NC_088362.1:48741849-48754349 GCF_034508935.2 Berghia stephanieae
TCCTCTTCTTCACAATCGTCGTTTGCAAAATCCGGAGCGTGCGACGTCTACAGGATACTGATGAGTTCTGGAAGGACTTTGTCGTATACATCAAGTTGTCCACCGTTACTGGCATGTTTTGGTTGCTCATCTTTCTAGGGGAATTATTCACTAATGATGTCATCAGGTAAGGGTATTGTTATATCCGTTGTTTTATAGATAGACGTCTATGTTTTTTTAAAAATTGAGCTTTATATAGCGCAATATCCACTAAATGTGCTCAAAGCGCTTTACAAAGGGTCCCTGGTCAACAGCAACATTTAACATGCAGGACGGGACATGACGCCTGTTAGGCGACATTACAATTTTTCGGACAAAAACAACGCTGTTTAACGGCGAGGTACTCATTTTACACATGAGTACGGTGAGAGAATGTGAGTAAAGAGCCTTTTCCAAGGACTCACCTATGCACCGAGCGCGAGGCTCGAACCCAGGACCTTCCGATCCGAAAGCGAGTGTCATACCACTAGACCACATAAAACCAACCGTTGAACAAATAGTTTGTTAGGAAGTATGAACACAAAATCAAGGCAACAGAGCTTTTTTCACCCACGAACCACAAAGGAATGGACGATCTGCCAGAAGAAATAATGACAGCACCAAATCATGAACAATTCCTGGACGTTCTAAACGAGTGCATACAACGTGGCGTTGGCTGCCCGGACGACGAAGAGAAGTACAGTATTTGGAATTAGCTACTTCTACTACTACTACTACTACTACCACTACTACGACGACTACTACTACTACTACTACTACTACTACTACTACTACTACTACTACTACTACTACTACTACTACTACTACTACTACTACTACTACTACTACTATCTACAAAACAACATTAAGTTACAGTAAATATAACAAAGCTTTTTATTCAAAAGTCATCATTGATAAAATTGATGGAAATAAGAAAAAGTTGTTTATTTTTTGTTTCTTGACGAATGTAACGATTTTCCTACAGTTGACAAGGAAAGGGTTAACCCTCTCTTTACTAACCATAGGAAACTCGTCAGATTTGTTATGATGCAATTAACTTTTATCATATTGAGGTATTTGTTTCGTGCATCACAACATTCCGAGTTTTAAAGAAAGAAAGTTGAGATTTTATATAGCGCAATATCCACTAAACGTGCTCAAAGCGCTTTACAAGGGGTCCCTGACCAACAGCAACATGTAGGACGAGACATGACGCGATATTATATTTTTTCCAACAGAGACAACGCTGTTTATGGCCATGTACTCATTTTATACCTGAGTACTGTGAGAGCATGTGAGTAAAGAGCCTTTTTCAAGGATTAAACTGGGCGCCAAATAAGGCTCGAACCCAGGACCTTCCGTTCCGCAAGCGAGTGTCCTTCAACAAGACCACAAAAAACATTTTTGTGTCGGGTTGGGACGAAAGGAGAGAGTTAAAGATTAATGATTCAAGCGCTTCGAAGCTTCGGCATAAGCGCTATATAAATGTACATTTATTGTTATTATTATTATTATTATTATTATTATTATTATTATTATTATTATTATTATTATTATTAATATTATCATTATTATTATTATTGTTATTGTTATTATTATTATTATTATTATTATTATTATTAATGTTATCATTATTATTATTATAATTATTATTATTATTATTATTATTATTATTATTATTATTATTATTATGAATATTATCATTATCATTATTATTATTATTTTTTTATAATTATTAATTATTATTTATTATTATTATTATTATTTATATTATTATTATTATTATTATTATTATTATTATTATTATTATTATTATTATTATATTATTATTATTATTATTATTATTATTATTATTATTATTATTATTATATTCATATTTTATCAAAGCATTAGGAACAATGTACACAGAATTTTGAATTTTTATCACAAAAACTTGATGGGGTTAAAGGCATTATCTATAAATGCTTAACAAAACCAGTATATACTATTTTTAAACATATAATTTAATAGAGTGTTTAAAACTTATAATTCTATCCCACCAGATGTTTGGCGATCGTCGCCAATGGATGCCAAGGCGTGTTCATATTTGCCTCCTTCATCGCTAATCGCCGAGTTCTAAAACTTTACGCCAAAAAATTCAACCTCAGTTGCCTCTCAACTGTAGAGGGATCTTCAATGTCTACACCAGACATGACTACAGCGACGAATGTAGTTGCCATGACAACAGAGACAAAGCCGTGATGACGATTTTTTTCTTACGCACTCTAACAAAACACGTTCAAAATAGATTTGGCTAGTTGATTTTTACTCCAAAATATTGTCTGATAAAAAATGACATTCACTTTGTCAAGAGGTCCCAAAGCCGAAGAAGCTATTATCACTTTCAAAATAAATAGCATAGCATAAGTGTCTTGGAATAGGATTCAGTAGTCTGATGTCACGTCCGTCCAGCAACGAGCAGCTTGGTTCTAAACAAAGAAAATCTGTACTTTTTATTCTTTATGCTGGCTTGAACTTTTTCACATGTCATGTGATCAGAATATATAAAGATAAAAATCAAAACATGATCAGATTTATAATGTTTTTCTCCTCTGGGTACATTTTTATGCTCGTCTGAGAAGTATTTCATAAGGGCGTCCGCCACTTTTCCGATAGTTTAGAACCAGTCACTATGTTACTAAGCGTCATTACGAGGGAAGTGATGTCACGACTGTTGAAGCCTATTGATACCAAGATTTGTTGACTGATAATTAATAATAGTTTGAACGAAACTAAACTATCGAAACTCTGGTATGCAGTACGTAGGTAAGTCATGCTGTCTGTAAAGCGATCGACTTCAAGGAGAATATTTCTACTTTTATTTTATAACTGAAATAAGAATGCTGATATTGAAATATTTTTAAATCTTAAGCAATTTGACAAAGAAAAAAGTAGTAAAAATAATCGCACGGGGTTCCTCTTTAACGGAATGCGCATCGGAACGTGTGATTTACCGCTCTGAAATAGATTACAATAGTCAAACGGAATGGAGGCTTTGATTTAATTAAAGAAGACAATTAATGCGGACGTTTTGAGTTTCCCCTTCGTCAAAGAGAACACGATACATGAAACACTAAAGACGAATGAGAGATGAGACAACGGCATTGTGAACAAAAGGGAAACCGAAACGTCTACATTATCCGTCTTCGTTAATTCAATTAATTTTTTTAATTGAGCTTTTATATAGAGCAATATCCACTCAACGTGCTCAAAGCGCTTTACAAGGGTACCCTGTCCAACAGCAATATTTAACATCTCGGACAAGACATGATGACTGTAAGGCGATATTATATTTTTTTTCGGACAGAGACAATGCTGTTAGCGGACAGGTACTCACTTTTCGGTGAGAGAATGTGAGTAAAGAGCCTTTTCCAAGGACTCAACTATGCGCCGAGCGAGGCTGGAGGCTCGAACCCAGGACCTTCCGATCCGAAAGCGAGTGTCCTACCACAAGACCACATAGCCGCACAATTAAAGCTTCCTTTCCATTTTACTTTTGTTATCTATTTCTCCGAGCTTCAAGCAGCAACATCTGCATTGAATACATTGATAAAATAATTTTTTAAAAGATATTTTGGCCATGAAAGTTTTATGTTAAATATCACTCATTAAAATGATACAAATATCAGTATTCTCATTTCAGTTATAAAATGAAAGTAGGAATATTCTCCTTGAGATCGATCCCTTTAGAGAATGTATTACTTACCTCCGTACTGTATATCAGAGTTTTAATAGTTTGGTTCAATCTATTATCAAGCAACAAATGTTGGTATCAAATCTAAAAATAAACAAACCCAAAAATCAAAACAAAAACAAACACGGCCCCCAACAAACAAACAAAAAATCACATATGCTATGCGATTTGTTACCTGTATGTTCCATCTTCAGAATTCTATTTCGATTAAAACGTCAAAGTTTCCTCATGTTTTCTGGTACGTAGACTTCTTTTTTTTTTTTAAATTCTTCTTTTGTTAACTAGGAGATTTCTTTTCTTTTCTAAATTTCTCTGTCAGTGACGTACCTATACATAATAAGCTTTAAATTGTATTTTAAAACTGCAATTATGACCGTCCCATCGTTTAAAAGTCCCATAACTAATTCAAAAAACATATTTGATTTTTTCCTTTTCTTTATTGAGGAGAGGGTTCTTTTGCAGTCACGTGATTTTTAGCACAATTGGAATAATATATCTAGTTTATCAGTGTTTTTTCATTACTATTGAGCTCTTTTGTCAACTGTGCCGATCTTAGTTTGATTAAATTCATAGTTGGACATCATGTCTTAAGGTTATAGCTCGACGTGTACATATTTGCAGGTCTGATTACCGAACGCATTAATGGGCTTGATTTTAAATTGCTGTAGTGGAAAATATTTTGTGTTCTTTTTAAAAAAAACAATAAGCCCATAACAATCTGCAAATAAGTACATGCTGCTATAGCAGAATATATAGGAATGAAAATTAAAATATTTCTCGTTTCGATGTTTATATTCATTTATTTATTTGTTATTTATTTATTTATATCATTATTTATTTATTTATTTATCTATTTATATATTAATTTTGCTTGTTAACTTTTTCTTTCTTTCCATATACCTGTGCTTGCTTGGATTCAATAAAAAGAAACTGTTACTTACTACAGATATCATTATGTCTTGACAGGGTCTGAATTTTACATCTTGTTGTGTTACCGTTTTAATTGTGTGGTTGTCGGCAAAGATATGGTTGTAAGTACAGCACGCTTCCTGCTAGATTTTGTTGTTGTTGAAGAAGCTGAATTATAGCTATTTTCTTGATTTCTCGTTTGTATTAAGAATGAGTACCTGCTTCAGGCAGCTGGTCATATTTATTTTGTCGTACTATGACTGAACATTTTCTTTCCATTCACATTCATTATATATTATATATATATATATTTTATATATATATATATATATATATATATATATATATATATATATATATATATATATATATCATAGAATTAAACGAATGAGAATACGTACGAAGCCTAAAAAGTGTCCACCAATGAAAGCATTCAGCGCCATTTTGTTGTTGGCTGAGAATGTAGTAATTACCATTCATTCGGTATCTATGTCAACATAACGAGACAAGAAAAACAACAAACAATATCAAAATCCACAATAAAATGTTTCAGAACTGTTGCGTATATTTATGGCACAACGAAGCTGTCAAAAAATGAAGTTAGAGAATGTGTGTAATCATGTATTATAATAACCTGTAATGTGTTTTCCAACCACCACATCATCTACTACTACAACCACCACCACAATATCATCACTAACACTACTACTACAACCACCAGCCCCACATCATTATCACTACCACTACTACTACACCACCACCAGCACATCATCATCACTACCACTACTACAATCACCACAACCACATCGTCATCACTACCACTACTACTGCAACCACCACCACCATATCATCATCATTACCACTACTACCACAACCACCACCACCACTACTACTACAACCACCACCACATCACTACCTCAACTACTACAACCACCACCACAATAGCATCACTACCACTACTACTACAACACCACAACCACATCGTCATCACGACCACTACTACTACAACCACCACCATATCATTACCATTACCACTACTACTACAACCACCACTACCACCATATCATTACCATTACCACTACTACTACAACCACCACAACCACATCGTCATCACTACCACTACTACTGCAACCACCACTACCACCATATCATCACCATTACAACTACTACTACAACCACCACAACCACATCATCATCACTACCACTACTACTACAACCACCACCACATCATCATCACTATCACTACTACTACAACTACAACCACCACCACATTATCATCACTACCACTACTACTACTGCAACCACCACCACCATATCATCATCATTGAAATATATATATATTTTTTAATTGAGCTTTATATAGTGCAATATCTACTAAATGTGCTCAAAGCGCTTTACAAGGGGTCCCTGGTCAACATTTAACATGTAGGACGGGACATGACGCCTGTTAGGCGATATTACAACTCTGTTAACGGCCAGGTACTCATTTTACACCTGAGTACGGTGAGAGATGTGAGTAAAGAGCCTTTTCCAAGGACTCAACTATGCGCCGAGCGCGAGGCTCGAACCCAGGACCTTCCGATCCGAAAGCGAGTGTCATACTACTAGACCACATAGCCGCATCATTACCACTACTACTACAAACACCACCACCACATCATCATCACGACCACTACTACTACAACCACCACCACCACCATATCATTACCATTACCACTACTACTACAACCACCACCACATCATCATCACTACCACTACTACTACAACTACAATCATCACCACCACCACATCATCATCACTATTACTACTACAACTACAACCACCACCAACACCACATCACCTCACTAACACTCAGTATTACAATCACTACCATTAGGTTTTGGAGCTTTACTTCATTTGAAATAAGGAAACTTCGGAATTGTATTTGGCATTGTGTTTATATATCATAATATAATTCTAATCAGTTATCTATTTAGAACTAGATACTATACAATATGTATGCCAAATACCACCCCAATTCCCATTTCTTGTGTGCGGGAATTCCTCTTTCGGCATTGAAATTGAGTGTGAGAGAGTCATCACTACACACATAAACAACAGAAACAATTTAAAAACAAGACTATGACACGCAACCACTCACACATGAGGCTATACTATTTATCATTTTCTCTATATAGAATAGGACAAGACAAACAATAGCTTGACTCTCGCTACACTTCGCATTGATGTTTGTCGTCTCACGAGTTCAACTCTCGGTCGACCTGTCAATATTCCTTTTTGCCTCGGACGTAATCATTAATAGAATGTTGTGTGGTTTTGACCGTGAAGAAAACTTAAGAAGTCACATTTATATCATTTTAGAGAGATCGTTTTGAATAATTTTGAGTTAAACGAGCGAGCAGCAACTTGTTTTCATGAACGGCCGATCAGCGCTTGTTTACTATAGTAACGCGATTCCCAGCCAACATCAAAATGGCGGATATTTTTCTCATCGAGGCCGCTGGTTGGTTAGCCAATAAGAGCACCGTACGGTTTCCATTGGGTAAATTCCTTGATATATATATATATATATATATATATATATATATATATATATATATATATATATATATATATATATATATATATAAATGGGGTCACTCACTTATATGTGGCCGAAATATGTTTCTGTTGCTTCCATCCACGTCGTCAGTCGACATATTGTCCGTAGAATGATTTTATTCTCTTTGGGATTGATGTTGATATTTTTTAAGGATGCAAAAATATCAACATCGATCCCAAAGAGAATAAAATCATTCTACGGACAATATGCCGACTGACGACGTGGATGGAAGCCACAGAAACATATTTCGGCCACATATAAGTGAGTGACCCCATTTATACTTTTTAATTATCTCTAACTATCATTATCGAGCACTCTCGTACCTACAAGTACCCACCAACACTCATATATATCATATATATATATATATATATATATAATATATATATATATATATATATATATATATATCAAAAGCTTCTTGTTAAATGGGGGTCCAGATAGCTCACTTGGTGGAGCACTCGCTTCACACGATCTACTCAGATGGGTCACGGGTGAAGTCGAGATTTTTTCCCCTTGTCCACTCAGCAGTGATTGGATAGTTGGGTCTCTTAGATCTGGCGGAAAGTATTTTGCAAAAGACTAGCGTCCTATCTAAAGGGCAGTAAGCAATCGCCATTATCCGTTTCATTCTATAGAAAACGGGATAAGCACCGACTCAATGGATCTAAAGCAGATCTGCCTATTATTACGAAACAGTTGTAGAATTACGAAATTTTGGCTCCAATTTTCAGACCATTTCTAGTCGTTAAAACTTATTGAAAATGTAAGCCGATGCGCAGACTACATAATTTTAAGGATTTTGAAATGTTATCCAATTCTTGTGAGAGTAAATTATTTATTTTTAATGTCAACTATAGCGACTGCAATTTTATTCTCCTGAAAATTTCGAATAATTAAATTTCAAGTAGGCAGGTCTGGTCTGAAGGCTCTGTAGGAATGCACGTCAAAAAGATTCAAACTCAACTCTATGAGAAGTAAACGTTTTCTGCGCAAAGGAAAAAAAAATTGTTTAGTCTGCAATGTGTGCACTTAGGATAATTCTCACCTTGAACAAAAGGAAACCGAGACAACATTATTATCATTATCCTTTTAAAAATTCAAATCAGAAATAATTGCATTCAACAAACAAATCCAAATTGCACATATTCAAGAGTAATGTATTATCATTTCTTTTATATGGAGCAGAATCTTGGAACTCAATAAAAACCGTCTGTAACAAACTAGATATTTTCCAAAACAAATGTCTACGAAAAATCTTCCATATTTTTTGGCCCAACAAAATATCAACAAAAGATCTTCTACATATAGCTGACATGACCCCCATTTCTGAAACAGTCAAATCAAGAAGATGGAGATGGATTGGCCACGTTTGTAGCGATCATGTGGATTCTGCAGGGTATTCGCAATAGGGGAGGACCAATGGAGACCAGGAGAAAATCGCTGGAAAGAGAAATGACATCCTTCGATTGGACCTGGAGTGAGGTTCGGAAGCTGGCGGAAGACAAAAGCCACTGGCGCTCTTTACTGTCGACCTTTTGTGTTTATGAAACACCATAGTGGTAAGTAAGTAATTTAAGTAAGTAAGCAACCAACAAATACAAGAAACACAAATCATGGGAACTACGTGATGAAAAATTATCTTGAGTTGTTCCCCTTGCTTAACGAGCATGTTTTTGTTGAGTTTTAATTGTTTATCATTATAATGCAAGATCATGTCATGGGTTAAAGGCTTATAGGAGTAAATCCTTTAATTGCAGTTATTATAAAAAGCAATCGAATTAGACTCCTTTCGGTAGTATCACGTGTCAACGACAGTCTCAGACTTTGGATGGACTCAGGCTGGACACACGGGGTAGGTTGTGGCATATATATATATATATATATATATATATATATATATATATATATATATATATATATATATATATATATATATATATTTTTTTTTTTTTTTTTTTTTTTTTAGTTTAAAAAAAATTTTTTTACTTTTTTATTTTTTATTTTTTTATTATTATTATTATTTTTTTTGTCCTACCTTTTAATTTTTCCCTCATCTTATTATTTCCTTTTTTTGTCGACCGTAACCCAAGACTGTTGCAGGTAGTTTTTTTTTTAGGGTGCAATGTAGCATCATCCTCAAAATGTGCTGATCTGACCTAAACGTATCGAAATACCGCTGCTGAAAACAAACAATTCTCTATCTGAGGTTGTGTCAAAAGGTCGTTTTTGTCGCGTTCTTCGAGAAAAAAAAAAAGCTCCAATAAGGAGGGGTTTTATATAGCGCAATATCCACTCGAAATAAACACTGGCTCCATAAGCCCCTATTGACTGAAAGCGACTTTTTTTTTATAATGAAGAAAAAAAGGGGAGGGGGGGGGGGGGAGGGGATGCGCTTTTATGACCCCGAATGGCCTGAGGGTATGTTTGAATGTGTCGTGTTTACCATTCAGCCACCTTATTTTAAGTTATAATGTAATTCTGGCAATACTTTTCATGCTAAAATATACTTCAGCCACTTTACTATAAAATAGTTGTAATGAAATTCTGGCAAATCTGATACTCTAAAGAAAATATCTCAACGTAGAGATGATTCAAACCTTCTTTCTTTTCTGTTGTTTTCCAATGCTGTTTCCACAAGAAGCCCCCTCGAACTAGTCAATATCAGAAAATGAATTGTATACGTCTGTCGATTCAATCTCCATCCATTTCCATTTGTGTTATAAAATAGTCCGTCAGAGCCACTGGGCCCATGGAGCCGGAATTTATCCAGGTTTTTGTAGCGTGAAACGGACAATAGCAATTGCTTTCTATATTTTGGATAGGACGCTAGTCTATTGCAAAGTACTTTCTGCCAAATCTAACAGACTCAGCTACCCATTCCCTGCTCGGTGGACAGGAAGGGTGGGTAAGAAAAATCTACTGATTACGGGATCGATCTTGGTCCCTTTGCGTGTGAAGCGAGTGCTCTACCAACTGAGTTATCGTGACCCCCGTTATAAAACAAACAAACAAAAATTAGTGATTACACATTTACAATTTATTACATCTATTATTATTAATATCAAATCTATCTCAAAGTGTTTTACACGTATATTTATAACCTGTACAATTCAATATGACGGAAAAGCAAGTCTTTACATAATAAGTTCTGTTCACCAAAATCATGTAAAAAAACAAATCTTTGCACAATTTATTAAATTCTCTCCTTATCTCTCTCTCTCTCCCTCTCTCTCTCTCTCCCTCTCTCTATCTATCTATCTATCTATCTATCTATCTCTCTCTCTCTCTCGCTCTCTCTCTCTCTCTCTCTCTCTCTCTCTCTCTCCCCATCTCTCTCTCTCTCTCGCTCTCACTCTCTAACTAAAACGCATATGCACAATCACTACAATATACACTGGAGCACACTTTTCAGATTTATTTTTTATCAATAAGAATAACTGAGGTCAATTTTTGCTGTCCCTACAATTGTCTCTCTTTCAATCCTACATGTTTTTGCCCTTGCCCTGGGTGTGACCCTTCGCCTAAATGGAAACAATTAAATACTATACGCTTCTTTCTTTTGGTTAATGATTTTTTGTTTTGTTTTAAGCTATATATGACCCAACTCCTTAATCGTGTTATTACGTTGGGATAAATCATACGCTTTTTAAAACATATTTTTTGGAACAAATTTGGGCATAAAATAAAGAAATCTCAGTTAACTTGGTATGGTTTCATTAAAGAGAATTATCGTAAACCACAGAAACTCAGCCATATTTTTTCTCCAATTGTTTTGACTGCACTCTATTTTCTTCGTCTAAGTCAGTTCGAAATGAAACGAGAATAAGGCAATGTGTTACATATAAGAGTGCAGAGAGATTTTGATGCTATGCCTTTCGGTCAAATACTCCCAACATCCGCCAACCAGATATAACATACATGCAAACCACTCAAGTTTTTGACGGGCTAATTTATAGTGGTAGTTTTAGTCACTCATGGGTAAATATCGACCAACTGTTTGTTCAAAGAATGTCAAAACATTTTCAGCTTTGTGAAATAAAATGGCGATTACCCAGGCAACACAACAGAACGTTACCAAGGCAACGTAAAATGTCATAGTCATCCATTCAGGACGCCGGGCTCTTTTTATGACGTCACTAAAGTCGAACATGGACTCTTTTCGAGACGGTCTTGTTGCCCCAGTAGGATGTGTGTATTGTTTGGTGGCTTGAGGGATTTGATGTGTGACTAACGTAGATGTACGGGGATGATTGCTGGTGGTGTTGGTGCTACTGTTGTTGATGCTATTAATATCGATGTTGTCGCTTCTGCTGCTACTTCTTTTGTTCGTGCTGTTGGTTATGCTGTTGTTGCTGCTACTTATGAAGCTACTGCTGTTATTGTTATTGTTGTAGAAGATGTTGTTGGAGGAGGGCACCGTTGGCCGTTTCTCGTTGTATCCAAGCGCTAGTTTACATTCAGGCGACTTTTTTGTCGAAGGTGACGATGCCTTGCTGGTTAGTCGTGTGTGACGAGGACGACAGGCTCGAGTCATGGCGGTGACAATGAATTGTCTGGCCCCTTGCCATTTCCCTGGTCCTGTTAGACGATACTGTAAAATGATGGAAAAAGTCATTATAATTTTGGGATTGCAAGAATAATGGTTACGATAATGATGATAATGTTGATGATGATAATAATGATGATGATGATGATGATAACGATGATGGTGATAATAATGATTATGATGATGATTGTGGAGGTGGTGATGATGATGATGATGATGATGATGATGATGATGATGATGATGATGAAAATGATGATGACGATGACGGTGATGATGATGATGATGACGATGATGATGATGATGATGATAATGATGATGATGATGATGATGATGATGATGATGATGATGATGATGATGATGATGATGATGATGATGATGACAAAGATGGAGATAAAGATGATAATGGTAAATGATCATAATGCTATATGATATACTGACGAAGATAATAGAAGTAGTGAATACGATAATGTTAACAATGTCATATTACTCACCTGCGCAGGAAAGCAGGGACCCAAAAAGCACTTGATGGCCAATTCTGGGTCTGTAAACAACATTCTAAACAAGTTTGGTTTGGCCTGGATATGTGAGGCTATTTTGTCCATGTACTCAATCCAGAATGTCTGTATGGATGAAAATTGTAAATTCAAAATAACAAGATATACGAAATCTTAATTTTGCAGTTAAAGTAA
>NC_088362.1:48759349-48761849 GCF_034508935.2 Berghia stephanieae
CGTTTCAAACCCAAGTCATTTCTAGATCCCTCTCTCACCCACTTCTGGGACCGCCGATTCGTTCGCCCACCACCATCGCGAAGTATTTTGACCAGCAGTTAAGCTTAATAGCCAATATTCTCAACACAAACATATAACATAGAAACGATTGAGACATTGAGTATGCTCCGGTGTATGGGGTGAATTTTTAATTCAGAAAAGTGAGTGGAGCAGGCACTTATGTTGGTAACAACAAGATATGAAGTGAGTAGAAAAGTGCCAGAAGACAATAGAGAATAAAAATTTTTCGCGGCGGTGGTGGGGTTTGAACCTGCGACCTTATTGGTACGACAACTCCGCCTGGCAAGTGAGAGCGTGGCTCTACCGTGTGAGCTATCCACGAACACAAAAATATTCGTTTCAAACCCAAGTCATTTCTAGATCCCTCTCTCACCCACTTCTGGGACCGCCGATTCGTTCGCCCACCACCATCGCGAAGTATTTTGACCAGCAGTTAAGCTTAATAGCCAATATTCTCAACACAAACATATAACATAGAAACGATTGAGACATTGAGTATGCTCCGGTGTATGGGTGAATTTTTAATTCAGAAAAGTGAGTGGAGCAGGCACTTATGTTGGTAACAACAAGATATGAAGTGAGTAGAAAAGTGCCAGAAGACAATAGAGAATAAAAATTTTTCGCGGCGGTGGTGGGGTTTGAACCTGCGACCTTATTGGTACGACAACTCCGCCTGGCAAGTGAGAGCGTGGCTCTACCGTGTGAGCTATCCACGAACACAAAAATATTCGTTTCAAACCCAAGTCATTTCTAGATCCCTCTCTCACCCACTTCTGGGACCGCCGATTCGTTCGCCCACCACCATCGCGAAGTATTTTGACCAGCAGTTAAGCTTAATAGCCAATATTCTCAACACAAACATATAACATAGAAACGATTGAGACATTGAGTATGCTCCGGTGTATGGGGTGAATTTTTAATTCAGAAAAGTGAGTGGAGCAGGCACTTATGTTGGTAACAACAAGATATGATACTCAATGTCTCAATCGTTTCTATGTTATATGTTTGTGTTGAGAATATTGGCTATTAAGCTTAACTGCTGGTCAAAATACTTCGCGATGGTGGTGGGCGAACGAATCGGCGGTCCCAGAAGTGGGTGAGAGAGGGATCTAGAAATGACTTGGGTTTGAAACGAATATTTTTGTGTTCGTGGATAGCTCACACGGTAGAGCCACGCTCTCACTTGCCAGGCGGAGTTGTCGTACCAATAAGGTCGCAGGTTCAAACCCCACCACCGCCGCGAAAAATTTTTATTCTCTATTGTCTTCTGGCACTTTTCTACTCACTTCATATCTTGTTGTTACCAACATAAGTGCCTGCTCCACTCACTTTTCTGAATTAAAAATTCACCCCATACACCGGAGCATACTCAATGTCTCAATCGTTTCTATGTTATATGTTTGTGTTGAGAATATTGGCTATTAAGCTTAACTGCTGGTCAAAATACTTCGCGATGGTGGTGGGCGAACGAATCGGCGGTCCCAGAAGTGGGTGAGAGAGGGATCTAGAAATGACTTGGGTTTGAAACGAATATTTTTGTGTTCGTGGATAGCTCACACGGTAGAGCCACGCTCTCACTTGCCAGGCGGAGTTGTCGTACCAATAAGGTCGCAGGTTCAAACCCCACCACCGCCGCGAAAAATTTTTATTCTCTATTGTCTTCTGGCACTTTTCTACTCACTTCATATCTTGTTGTTACCAACATAAGTGCCTGCTCCACTCACTTTTCTGAATTAAAAATTCACCCCATACACCGGAGCATACTCAATGTCTCAATCGTTTCTATGTTATATGTTTGTGTTGAGAATATTGGCTATTAAGCTTAACTGCTGGTCAAAATACTTCGCGATGGTGGTGGGCGAACGAATCGGCGGTCCCAGAAGTGGGTGAGAGAGGGATCTAGAAATGACTTGGGTTTGAAACGAATATTTTTGTGTTCGTGGATAGCTCACACGGTAGAGCCACGCTCTCACTTGCCAGGCGGAGTTGTCGTACCAATAAGGTCGCAGGTTCAAACCCCACCACCGCCGCGAAAATTTTTATTCTCTATTGTCTTCTGGCACTTTTCTACTCACTTCATATCTTGTTGTTACCAACATAAGTGCCTGCTCCACTCACTTTTCTGAATTAAAAATTCACCCCATACACCGGAGCATACTCAATGTCTCAATCGTTTCTATGTTATATGTTTGTGTTGAGAATATTGGCTATTAAGCTTAACTGCTGGTCAAAATACTTCGCGATGGTGGTGGGCGAACGAATCGGCGGTCCCAGAAGTGGGTGAGAGAGGGATCTAGAAATGACTTGGGGTTTGAAACGAATATTTTTGTGTTCGTGGATAGCTCACACGGTAGAGCCACGCTCTCACTTGCCAGGCGGAGTTGTCGTACCAATAAGGTCGCAGGTTCAAACCCCACCACCGCCGCGAAAAATTTTTATT
>NC_088362.1:48766849-48774349 GCF_034508935.2 Berghia stephanieae
ACAAAATCACATTGTGTTTATTTTCATAAGTCATAACAATACAGTGCGCATCCATGATTCTCTTTAATTGTGACGTCATTCGTACATGTTTCCGTTCTCATGGAAAGTCAACCAAAGTGTTGAGGGTCTATGGAATTGGAAGTCTAAACGACTTGTGGAACTTTCGAGACATCTCCGTTATCATTATCGTAACATTTAAAAGAAAAAAAAGACAAAAAAGTAAACAGTCAGAGGCATTAGATATATGGAACAGGAGTTTATCCCGGTTTCAATTGCTTTTATACCATAGGGGCAAGATGCTAGTCTATCGCAAAGTACTTTCCGCCAGATCAAACAGACCAAGCTACCCAATCACTTATAGGTGGACAGGGATCCAAGGATCGATCTTCCTGTGAAGCGAGTTTTATACCAACTGAGCTGTCGGAACCGCCCCCCCCCCCCCCCCGTAAAATAATATTTGGCTACTTATTCCAAGACGAAACACGGTACCTCAACAGCCATGACGCCACAAAACCAAATCAGCCGAACTCTGACAAATCCTTTTTTTTCATTTTGAGCAGAACACATTTACTTTAAATATCAATCGATTAAATTGACCTTCAATCTATCAAAAAGTCTCAATTCTGACACTTCTCTGAAGACTCAGGTTAGAGACGTTTTGCTAAATTATGGGCCATTTTAATCGATTGATATAGTTTTCTGGCCAAAAAAAAGCTGGGATTTTATTTTAGATCGTCTTTCACGTTCTATCTACATAACCCAGACCGAGACAATAATGTTATGAAAACATCAAAAACTGGGTCATGACATGAACTACTCGTCTAAGAAGGTCCTCGCAACCGGAGTCAGCAAAAGTGCAATGACTTCCAGCGAGAAGGTCACAATGTCGCTAGCCACTGACGGAATAAATTGTCATGGTTATGGTTATAAAGTTACTACAAGAATTACCGTCCCTCGTCGCCTGAAAAGAATTCGTGGGTCATTATTTTACTTTGTTGTTATTATTACCAGTTAAGGAAAAGGGGGGGGGGGGGGGGGAAGGGGGGGGGGGGAAGGGGGGGGGGGGGTGGACCCGCCATGCGCATAAAAGACGTGGATGAATTAGCAGACGACCGTAACGAACGTAGATACTTGAAGTGTGTAAGTACTTGCGATTCTTAGACAAAACCTTTTTTCCCCCATTTTGGTTATAAAATTATTACTTCGAATATTGATCGATCAAGACAATTTTCCGGACTTGTTAAAAAAATCTTAAAACCGAGTCTACTTGGAAGTCTTAGGTTTCAGAGTTTATACAAGTTGAAGGTCATTTAAATCAATTGATAATTGAAGTAAAACCTCTCTGGCCAAAATGAAAAATAAAAAAGTGATTTTCTTTTTTTTCCTTTTTAGTCAAACTGCGACAAGAGTAGGTAGTAAGTAGTAAGTGGTTGTCTATTTTGTAAGTATAGTCTCGTCTCGTCTCGTCTAGGTCAGGTCGAGCTGATGGCACAATGGTCAGTAAGTCAGTCGTCTTTGAAATATTGGCTAAAAGGTAATGATAGAAAGGTATCGAGAACCTAAGCCCTTCATCATAATAAAAAAAAATCAAAATAAGAAACAGGCCAGGCTGGGGAAATGGGGGGGGGGGGGGGGGGGGGGGCAGTATATGAACATGAAGAAAGCAATTTTGGTTCCCAAACCACTCTCATCCCACTCCCAGCCCCCGATCACTAGTTTATTTTTGTATGCTGGCGAGAGGTTTTGGGTCCGAAATACAGTGTATTTTAAGAAGGGTGGTGGGGTGGGGTGGGGTGGGGGGGGGGGGAGGGAGAGGGTAATGGGCCTTTACTTTTTTCCCTTTTTTTTTCAATAAAAATGCATTATTTCATATCACATAAAATGACTTTTTTCAGAATCGTTTTTTTAAAAAAGGAAAATTTCTATTTTTTGTTTTAAAAAATCAATTTTCTGTCTGAATATGCATTAAACTTAATATTTATTATAAGCTTGTTCCTATTAAGTAGCAGAAAATATGCAAATATTGAAATCTATTAATGGAGATAAATACAGGTAACTAAGTCTTGGTATCTTGAAAATTATATTACCCAGCTTGATTCAGGTGTGAATGAGTACACCTCTTTTTGTATTTATATAGATAGATAGATAGATAGATAGATAGATAGATAGATAGATAGATAGATAGATAGATAGATAGATAGATAGATAGATAGATAGATAGATAGATAGATAAATATATAGATCGGTCGATAGATAGATGGATAGATAGATGGATAGACAGATATATAGACAGATCTATATATATATATATATATATATATATATATATATATATATAATATATATATATATAAAGATAGATAGTAGATAGATAGATAGATGATAGATAGATAGATAGATAGATAGATAGATAGATAGATAGATAGATAGATAGATAGATAGATAGATAGATAGATAGATAGATAGATAGATAGATAGATAGATAGATAGATAGATAGATGATAGATAGATAGATAGATAGATAGATAGATAGATAGATAGATAGATAGATAGATAGATAGATAGATAGATAGATAGATAGATAGATAGATAGATAGATAGATAGATAGATAGATAGATAGATAGATAGATAGATAGATAGATAGATAGATAGATAGATAGATAGATAGATAGATAGATAGAGATGAAGGAAGTCGTTCAGGGAAAATTTTCACATAGATTATTGTCAGGTCAACCAATTTCTCCACTGAAGTCTTAACTGAGATATTGTCAAAAGGGCATTTTAAAAATAGTATTATACAATTTAAAATTGAAGAGTTGTCTTTTTATATTTCGATTTTATTGACCAGACATGACTAGCGTTTCAGGTTTTGTTTATGAAAATCATCATCTCAAATCAACTCATGCAAGAGTTTATGAAAACATAAACTCTCTCTTTATTGATACATTGCGTTTAGGTAAAAACCCATAAAATCCGCCAGCCGGATACAACGTACCAATACACAATACTATGTGTAACCTTGTGTTATAATAGTCTGATTGATAGAATTTAGTGAGTACTAATCATAAAAATGGCTGTCTTAAAAATAGTGACAAGCAGATGAGTGGCGTCAACTTCGTTCCCTCTATACGAGAGAGAGAGAGAGAGAGAGAGAGAGAGAGAGAGAGAGAGAGAGAGAGAGAGAGAGAGAGAGAGAGAGAGAGAGAGAGAGGGCGTGGGATGGGAGGGGGTTGCTGTATCTCTATATTTAGAAAGTTCTCATCAGTATGTTTTGGGTTACATATTTTGTAGATAACATTTTCTCTTTTCCATGATGCGTCCTTGAGTATTTGACGTCATGTCTCGACAATTTGGTTTTCTACTGTTAAAATAACAAAGGCAACCATTACATCCACTCTTAATTATTGTGTCTCCTCCTTGTCTACCCTCTCTCTCCCTCCCCCCCTCCCTGCCCCCTTATCTTCCTTCTCTCGTTTCTAGGTCTGGGCGACCTCGACCTTTCCTCCAAGGTCATATCCCAGACAAAGACCTTAATGATGTCAGACGTCTCAGACCAGCTGAAGGAACAACTTAAAATACTGATTCATCAAAAAGATGTGGATCTGTATATTATGGGGCATTTCATTGGTACGTGATATTGACAGCGCGTTTTTATAAAGATACGTTATCTACACAGGTCATACGGAAACAAATTCCATTCCATGGATTGCAAGTCGCCCGTAAGGAGTTAATTTGTGTTAAACAATATAATCCATTTGCTTTTTGTCAGGCTGCTCAATTGTGGCTAAAATGTGCTATGTGTCTTCTTAGTGGACATTACATCGAATAATAATTTTAGAAATCAGAATTTTAGCTCATTATCATTTACCCACTCATTGACCGTGCTCATTATTGCTTGACTTTGTCTATGCGCTTCAACAGTCGTAACGTCACTTCCCCCGTAATGACGCATGGTAACTTAGTAACTGGCTCTAAACTATCGGAACAATGGCGGACGCCCTTATGAAATATTTCTCCGACGAGCATAAAAGCGTATCCAGAGAAGAAAAAAACAAAAACATTATAAATCTGATGATGTTTTGACTTTTACACATTCTGATCACAAGACATGTGAAAAGTTCTAGCCAGCATAAAGAATAAAAAGTACCGATTTTCTTTGTTTAGAACCACCGTTGCTGTGACATCAGACTATTGAATCCAATTGCGAGAAACGGTGACATTTCGGCCATTAACGCAAGTAATAAAGATATTGCAATTCTGAACGCACAGAGCATATATATCATATATAAACTTCACACAGGATCGGATTATTATTCATTATCAGGGGCGGGCATGTTTGTGATTCAGGAGGAGCCTTGCGCGACACATATTTATTTTTCTAAACGACTTAATAATTCAATAAATTAATATCAAAGCTGATAATTAAACTTCGATGATCAATTTAAAATCTTGTCATCTAAATTGATTCGAAGCATGAATACACGAAACCTTTCATTTCAGAAAATGTATGGCAATGCATTATAAAATGTATTATATTACTACATCTCACAATGGCCATTTAAGAACAGGGGCTTATGGAGCATAGTTATCCCAGTTTGTGTAAAGTAAAATGCACACAATCAATTGTTCGAATAGTCTAGTAGCTCAGTTACTAGAGGTTTTTTGGGGGTTCTTATTCGAAAGGGGGGGGGGGGGGGGGGGGGGGGTTCTTTTCAGTCCCTGATTTTTTCATCCATTCAGAAATTCTTACTTTCTATTTACAGCAGTTAACTATTTAATCACAGTGTCAAAACTAATTTTAAGATTTTTAACAATTTCTTGCTCTTATTTCCTTTCCATATTTTGCTCACATTACAATTCAACGATTAGAAAATGACTGATTTTGGGAAATGGCCCAATTTGTCTGACACTGCATCCCACTGCGCTTGCATCCCATGCATAATTTCTGCACGTCAAGTAAAGTACAACAGCACCAATTTCGATAGTATTTAAAAATCATCGTTTGGTGTGGGTCAGTTGGTCCCAGTCCCGGTCGCTCAACAATGGACGAAAGAAGGCCTTGACCTGGTTGACCAGCGGTTTTTCACCTTAGCTGCTGTGGTCGTGGTATTCACAGGGACACCACATCAACAGCTGCAGACAAAGACCAATGCTGATGCGCTCAAAAAAAAGAAAAAAAAAAAGAAAAAAAGATAATGGAGAGAGTGGATGGGGTGGGGTGGGAAAAGGAGGAGACTTGGGGGTGCTAAATTGTTTAGGGTAGGTAGTAGGAAAGAGGTAGGAACAGGGAAGAGGAATAGAATATGACATAGACATTATACGTTTTCAAAAAGATATCGACATTGTCTTATAAAATTATAATCCGTCCAAAGAGGGACACTCCCAAGTTAATAAATTGATAATTAACAGATAAAGAGTGAGATATTGCTGTGCACTAATCTTTAGAGTGCTTGACTATTTTTAAAACATTGAGCTTTTTATATAGCGCAACATCCACTGAAAGTGCTCAAAGCGCTTTACAAAGGGCCCTAACCAACAGCAACACGCAACATGTAGAACGAGACATGACGCCGATATTACAATTTTTTTTCCGACAGAGACAACGCTGTTAACGGCCAGGTACTCATTTTACACCCGAGTATGGTGAGAGAATGTGAGTAAGGAGCCTTTTCCAAGGACTCAACTATGCGCCGAGCGAGGCTCGAACCCAGGACCTTCCGATCTGAAAGCGAATGTCATACGACAAGACAACATAGCCGCATTTAAGGAGCTTGAATTATTACAGTATTTTCACCTTTTATTTTGCCAACAATATTGTTTCAGCAGTAGGTTCATTCAATGCATCATCAGGCCAGACTTCGCAAAGTTCCAGATTTGACAGTTTTGTTTTTACAATGACGAGAGCAATTTTAATCGATCGATATTTAAAGGTTGAGTTTTCTGGCCAACATTTGAAATGCGCGTTTGTTTTTTTTTTTTTTTTTTTTTTTGTTTTTTCAGAACACGACACAGAATGTATTATGTTCTTGTCAAGCTGTAACTGTAACTGCCCGTGAAGTTGGTATGCTGAATGACTTTAAGTGTTTTAGTGTCTAATCCTCCATAAAAAATACCTTCAAGTTTAATATCGGACGCAAGGTTATGGTCAAAGTGGTGAATAGTTGACATTTTCATAATAAATACCATAACAATCTGTTTTCTAGGGAACGTTAATATGATTAATTCAGCATGTGTATGTAGACGGCAACATTGTTAATGTGTTTATAATATGCGTCTCGTTATAAAATTATCCTTTCATGAAATGTTTTTCCCATAAATTATTCGTCACATTGTGATCTGCGTTGTTGCTAAAAATGCCAAGGTTGTCACAATTCGGTCTAGTCAATTACATTGACCTTGACATGTTTCGGATGTTTCTTCGTGTAGTAATTGGACCTACAATTTACAGGTCTAAAAACCGGGCATAAATCACTGCTAAATATGTGAGAATATTTTGTGTGGATATTTTTATTTCTCCGTGACAACGACGGTACGTTTAACTATCTGGATTGTCAGACTCGTTCATAAGTAGCTCATAAAATAAAATTGTGCGCCTATGTGGACTTGTGGTATGACACTCGCTTTCGGATCGGAAGGTCCTGGGTTCGAGCCTCGCGCTCAGCGCATAGTTGAGTCCTTGGAAAAGACCCTTTACTCACATTCTCTCACCGTACTCTGGTGTAAAATGAGTACCTGGCCGTTAACAGCGTTGTCTTTGTCCAAAAATTGTAATATCGCCTAACAGACGTCATGTCCCGTCCTACATGTTAAATGTTGCTGTTGACCAGGGATCCCTTGTAAAGCGCATTTAGTGGATATTGCGCTATAAAAAGCTCAAATTTTTACATTATGACGTTTACTAAATAATTAAGTAGGAGAATAAAGAACAAAAGTGTGATGTCAAAAAACAAAAAAAAAAAAAACAAAAAAAAACAGGTTCCAATCTCATTAGAGGTGTAAAACCAGTCTTCCGGAGGACTGGATACATACCTTGTGTAATTGTGATCTTCTGGTCTCAGAGTAATCATATCTTATTTTCTAGTCTAAATAATAATATGCTGTTCCTCAATAAAAGATCATCCATCTTCGCTCTTATACTTCCCATAATCCCAAGAATCTGCCTGAATGTCCTACTACTAAAATAGTTATGCCACCTTATGATTCAATAAATAACATATTCATTATTAGCCCTCCGAAGGACAGCCTACATACACACTTCCAAGGAGTTTGGAACTTCTCTGGCCCGATTGACAAAATAATATTAGGGTTACTGAACTCTTGCGTTTGAAAATTTTAAAAGACCTTGGGAGTGTTGTAATGGGAACGGTCGCGAAATTTCAAACATGAGAGTTTTAAAAATCTGTGATCAACCCCCTCCCCTCCCCTCCTCCGTCCCTCCCGATAAGCCTCTCTCGTGTTATTTTTGATAATTTTTGTTTTTCTTTTTAGTCGTCTAGTTG
>NC_088362.1:48776849-48901849 GCF_034508935.2 Berghia stephanieae
TAAATAATTCATCAATCAATCAATCATTAATAATAATAATAATAATAATAATAATAATAATAATAATAATAATAATAATAATAATAATAATAATAATAGAAGACACTTATGCTATTGTATGAGCAATTTCTAAATGAAATAATGCTCAATACGCTTTATTTTTAAAAAAATGCAAATTTTGGTCACACAGTCATAAACACACATGCGCGCAATAAGTAAGTAAACGCACAGAGCCCCACATATAACATAAACACACACACACTCACACACACACACACACACACACACACACACACGACAACACACTTAATCTTCAGCATTTTACATAGCGCAATAGTCTTCAATAGTCGTAACGTCACTTCCTTCCTTATGACGCATGGTAACTTAGAAACACTGGCTCTAAACTATCGGAACAATGGCGGACGCCGTATGAAATATTTCCCCGGCGAGCATAAAAGCGTATCCAGAGGAAAAAAACCCCATAAATTTGATCATGTTTTGACTTTTACACATTCTGATCACAAGGCATATGAAATGTTCTAGCCAGCATGAAGAATAAAAGGTAATGATTTTCTTTGTTTAGAACCAAGATGGCCGCCGTTGCCGGGTGGCGTGACATCAGACTACTGAATCCAATATCCACTAAACGTGCTCAAAAAGAGTTACAAGGGGTCCCTAGCCAACAGCAACACTAAACATATAGGATAAGACATGAAGGCTGTTAGGCGATATTACCATTATTTTTTTTTTTCGGACAAAGACAACACTGTTAACGGCCAGGTACGGTGAGAGATTGTGAGTCTTTTTTTTTTCTCTAATACTCTTATAAAAGTCGCCAAAACTTATACTTAAGTCAAGTGGGATAATAATAGGTGTGAAAAGTGCTTTACCCGTGGACACCGCCAATGTTTTAGCAATTATTTTCACTTATTTACTATGACCAATGACTACGCTCAATACCATTTGACTTTGCTGTGCGGCTATAATGTGGTCTTGAGATATGACACTATGACACTCGCCTTCGGATCCAAAATGTACCCGATGTGGGAAAGAACCCGAAACCCCAGAGCCTCTAGTTGAACGGTGTGTCGTGACGAGGCTTCCGGGTGGGTTTGAATGGTGCACGAATGCAGTGAAGAATTTGCTGATTTGGTCGATCGTCATAACATAGTTGTGTGAGCACCATTAAAAGCTGCTGCCTTCGGATCAGAAGGTCTGGGTTCGAGTCTTGTTCTGAGTGGCGCATAGTTGAGTCTTTGGGAAAGGCTCTTTAATCACATTCTCTCACCGTACTCATGTGTAAATTGAGTACCTTGTCGTTAACAGCGTTGTCTCCCTCGGAAAAATTGTAATGTCGCTTCACAGGCGTCATGTCTCATCTTACACATTAAGTGTTGTTGTTGGCTAGGGACCACTTGTCAAGCGATTTGAGCACGTTTAATGGATATCATAAAAGCTCAATTTTTGTTGTGGGACAAGACACCGTTCATTGCCATGGTATCACAACTTACCTTTAGATGTTAAACCATCTGCTTATCTCCCAGAAACGAAATTTTAATATACATCAGCATGATTTAAGTTATGGCAGTTATTTTTGTCAACATCAAGAACAATCTAAGTAATTTAAGGATAAAACCGTTGGCATGTCAAATTGTATCCTCATTTGCGGATGCATCACTTGGTTGCACAGTCAAAAAAAATATACTGGATCTTTTTTAAAACACATCAAAATATAATGACAAGAATTCATAGAATTTAAGTAAAGAAACGTCTGCACAATCCAAAAATAATATTATAAAAGTTTCGGTCAGTTAAGAAAGCATTTAACTACATATAAAAAATAAGAGTTGCCACCGAATCAGAATAGCAAGTGAAATAGACTAGTTTTTAACTTCCTTTCGGTTGGGCAAGTCAAGGGATGTGCATTGTTTTCCTTTTGTCATCTTTTTTTTTTTATTTCCGGCCCCACCCAACCCGCCTTCCCTCAACCATCTTTTCGTTTGACTTTTTCTCTCTATCTTCCTTTTCTTTCTTTTTTTTATTATTATCTTATGAAATGTGGTGCTTGAGAAGGATGCAGAGAATATCGTATACTGCACACAAAACGAACGAAGAAGTGCTAAAACAAACATACCAACAAAGGAAACTAATGCCCTTAATAGTGGATCGACAACTATCCCTTTTCGGACACATAGTAAGGAGAAGATAAGATGAATACCTGGCAAGTTGTGGAAAATACTGGTAACGCGCCCGGGGGAGACAAAGAAAAAACACTCATAGACCAACTGAAGGGCTTCACCAGCCTAACAATCCAAGAGCTGTTTGAAAAGGCAAGAGACAGGGAGGAATGGAGAGAGATAATTCATGCAGTATCCGAAGCCTGGACCAGGCATGGAACCTAGAAGAAGAAGAATCTTATGGCCTTCCTCTTTTATAATAATATACTTTTTTGTCTTTTTTATTTTCTCTCTCTCTCTCTCTCTCCTTTATTCCGAGTGCACCCTGGACAACGTGAGATAGCAGATGGGCGGGGCTCTGGCTGGTTCCTCGCCTCGCCATTGGTCCAATCTACACTAAGGTCATTTTATGCTATCTACGTAGTACATTTTTATGGAGGGCTGCCGAGTTTATAGGTCATTGGTCATTCATTATTAGGTCGGCCTTGGCAAGAAAGTTCAGGTATTCGTTCAACCAACAAAAAAGTGGTTTTCGTTTTTTTACGGACGGACGTTCAGTGGCTCTATGTTTGATTTTTTTGTTTGTTTTGTTTGTATTTGTTTTTGTTTTCAAGGCATCGTGATTTTATTGTTAAAGTAAATAACAAAATGCATTTCAAAAACGCAGTATGGTTTCTTATACTTTGATAGATTGGCGGGGCAATTAATTGCTACCCTTTGGATAGGACGCTCTTCTATTGGAAAGTACTTTCCGCCACATCTGACAGACCCAGCTACCCAATCACAGATGGGTGGAAGGGGGGGGGGGGGGTTAAAAAATCTCGACTTCGCCCGTGATCGGCCTAGGTCAATTTGCGTGAAACGAGTGCTCTACCAAGTGAGCTATCGGGGACCGAAATAAACGTTGGCTAGCATAAAAGTACGGACGTCTCCACAGTAAACGGAACGCTACTCTCACATGACCTGATAATTTAATAGGGACACGGAATGGAATTAGGGGGGGGGGGGGGGGGGTGCGGGGGGGGGGGGGGGGGGGGGGAGTCGACATGGAATAGATAAATAATATCGTCAATCCAAAAAAAATAAAAATATGACAGTAGAATCCGATTAAGTGCTCTGATTTCTTCTGTCCAGTCACACTTATCGGTGGCAGCCATGAACTGCAGGGTGAAACATACAGACGCAATTATTACTCCATACCTTTTGAAGGATGCTGGTAAATTGTAAAGTGGTTTTTTGTGTGTGTTTTTTTAAAGTCAGATTTAGATTAATTTGTTTTGAGTTTTCTTCTAAAATACACAACGATTTAAAATGACAATACACAATTGGTTCATTTAAAGAGCCTGGAAATTCGAAATGTATCGCATAAAAATAATAGATAGCTAAAAACTATCGTGAAATGCAGCCAAAACTGTTAACTCTGACGAGTCTTCAGCTGGCATCAAAATTTGTTTGGCATAATTTCCTATGACAGTGAATATTTGGGTCAAATTTCGATCTAGCAGAATATACCCTTGATAGATATCCGTGATAGATCAATGTCTGTTTTATCCGAAGAGTAGATACAAGGCCTGATTAACTGGCGGGTAAATAAAAATACCAACGCAATGACGTCAACCATCTGAAAGCACACGTCTATAGATCTCGTTCGTTTTTATGCAGATTTTAGTCTGAGTTGATATGTGAAGTGGTTATAAACGGTGACTACTGTAACTGTAATAATAAAATTGGTTGGCGTTGATGGTGCAGGTTGCACGAGGAGCGAGTCGGAATCGGGCAGAAATCAAGATGCCACATTGGCATTTTATTTTCAGTAAAGGCAATATTATGTTGAATAAAATCGGTTCGGCATTTTTTTTTCTATTTATCTATTTATTCATTTATTTATTATCCTTCTATTTGTTTATTCATTTGATCTCACTTCCTTTTTTTATTTATTTTATTTCCACATCTTTGCTCAAGACATGCTTTTACACACATAAACAATTGACAAGCGCTTTACTGGTTTCACTTGTAAATAAATGGGAAAAAAGCCAAAATTTCAAGTTGTCAACACACATCCAAATATTTTTTTGTAAGAAAATTTACCAGAATACTTTTACTTCAATCTCGATCGATTACAATCAAAATTTCTATTAAAAAATTGTACTTCAAAGAAGTCGGAGTGTTGTAATACTTATGGTGGCGGGACTTGACTTACTTACTTTGACTTAATCCTCTTCGCTCCTTGTGGAACATAGGGCCTCTAAGAGCTTCCGCCATCTACTTCTGGCCTTGGCCATCTTCTTGGTTGACTCCCAGATGAAGCCTGACATTTTCATTTCCTCTGACAGCGAGTGCCTCCATGCCTGTTTTGGACGTTCGCCTTTCGTTTCCCTTGGGGGTTCTATTTTGGGTGTATGACCGACCCATCTCCATTTCCTCCTCCATCAACACCCAAATCAGAAGGAGGAAGAGGTAGTGAGATATAAAAGTGGAATTGACCCTCTCGTATTTCATTTATATACTGTACACACTTACTTTTGTATGTGCTTTAAGAGCTTTATACTTTCAACTAATATCCCATCCCTAATTGAAATTGCTTCATTTAACCCTGGCTTTCGGATTGGAAGGTCATGGGTTCGAGCCTTGCTCGGTGCATAGTTGAGTCCTTGGAAAGAAATCTTTACTCACGGTACTCAGGTGTAAAATGAGTACCTGGCCGTCAACAGCGTTTTCTCTGTCCGAAAAATTGTAATATCGCCTAACAGGTGTCATGTCTCGTTCTACATGTTACGTGTTGTTGTTGGTTAGGGACCCTTTGTAAAGCGCTTTGGGCACATTTAGTGGATATTGCGCTATATAAAAGCCCAAGTTTAGTTTGTTTTAATGTATAAGACGAGATATGCAGCTTCTTAGGTTAGTATAATCTTTGGACGACAACAACTTATAGGTCAAAGAGACCTTTAAATGTATTGTCCATCTCCGGATGAACCTGGAAAATGTGTTCAAAGTGCCATTTCTGTGGACATTACGCAGAGGTGCCAGATCGTCCGTTCGAACTCTTGGACTCCATTTAGGCGTAGCCCTCGTAAACTCATAGACTGATAATGACCAAAAAAAAAAAAAAATTACGTCACAACACAAGGCAACGATGAGCAAAAGAAAGTGAGCAGTGAGTTGTAACCAATAGTACAACCAATTAGACCCTGTTTTCCTGAGCATTATCAAAGACGACTCACTTTTCACTTTCTTTTGGTGATCGCCTTGTATTTTGTCGTCATTTTTGTTGTTGGTCAGTGTAAGGCTATAAGATCTGGGCAATGTTGTGCGTTCTAAGACCGTCGGTACATCTACACCTCTGCTACTCTTATAAAGATGCAAATAAATTGTGTTCATGGATTTTAAAAAAGGAATGTGGATGTTGAGTGCAACAACCCGCCAATTTGCTACGGCTGGTAATAATGGGCAGGGTGGGCAAATACCAGCCTGTTTTTTCAAGTTATATGCTGTATTACCATGTCCGAAATAATCTAATTTAAATTAGATAATTTCAAAAGTTAGTACTTAAACTTGATACTTCGTACTGAAATCAATTTGAGTGTATTTTTGATAGATTGAGAATCACCATGCACCCCGTAATACATAAACCAGGATACGCTCCTGTTCTTTTTTTATCCCCCCCCCCCCCCCCCCCCCCCCCCCCCCCCCCCCCCCCCCCCCACCACTCCACCTCCTCCCCACATCGTCATCCCATCGTCACGTCGCCTGGCTGAACTCCGAGTTTGCTGTCTGGCCTCTCTAGTACTAGGTCGGGCTAATTCAAATGAGCTCACCTTATAAACCAGTGAACACGAAATGCAGATTTTGGCAAACGTACTTTTTCTTATTTATTGCCTTACTTGTGCAGATACCATTGATGTAATGACATTGGGAAGGTTCCAGTATTGAATTGAATTTATTAATTTACTAATATATCAATTTAGTATTAACTTGTGTTGTTTTTATATATTTGTCTATCCATTTAAATTATTTCTGTTTTTTTTTCTCTCGTTTTCTTAAGTGCTTCTCAAAACTCATTTATTTAAATTGTTTTCTTATTTGATTTTTATTATTATTTTTTTTTTAACAAATTAATTTGTTAGGTCTTTTTTTTTTTCAAATTCTTAAAGTAATTACCGCTGTATTTTTATTGCCAGACTAAATATTTTTGCAAAACAATGTAATTTTTTATTGTATTTCCCATAGAATTAAACGAATGAGAATACGTACGAAGCCTAAAAAGTGTCCACCAATGAAAGCATTCAGCGCCATTTTGTTGTTGGCTGAGAATGTAGTAATTACCATTCATTCGGTATCTATGTCAACATAACGACACAAGAAAAACAACAAACAATATCAAAATCCACAATAAAATGTTTCAGAACTGTTGCGTATATTTATGGCACAACGAAGCTGTCAAAAAATGAAGTTAGAGAATGTGTGTAATCATGTATTATAATAACCTGTAATGTGTTTTCCAACCACCACATCATCTACTACTACAACCACCACCACAATATCATCACTAACACTACTACTACAACCACCAGCCCCACATCATTATCACTACCACTACTACTACACCACCACCAGCACATCATCATCACTACCACTACTACAATCACCACAACCACATCGTCATCACTACCACTACTACTGCAACCACCACCACCATATCATCATCATTACCACTACTACCATGTAAAGAAATGCCTTCTAGGTAACAAAGGGAGATAGTTGTCCTACCCACCAAGGTCTCGGGTAGAATCAAACCCATATAATTAAATGATTTATGAGTGTAGGATGGGTGTTGGAATAGGGACTCCCTTGTTTTCGCCGTGGGTGGTGTAGACTATGAAGGCAATGAAAGAACGGAGGGTTATCATGTTCCATCAGTGTTAAAACACCCTCATCAATCTTATGCATCAACCGAGATACCGTTAGATACCCTGTCCTATGTTTCGGCTTGGGTCGATGTTCAACTGGCAGTCTGCGATTTGAGGTCGAAGAAGGAAGACCTGTACAGCCTGTGTGTTGGCTGGAATTCTGTTTGGCTATGTTGAAGCCACAGTGAAAAGGGCCCAAAGTGGCCAGTATTTTATGTCGCACCCGAATATGGGCTCTCAGGCGATATGTGTTGGGCCTGTGTGTTGGCCAGCATTGTGTTTTAGGCTGTATTGTAGCCGAAGTGGGCCTAATATGGCCAGTATTTTGTGTATCGTACCCGGTTATGGGCTCTAAGCGATATTGTGTTTTTGTATTTGTGCTCGGTGAGATTATATAAAATTTATAATATTGTTTTGATGTGCTGAGTAATCATCAAGTGATTAAGTGATTAATATCGTAAAATTATTTCACTTATCTTAAAGTTTAAAATAATATAAAGTTTTAATGTTTTATTGAATAATTAATTCAATGAGTTATAAATTGTGTTAAAATTGAGAAAGTGACCTCAGTTAAATGAATTATTTTTAAGTAAATACTAATTGATCACTTACGCTATCATTGTGTCTATGTTAATTTCATTTTTACTAATTTATCTATATCTATCTTCTAATATAGTGAAGAGCTGACGGGGCTAGGACATAGCGCCCGGTAAATGTGTTTGCATCTTTGAACTTTGTAATTTTGACGGGGCTAGGACATAGCGCCCGGTAAATGCGTTTGCATCTTTGAACTTTGTAATTTTGACGGGGCTAGGACATAGCGCCCGGTAAATGTGTTTTGAACCCTTTTGAACAATATAAGTTTTGAGAAATATGAACAAAATACAATGTAACGTTTGTAAAGATGAGGAAGTAACACTCGATCTATGTGTTTTATTAGGAACAATTTTGGATTTGAACAGGCTGGAACACCGCACCCTGTGTGAACAATTTTGTTGATTAATTTTATTCTCCTTTCGGAATATGAACAGTTTATTTTGACCCTATCTGTAATTAATAATTTCATTATTAGTGGGAATTAATGAAACGGTTGGAACCTGGGTGAAGTATAGTTTATTTTGGTTAAAACTTACATGAATTTTATATTGCATTACTACTTTTTACTTGTATGTACTTTTGATTTTTCCTGTCAATATATGCAATGTTATTCTGTTTTGCTCAATAACTATGAGCTGTTCCCTTTCTTTTACTTTAAATAAATAATAATGGCTCTCTTGTCAGATACGGTGTTCTGTTGGTGATTGTAACGTCCACGTCTACCTCTCCACACTTTAAGGTCATAAGCGGCCTTCGCATCCATTGCGAGTTGCGAACGCACCTTGTGACATGAATTGGCGCTGCGAGCAGGGTTTCTTATTGTGTGGTTTGGTGGTCTGACGTTTTACATCAACAGACACCTTCGTTTCTGAGAAGTCAATGCCTCTTATTGTTGTGGGGATTTAGAGTCGCTTCCTGTACTGATGCATATCAGGGGGTTGGGCTGTCAGATCTAATTTCAGGCGCTACTTCTCATCATTTAACGACTATGTACTGTCTGTAATGTAAAGCTATAGTTTGGGTGAGTGAAATGATATCACGTAATTGTTCAGGCGTAACAAGGTTACACTGATGTTGTAGGGTACGCGCGGCGTATCGCTACTTATTGTTTTGTTCATAAAGCGAGTGAACCACGAACTATGAAAGGCCGGTGTGAAGGGCCTTAATACTTTAATTTGATTAAAGTCTAGATAATGTTGTTTTGATATAATGTTGTGGTCATCGCTTGATGTTTTAACTTTTTGAACTGACGAAGCGTCAGCTGTTATTACTGATTTTGCTATTGTTTGTTTGACAATAGGTATACTGGGTAGATTTTTATCTGCATTCAGCTGATCCTTCTCTTTTTATATTATTCAATCTATCGATTTTCTAAGTACGTTGCGATAAATATTTTGTCATTATGGATGTGGAACTATTGTTAAAATGTGGGGAAAAGTTGGGTTTACATGGCGACGAACTGAGAGTGTGGGTGGAAGAAAAGTTGGAACGGGACAGGGAGGAAAAGGAGAGAGAGAGGTGTGAGAAAGAGAAAGAGCGTGATGCAGTCGCAGAACAAACGAAACAACAAGCTCTTCTTGTTGAAAGGCAGCTGGAACTAGAGCGCCTAAAAATTGAAAATTCAGTGGTCCCGGTTCGAACCCCTTCCTCCACTGACAGTGAACCCTCGACTGGCAGTTGTGGGGCTAAAAGTCCTCGCCTGCCATATTTTGATGAATCGAAAGATCAGATAGATAGCTATCTACTCAGGTTTGAAAGATATGCAACCGTAAATCGATGGAGAGAAGAAGATTGGGCGATTCATTTGTCGGCGTTGCTTAGAGGCAATGCGTTGGACGTGTACACTCGCTTGGACGAGGTAGACGCTACCCAGTATGATAAGGTAAAGTGCGCGTTATTGAAACGCTACAATTTAACGGAAGACAGCTTCTTAGAGCGTTTCCGTAAAAGTAAACCAGAAATAGGAGAAAGGATGGGTCAGTTTCGAACCCGTATATCCACATATCTGGAAAAGTGGATAACTATGTCCGGCAAGGATAGAACAAATCCTGAGGACATCTTGGACTTGATTGTTAAAGAACAGCTCGTAAATGTTTGTAACAAGGAGCTGATGGTTTTCCTGAAGGAAAGAAAACCAAATACATCTATGGAAGTAGTCGACACTGTAGAGAAATATGTCGAAGCGCACGGGACTGCCGGCGCTTTCTCAAGAACTGTGTCATATCAGAATGACAAGGTTCCAAGCAAACAGCAAGATGGTCACAAACCTGTCATGAAACCAACTACTTCAGTAATTAGATGCCACAACTGTTTTAAAGTTGGACATTTGAAGAGGGATTGTAAGAACAGACCACAAATCTCTGCAATACAAAGAGACACGAAATGTGGATACTGTGGTCGTAGGTACCACTCCACTGAGCAGTGCTGGGAAAGAAAAAGGATGGAGAATACTGATAAGAAGACTTTTGGAGTAGCGGCTATGAATACTCCAGAACCGCTGCCATGTTGTAACAATGCACAACATCATGTTGCTAACAATGGTATCATGAACAACACTAACTCTCAACGTCAAGCGCCGAGGGAAAATAAAGAATCTTGACAATTAATTACGGTGTCCGCAGCATGTTCGGGACACGCGATAGAGACGACAGGTATGCCGGTCGCTATTGGTTGGATAAATGGACAAAGAGTTAAAGTGTTGAGAGACAGCGGCAGTAGTTGTGTTGTGATTAGAAAAGGCCTTGTGAGTAGAGAAAAGAAAGAACAAGAAAAGAGAGTGAAGGTCAGTCTAGCTGATGGGAAGACTGTGAGTGCCCCACTAACTGAAGCGTGGCTTGATTGTCCATATTACAAGGGAAGAGTGACGGCTCTAGAAATGGCCTCACCTTTGTATGACGTCATTTTGGGAAATATACCAGGAGTCAAATGCCCAGGAACGCCAATAAAATATGACGATCACTCTGATTCAGTCCACGAGAATCTCATGAGAAATGATTGTGAGCACTCAGCTCAAGCAGCACAGACTAGGGCACAAAAAGAGAAGAGAATGAAACCATTGATCACTGCCCCTCAGTGGAAACAGGTGTTAGTAAGGCTGTTTTGAAAGAAAAACAGACCAAAGACGAGACATTGAAATGTGCGAGAGAGGCAGCAGTTACGAAAGAAGTGAAAAAGACTGGTGCCAATAATAAAAGTTGGTTTGAATATGATAGAGGGGTTCTAGTACGATATTTTCAATCACCAAAGATTGAGCACGGTGACGTGATTAGACAAGTCATGGTCCCAAAAGATTTGCGAGAGACAGTGATGCGTTTAGCTCATGAGTCCATACTCTCTGGACATCTCGCTGCCAAGAAAACGACTGAGCGCATTCTCAGCAATTTCTACTGGCCCAACATTTGGGATGACGTCACCCGCTTCTGTAGATCGTGTGACCAATGTCAAAGGTCAACGGCAAAAGGAATGACCCCAAAAGTGCCTCTGACTGAAGTTCCGCTGATGGACGAACCATTTAGTCGAGTAGCGGTAGATTTGGTAGGACCAATTATTCCTGCATCAAATAGAGGGAATCGCTACATGCTTACTGTGGTAGATTACTGCACACGGTACCCGGAAGCTGTAGCCTTGAAAAACATAGAAACCGCGTCAGTTGCGGAAGGCCTCGTCGACATTTTCAGTAGGACGGGGATGCCAAAAGAGATATTAAGTGACAGAGGTACACAGTTCACCTCAGATTTGATGAAAGAAGTCTGTAGACTACTGTCTGTGAAACAACTTACCACAAGTCCATATCACCCTCAGTGTAATGGGCTGGTGGAGAAGTTTAATGGCACTCTCAAAGGGATGCTTAAGAGATTGGCTACAGAGAGACCGTCAGATTGGGATCGATATCTCAATGCGGCCCTGTTTGCCTACCGTGAAGCACCACAGGAGTCCTTGGGCTTCTCCCCTTTTGAATTGTTGTTCGGTCGCCCAGTACGAGGCCCGATGACAATTCTCAGAGAGTTGTGGACGGAGTCTATTGAGGACGAAGAGGTAAAGACAACATACCAATATGTTGTAGACCTAAAAGAAAAACTTGAGACTACTATCCATATGGCCCATGAAAATTTAAAGAAGGCCTCAAAACGGCATAAGGCATATTTCGATAGAAAAGCCAAGATGCGCAACTTCAAAGAAGGTGACAAAGTGTTGTTGTTGCTCCCGACAAAGCACAACAAACTTGAATTGAAATGGCAAGGTCCATTTGAAGTTCAACGTGTAGTTGGACATAATAATTATGTAATACAGGCTGGTACTTCAAAGAAAACGTACCACGCAAATTTATTGAAACGGTACCATGACCGGAGCACTGCGGACATAAACGGAAGTGGAATTCTTCAATGTGCCGTAGCAGCTGTTATTGACGATGAAGATTACAATGGTAAATATCCAGTTGTTTACCTCAGTAGGAAACTGTTACCGAGAGAACAACGGTATTCAGTGGTTGAAAAGAGTGTTTAGCTCTTGTGTGGGCTGTCAGAAGTTTGAACAGCTATCTTATGGGCAGAGAATTCATTGTGGAGACTGACCACGCTCCTTTGTTGTATCTCAACAAAGCCAAGTCAGAAAATGGTCGTCTGATGAGATGGTCACTGTTGCTCCACCAGTATCGTTTTCGGTTGATGTCTGTGAAAGGTTCGGACAATCATGGTCCAGACTTTTTGTCTCGGCTGCCTTAGTGGTCAGGCATTTCTTAGTTTTGATCAAAAATTTGGGATTTTTGTCCTCCAGTGGGGAGTGATGTAAAGAAATGCCTTCTAGGTAACAAAGGGAGATAGTTGTCCTACCCACCAAGGTCTCGGGTAGAATCAAACCCATATAATTAATTGATTTATGAGTGTAGGATGGGTGTTGGAATAGGGACTCCCTTGTTTTCGCCGTGGGTGGTGTAGACTATGAAGGCAATGAAAGAACGGAGGGTTATCATGTTCCATCAGTGTTAAAACACCCTCATCAATCTTATGCATCAACCGAGATACCGTTAGATACCCTGTCCTATGTTTCGGCTTGGGTCGATGTTCAACTGGCAGTCTGCGATTTGAGGTCGAATAAGGAAGACCTGTACAGCCTGTGTGTTGGCTGGAATTCTGTTTGGCTATGTTGAAGCCACAGTGAAAAGGGCCCAAAGTGGCCAGTATTTTATGTCGCACCCGAATATGGGCTCTCAGGCGATATGTGTTGGGCCTGTGTGTTGGCCAGCATTGTGTTTTAGGCTGTATTGTAGCCGAAGTGGGCCTAATATGGCCAGTATTTTGTGTATCGTACCCGGTTATGGGCTCTAAGCGATATTGTGTTTTTGTATTTGTGCTCGGTGAGATTATATAAAATTTATAATATTGTTTTGATGTGCTGAGTAATCATCAAGTGATTAAGTGATTAATATCGTAAAATTATTTCACTTATCTTAAAGTTTAAAATAATATAAAGTTTTAATGTTTTATTGAATAATTAATTCAATGAGTTATAAATTGTGTTAAAATTGAGAAAGTGACCTCAGTTAAATGAATTATTTTTAAGTAAATACTAATTGATCACTTACGCTATCATTGTGTCTATGTTAATTTCATTTTTACTAATTTATCTATATCTATCTTCTAATATAGTGAAGAGCTGACGGGGCTAGGACATAGCGCCCGGTAAATGTGTTTGCATCTTTGAACTTTGTAATTTTGACGGGGCTAGGACATAGCGCCCGGTAAATGCGTTTGCATCTTTGAACTTTGTAATTTTGACGGGGCTAGGACATAGCGCCCGGTAAATGTGTTTTGAACTCTTTTGAACAATATAAGTTTTGAGAAATATGAACAAAATACAATGTAACGTTTGTAAAGATGAGGAAGTAACACTCGATCTATGTGTTTTATTAGGAACAATTTTGGATTTGAACAGGCTGGAACACCGCACCCTGTGTGAACAATTTTGTTGATTAATTTTATTCTCCTTTCGGAATATGAACAGTTTATTTTGACCCTATCTGTAATTAATAATTTCATTATTAGTGGGAATTAATGAAACGGTTGGAACCTGGGTGAAGTATAGTTTATTTTGGTTAAAACTTACATGAATTTTATATTGCATTACTACTTTTTACTTGTATGTACTTTTGATTTTTCCTGTCAATATATGCAATGTTATTCTGTTTTGCTCAATAACTATGAGCTGTTCCCCTTTCTTTTACTTTAAATAAATAATAATGGCTCTCTTGTCAGATACGGTGTTCTGTTGGTGATTGTAACGTCCACGTCTACCTCTCCACACTTTAAGGTCATAAGCGGCCTTCGCATCCATTGCGAGTTGCGAACGCACCTTGTGACATACCACAACCACCACCACCACTACTACTACAACCACCACCACATCACTACCTCAACTACTACAACCACCACCACAGTAGCATCACTACCACTACTACTACAACCACCACAACCACATCGTCATCACGACCACTACTACTACAACCACCATCGTATCATTACCATTACCACTACTACTACAACCACCACTACCACCATATCATTACCATTACCACTACTACTACAACCACCACAACCACATCGTCATCACTACCACTACTACTGCAACCACCACTACCACCATATCATCACCATTACAACTACTACTACAACCACCACAACCACATCATCATCACTACCACTACTACTACAACCACCACCACCACATCATCACTATCACTACTACTACAACTACAACCACCACCACATTATCATCACTACCACTACTACTACTGCAACCACCACCACCATATCATCATCATTGAAATATTTTTTTTTAAAATTGAGCTTTATATAGTGCAATATCTACTAAATGTGCTCAAAGCGCTTTACAAGGGGTCCCTGGTCAACATTTAACATGTAGGACGGGACATGACGCCTGTTAGGCGATATTACAATTTTTCGGACAAAGACAACTCTGTTAACGGCCAGGTACTCATTTTACACCTGAGTACGGTGAGAGAATGTGAGTAAAGAGCCTTTTCCAAGGACTCAACTATGCGCCGAGCGCGAGGCTCGAACCCAGGACCTTCCGATCCGGAAGCGAGTGTCATACTATTAGACCACATAGCCGCATCATTACCACTACTACTACAAACACCACCACCACATCATCATCACGACCACTACTACTACAACCACCACCACCACGATATCATTACCATTACCACTACTACTACAACCACCACCCATCATCATCACTACCACTACTACTACAACTACAATCATCACCACCACCACATCATCATCACTATTACTACTACAACTACAACCACCACCAACACCACATCACCTCACTAACACTCAGTACTACAATCACTACCATAAGGTTTTGGAGCTTTACTTCATTTGAAATAAGGAAACTTCGGAATTGTATTTGGCATTGTGTTTATATATCATAATATAATTCTAATCAGTTATCTATTTAGAACTAGATACTATACAATATGTATGCCAAATACCACCCCAATTCCCCTTTCTTGTGTGCGGGAATTCCTCTTTCGGCATTGAAATTGAGTGTGAGAGAGTCATCACTACACACATAAACAACAGAAACAATTTAAAAACAAGACTATGACACGCAACCACTCACACACGAGGCTATACTATTTATCCTTTTCTCTATATAGAATAGGACAAGACAAACAATAGCTTGACTCTCGCTACACTTCGCATTAATGTTTGTCGTCTCACGAGTTCAACTCTCGGTCGACCTGTCAATATTCCTTTTTGCCTCGGACGTAATCATTAATAGAATGTTGTGTGGTTTTGACCGTGAAGAAAACCTTAAGAAGTCACATTTATATCATTTTAGAGAGATCGTTTTGAATAATTTTGAGTTAAATGAGCGAGCAGCAACTTGTTTTCATGAACGGCCGATCAGCGCTTGTTTACTATAGTAACGCGATTCCCAGCCAACATCAAAATGGCGGATATTTTTCTCATCGAGGCCGCTGGTTGGTTAGCCAATAAGAGCACCGTACGGTTTCCATTGGGTAAATTCCTTGGTATTTCCTCTAATAAAACAAAACACTTTTATTCAAAAGTCACGACTAAATAAATATATAAAATACAACCACCATTTTGGTTTTCTCAACAATTGAATTAGTATACGAGAAATACTCTTCTGAGAAAAGAGAGAGTTGAATTCTAACTAAGTTATAGAGGAAATAGATACGTTTAAAGGAAGGGTGGGCAGATTCCGTACTTGCCCGTCCTGAAGCTAATACATACATAAGATAGTTCGTGATGAAGAGGCGGGAAGCTAGGGGTTGGTTGGGTAAGGAGTAAAGATAACACGGTCGTTATTGTTATAGTCTAACGAATGCATGAGGAGAGATTGGTAGCATTATTTTGTCTTAATGGGATTCAATAGTCGTACCGTCACTTCCTTCCTAATGACGTATGGTAACTTAGTAACACTGGCTCTAAACTATCGGAACAATGGCGGACGCCGTATGAAATATTTCTCCGGCGAGCTTAAAAGCGTATCCAGAGGAAAAAAACCCCATCAATTTGATCATGTTTTGACTTTTACACATTCTGATCACAAGGCATATGAAAAGGGAATGAAAAGTTCTCGCCAGCATGAAGAATAAAAAGTCAAGATTTTCTTTGTTTAGAACCAAGATGGCCGCCGTTGCCAGGCGCGTGACATCAGACTACTGAATCCAATTTGTCATAGCAGACTGCCTACTTGAAATAGGAAAACAAAAATCGTAGTTTTCAGGGTTAATAAAATCGTAGATATTTTAACTACCCTTTAACAAAATCACCGGAATTTTCGTCTATTATAGGTATCAAATTTTAAAAAAACGAGAAAAACTGATTGGAAACGTAATGATGGTGGTGGTAGTAATGGTGATGGTAATATTATTATTATTATTATTATTATTATTATTATTATTATTATTATTATTATTATTATTATTATTATTATTATTATTATTATTATTATTATTATTGTACGTATTGGTGGTATTACGATTGTTTTTTGTTCTTTTTGTGTGGTTATTATGGTATCAGTTTATTGTTTGGTTCCATTTATCATTTTTTTTTCCACTTTCATGTATGTTGTCATCAAATTTTATGATTTATTGGCGAAAGCCTAAGATTGAATAAACTTTGTAATATCGTATGGTAACCATCATTGTCGACGACATCGTCGTTGTCATCATAATCATCATCATCATTAACAACAACAACATTAACAACAAGTACTACAATAGCAATAAAAACAATATCAACATCATATAATTTCCGTCATCGTCTCCACAACTATCATTCTAACCAACAGCACCATCAAAACCACTACCATAATTACATCCTCCCTCACCGTCTCCTCTTCCTCCTCCTCCTTCACCACCACCACCGCTACCACTATTCCAACCACTACCACCACCGGCACAATCATTCTAACCACCGAGACAGCAGTAAAATGATGCAATTTGAGCTCTGAATGAAACTCGAGTCATATCGCTGTTGTTGCTTCTCGATAGAAACTTTACAGTTACTACGATCTACTGAAAACCAGTAATGTAACAGAAATACTAATCTCGCCGTTGAGGGATAAAAGCATCTTTTTAATTTTTCGAGTGAACGAGATGGACTTTTTTAAGGTGTTGTCGCATTATGTCTCTTCGCTTTAATTTTTGTTGTTGTATTCTCTTTCGTGATTCATTTTTGATTACGTTTGGAATAATTAAAATCTACTGGTATTGTCATTTCATTGTGAATGTGATTATTTGTGGTTGAAATAATTTTTTTTAAGGTGAACAAAAAAAAGAGAACCAAAAAAAAATAATAAAAAAAAAAAAAATATATATATATATGTATATATATATATATATATATATATATATATATATATATATATATATATATATATATATATATATATATATATATAGAATGAAAATTGTCACTCATATATATATATATATGACGACTCATCTTTGCCCCACCACTATAAATAGGCTAGAACCGCCACTGCTTGGGAACAACATCAACGAAAGGAAGCAGCAAAATAAACTGTTGATTATTTCATATCAAAGATATTGTGATTTGAAGGGAAAAACAACCAAGTTCTTCATACTTTTCTTCCACCTTGATTTCACTTAAGTTTTGAGTAAATACTTTAAGTATGCATTATGGAGTTAAATTTACTGTTTTCTGTTGGTAGGTGTGTGTGTGTGTGTGTGTGTGTGGGGGGGGGGGGGTCTGATAGCACTGAAACAATATTTTTTTTCGGCTATTTTTACAACAAAATTTCTGGCAAAGATTACTAAGATGTCTGGAGATTGAAGATGATAGAGATCACTGAAGCGAGACTTTCAATGTCCGAACAATGACTGGTTTTTGTGATTTCAACTATTCTTTTGTTTTGTCACATTTTATTTATTTATCATTTTGTGCCGTCCACAGTCTCTCTCTCTCTCTCTCTCTCTCTCTCTCTCTCTCTCTCTCTCTCTCTCTCTCTCTCTCTCTCTCTCTCTCTCTCTCTCTCTCTCTCTCTCTCTCATTCTTATCTTTCATCTCTCCTCTCTCTCATCTCTTTTCTCCCTCTCTCTCTCTCTCTCTCATGATGCGTTGTATTTTATAAATGGATGCACGTTTGCGTCAGTGACTCAATTCATTTTTTCTCTCTTCTCTTTCTTCTCTATTATCGACATGTAAAACACCTTTTGAACATGGAGATGTGGTCTTTCTTCTCATTCTATTTCAATGCTGATCACTATTTATCTATTTGCAAATTATAGAAAACTCACTTGAAACTGTCTCTGTCGTTGTTTTAAAAACACAGTATATGCAATGATAACAAATAGCACATATAGGTCTTAATAAAACGGCAGGTCTGGTATCAGAGAACGTATAGTACGTTCTCTGCTGGTACCATATACAATTGTTCTATATAATGACAAGAATTGGGAATCACACGGGAAGAAGAAGAAGGAGTAGAGAGAGGAGAGGGAAGGAGAGAGGAGAGGAGAGGAGGAAGAAAGAAGAAAAGAAGAAGAAGAAGAAGAGAAGAAGAAGAAGAAGAAGAAGAAGAAGAAGAAGAAGAAAAAGAGACCCCCCCCCCCCCCCCCCCCCCACCTAATATTTGGTCATTTTGACGTACAACTCAATATTGTTCATTTCAACATAATACAAGTTGACTTCATGGGCTACCTACATTTGCTGTTCTGTCGAAACACTGAAAAAACATGCACTTCAAATTTTGGGCAGAAAACGTGTCATTCAAATATCGATCTTTTAACATGACCCTCATCTTGACAAAAACTCCCCCCAAAAAAACTCTCAAACCTGAACTTCACGTGGAAAACGCAGGTTCGAGAGTTTTGGGCAAGATTAGAGTCATTCTATTCGATCAATAATAATATTTGAAGGACGAATTCTCTGGCCAACATTTTAAATCCAATTTTTTTTCTCTCCCTGGAGTATGGCAGTACCTACCACCTGCTTGTCCACATTCTCCTTAATTTTCCCTGTCCACTCCAGTGGTTGCCTTCTTACGTAGTTCTGCATGAGAAAACATCAAAGTTAACATGCCCGGACAGTGACACGGGGCATTCATCGATGCAATGTGTGTACACACATCTAGTAATATTATAATAAAAGACGGTACTGGTTAGACAGCCCGATGACGAATAATAAATATACGGACTTTATATTATGTGACCAATCGTCTGAAAACGGTATTATGTCGAGGTGAACCTGGCTCAGTACAGAAAATAAAATACGATTCTGCCCAAAATTACATACATACATATATATATATATATATATATATATATATATATATATATATATATATATATATATATATATATATATATATATATCCTTTCTTTAAAAAATATAGCCTTGTGGAGAACATTGTGCTTATTTGAGTCAATAAAAAAATTGATACGGCGCACAACTCTACTGAAAGGTTTGAAAAATAGAAATGTATTTTTTACAGATAGATAAACAGATAACTTGATTTCCTTTTAAAATTTAAAGTCAGTTTGAAAGTTCGTTAACTCAAACAGATATCATAAAAAATTTACCGAAGACACTAACATCTCATGGCCACACCCTCAACTCTATCTGTCGAGTAGAGTCCTTACTTCCGTTGTGTTGATTTAGCGGTGATCAGTGTTATGTAGTAGTGTGTTCTCATTGCGTGTATGTTTATGTGTGCATGTGTGTGTGTGTGGTGTATACATATGTGTGTGTGTGTGTGTGTGTGTTTTGGAATGTGGTTGCGTGGAAGAAAAAAAAAAGGGGGGGGGGTGTCCATCAAGTAGAGAGATTCCTGAGCAAAGGGGGGGGGGGGGGGGAGGGAGGGAGGTGTGTGTGTTTGCTAGGAACTGTCAGATTGGCATTTTTCAGCAAATCGTGGCATTCATAGTGATATAATTCACTTGATCACATGACGGTAATCGGATTTACAGAAATTTTAAACAAGTTTCACCGATTAACAACATCAACGAATATTACTGCTGATATTACTGTCGTTTTTATGCCATCGATGTGATAATTATTGCCCTGGGAAATATTTAGTTAAACGTTGTCGGCAAACTGTCAATTGGATCTGTCTTGCTTCTAGCCCGAACAAACCAAAAGTAGACAGATTCGGGGACATGATATTTTTCGCGTCCGCTTCAGATTTTCATTTGACCTCACATAAGTTAAGTAAAGGGGAGACATTCCGAAAGCTTCTACATCCCCAGTATTCATTCAATTTGTATTTTCACCGTTGATCTTTTGTCAGGCGTTTATTTATTCAATTTGTCATCATATAAACGCGTTTTAAAAACTCTAGAACAAACCTTGATAGATTTGTGAAAGTTTTAAATGTCCTAATTTGACCATTGTTTTGATTCTCGGCCACCATTTTAATTTGCGAAGTATTGAAGGTAGTGCAAAGCACTCCCAAGTAAAGCGTGGTAAAGACTTGCGACTTATTGATATTGATATCTACTGACTTATAAACTAAAATCATGCCGAATAAAGCATGGCACCGACGACAAGCACATGGATTAAAATGTGCATCTAATCGTTATCAAGCTAATCAAGAAAATGATTCTGGCAATATCGAATGAAAATAGTTCTTTCCCCGCGAAATTGCGGGCTTTTTACTAGTATATATATATATATACACACACACACACACACACACACACACACACACACACATAATATATATATATATATATATATATATATATATATATATATATATATATATATATTCATTAAATTAATAAATGTCGACCGGGAAAACTTTCAATGATTACAAAATAATATGAAGTCTTTAAAGAAAAACAATACTCTAAAAAAACCTATTATAAAAAAAAATTATAATAATCCAACATAAAACAAACAAACAAAAAAATACAAAACAACAACAAAAAAAAAAATAAAAAATAAAAAAACAAACATAAAAGATCAATAAATATAGGTTGCCTAACTGGTGGCTTGCACTACATACGATGGAAATTTCCTCGTCTGATGTTGGAATGATAAGAAGCATTTTGAATCGCGTTACGCCTGTAGAAGTGCTGTAGAAATGCGATATTTAACCGATTTTAGTCGAGTTTGCATAGGGTTCAACAGTCGTAACGTCACTTCCCTCGTAATGACGCATAGTAACTGGTTCTAAACTATCGGAACAATGGCGGACGCCATTATCTCCATCACCGCCCTTATGAAATATTTTTCCGGCGAGCATAAAAGTGTATCCACAGGAGAAAAAAGTTATAAAGCTGATCATGTTTTGATTTTTATACATTCTGATGACATGACATGTGAAAAAGTTCTAGCCAGTATGAAGAATAAAAAGTACCGATTTTCTTTGTTTAGAACCAAGCTACTGGTTGCTGGGCGAACATGACATCAGACTATCGAATCCTAAACCTCCAACCTAGTCATCGGTTACATGATTTGTTGTTGTCCAATAATTGGATGTTTATTGTAAATTATGTAAACACGCCACTTTCTTTACGAAAGTTGTAAACATACTCAAGGGCCAAGCTAAAGAGAATGACCTATTTTGATGTTGAATATTTCGAAAACTTTGTACACTTTTTATTGTCTAGGTCATTTTGAGTATATTTTGCAATGTGACCAATGATTCGAATAAGTGGAAAAATTATATAGATCGTCCCCATAAAGCCTGATTCGCACCACTGTGACTGATCTTTTGGCGAAAATAGTTCTGCTTTTTTTTTTTTTTCATCACATTAATAATAGAAGGTGATAAATGGTTATATCGTTATAATATATACTTATATTTAGTTTCACTGAAGGATAAACGTGCTAATAAGTTATTGTCCATTTATCAGAATGTGTTAAATCATGGTGTTGAACAAACTTTGCCGTGTGAGGTTGGGGTGAAAAAGTTAATGTGTTAACAGGGCAACAGAGGAGTGGAACACCTAGCAGTTTAACCTTTTCAGGCGAGACTCAATTCAAATGGGACAAGACCTAAACTCATTTTTTATCGTTTTCGCCGAAAGAACCAATATTGAAACCCTGGTCGTATCTCTATAACTAACATTGCGCTCTTGTTGAAAGTGGTTTGGTTTTCCGTTTTATGATCCGAACGAAATTCAGTCCCGCCGATAAAGGGTCATCAACAAGGCGAAAATAAAGGAGTTGAACAACCAACAGTAAAGTTCAGGTAAAGTGGTGACCCATTTCGTCACAAGGATAAAAATTATATTTAAGACCAAACTGAACTGGACATCAGTTAAATTTTAGTTTCCCTTTTTGTCAAATGAAATTGTCGGAAAAGAGAGTATATTACGTGTACATTATACTTGGCTTTTAACGTTAAAAACCACTGTTGAAAAAATGACTTTAAAGAAAAACTTTAAAAAAAAACAACAAAACAAATATGTGCGAAAATAAAAGGTAAATGATAATTTTTTTTAAATACCCAATTAAAAAAACAACATTTTTAAAAATAACTAAAATTTTTTTAATTACCAACAAAACCCAAAAGCCCCATCAAAAAAAAAAAAAAAAAAAAAAAGCAAAGAAACAAAAAAAACAACAAAACAAAACAAAACAAAACAAAAACAAAAACAAAAAACAAACATACAATAACAACAAGAAACAAAACAAGACAAACAAAAACAACAAAACTACAGAAATATACCAGCCAAAAAAAAAAAAAAAACAAAAAAAAAAAAGATAGGAAAGAAAAATCTGTAACAATACAGGAAAGTAGCAAATGTGAGAATACCCCCAAAATGACAAAATTACTATGATCTACCATCAACACAAAATACCCGTAGGCAAACTTTTGTATCTTGCTATGTATACAGACTGTAAGGAATCTTACCAATAAAATCGTTAGACAATGGGCCATAGTTACTTCGGCAGACAAAAGAATGGAAGAACCCCCCCCCCCCCCATAGAAACAGATAATGTTGAACATCAATTTCATCTCTGCTGAGTAAAGTCCAGGGGGGAGAAAGAGTAAATCAACATGTGGGAGCATCAGTGATAAAGTAATTATCAAATAAACAGTAAACAATAAGGAAGAAAAGTCGTGACCTTACACCTTCTACTTTTCTGGTTCCTAAATCCTTGGAAGCGTGTATGTATCCAGTCCTTCGGAGGACTAATAATGAATAGGTTACATATTAAACCATAAGCTAGCATAACTATTTTTGTAGCAGGATGTATTGGCAGATTCTAAGGATTACGGGACGAAAAAGAACAAGAACTGATGATCTTTTTTGAGGTCCAGCATACATTTAGACTAGAAAATAAGATGCCATCACGTTGAAACCAGAAGATCATTTACACAAGGTATACATTCAGTCCTCCGGAAGAGTGGTTTTACTCTTCCAATGAGATTGGAACCAGTTTTTGACATCACACTTTTGTTCCCTGATATGAACATATTTCCACGAATCACCAAATTCAAAGCTCATCACGTGCCTTTATTCTTTCGCTAAGCCATATAGAAATATAGAAACAACTTTTCATATCAAACTGTAAAAGCTGCCTTTTCGTAACAACATTCTTACAATATCTGCAACTACCTTTATACAGGAGTTGATTTAATTCTGAGTCAAATGGAATTATAATAATATGTGTTTATTGTGCCATATTATACAATGACAGAACAAAGGGATCAACGTTTTCTGACCATTCTATGTTTAACATGGCTTATCTTTGTTACTAGACGTTTATCACGAGTCATCAACGCGCCAGCGAAAATGTTCTAGATTCAAACTAATAGACTAATAGATGACGTGTAGAATGATTGAGGAAAAGGAAAGGGTGGGGGCATGCTTACCTTAATGGCAAAAAATATTCTATTGAAAATTGTGGTCGGTTAAAATAATAATAATAATAATAATAATAATAATAATAATAATAATAATAATAATAATAATAATAATAATAATAATAATATATATAATAATAAAATAATAATAATAATTAATAATAATAATAATAATAATAATAATAATAATAATAATAATAATAATAAGAAGAAGAAGAAGAAGAAGAAGAAGAAGAAGAAGAAGAAGAAGAAGTAAAAAGACTTTATAGTGGTTTTACGGCGATTTCGAAACGTTTAGATCATTTCAGTGCGAATAAATAAGAAGATAATGGATAGTCATATGATGTTAGAACTAGCTAACGAGCGCCCCTAGAAAAAAAAAAAGGACGAGTTCAGACAGAGGACAGAAATAAATCCAAGAGAAAACTATCCTTGCGTCTAGTCTGAACAACTTCAAAGGCCCACACAGACTATCTTAAGATATGCGCCAGTGAGGTGCACTCAAATGTTCACAAATGATATAGGTTGTATTTTCATACTGTAGAACAGCGCGGAGATGATGTGCTAAAATATAATCTTATCTCAAAGTAGAAACACATCAGTTTGAATTTCTCCTTCTCAAAAGCAAAGGATCTCAGACAGGGCCGGGGAAAACAGTAATTGGTTTCCTTCCAGATCAAGGAAGTAAATTCACATGGAAAAGACGAAAGAAAATGTAAGATATAAGACACAACTATCTAGTTATCGAACAGACCCACAAGAGAAGTTTAGAGCAACCAACCACGGGGAGAAGAAGAAGAAGAAGAAGAAGAAGAAGAAGAAGAAGAAGAAGAAGAGGAGGAGGAGGAGGAGGAGGAGGAGGAGGAGGAGGAGGAGGAGGAGGAGGAGGAGGAGAGTGGGAGGAGGATGAGATTATTGCTTTTGACAGTCATTTAATTAGAGTTTAGTAGCGCTTGTAAAGCGTATGTTATAGTCTCAGCGCCTATCAAAGGTCAAGTGTAACAAAAATATGAGAAAGAATGAAAATTACAGCGAAAGCATTTATTGTGTTGTGACCCAAAGAGAGCTAGAGTGGCTGCAAGGACATAACATGAGACATGCCTTACCCCCACCCCCAATTTTTATGGTCAGCGGTTCAGTGGTCATTCGGGGAAGGTAATTGTAGTAGTTTGTTGTAGTACTTACTATCTCGCGTAGTGATCCTACCCTATTCAGGGGAGACGACCGGTCAACTTGCCATGACATTTACGTTCTGTGTCAAGGCAAGACAGACGGAGGATGGGGTAGTAAACATAGATTTCAACTGTGAGACTTTGCACGGAGAAAAAAATTGGCCCAGTATTGTTGTGTGGTGTCAACGCGTTCGTCTCGCACTCTACTACAGACTTGACTCCCTCGAGTTCTAGTCCCAAACCCCTGAAGGTTCCCAAGCACCCCTACGACAAGCATGTGGGGAAAAGCTTTATCCACGTATGTACAAAATATGATATGCTCTGTCCAATCCAATCGGAGACTGAAGCAAAATGGGGGTGGGTGGTTGTATCAAATGATGCTCCTTTGCACCTACTCAACCTAAAAATATAGGTGGGTGCCGTTACAAAAGCAAAAGCTTTAATTCTCTTTTGTCTTCCGGCACCTCTCCACTCACTATTATATCTTGTTATTTTAAAGGGTGTTAGACATGTTATGCCTACACCAGTAAAAATATTTTATAACAATATTGAGAAGCGCAACCTCACGCCTTACGTCCGTTTTACCCGGTTAACTGCCGTACTGTGTTTAACATTTTGAGATCATAATATTATAATAAGATCCACACATTGCTATTAATGTTTATTATATTTGTTCCAGCAATGTAAACCACTAAAGATTTTCAATTTTGTGGACAATAAAGATTGATTACTATTACTATTACTAAAAACACGTTTGTTTTTCGAGGTCCCAGGTTTGAGAGTTTTTGCCAAGATTTTCAAATACGTCTTTCCAGAGTACGACAGTAACTGGTAATATAAGAAAATATAAGAAGAAAGCAGGGTAATAATATATAATTCTTGAATACTTGCGTTTTGAATTTCCAAGTTCCGGTCGCAGTGCGATACATTGGGGTCGACTTTGAAATTTCAAACATAAAAGATCAATAATCATGTTATTATTAAAAAAAAAAAAACAACAAAAAAAAACAAAACAAAAAAAAAAACAAAAAAAAAACTTGAGCTTTTATATAGCGCAATATCCACTAAACGTGCTCAAAGCGCTTTACAAAGGGTCCCTGACCAACAGCAACACGTAACAAGTAGAACGAGACATGACGCCGGTTAGGCGATATTACAATTTTTTTTTCGGCAAAGACAACGCTGTTAACGGCCAGGTACTCATTTTACACCTGAGTACGGTGAGAGAATGTGAGTAAAGAGCCTTTTCCAAGGATTCAACTATGCGCCGAGCGAGGCTCGACCCCAGGACCTTCCGATCCGAAAGCGAGGGTCATACCACAAGACCACATAGCCGCACATTATACCCCTCTAATCGGCGTGCACTTATGTGCAGGTATGATAACCCAAAATTCTATGGGTTCATTGTTGGAATGGAAATACTCCCATACCAAGGCAAAATATCGTCCATTAAAACAATGTTAATTTAAGCCCATAATTGCGTTCTGTGATCAGACCTGCAAATATTATGTGACATAGCCCCTAACCCCCCCCCCCCCCCCCCCCCCCCAGATTAACTTAGCCAACATCGAGGCATAAAAAAGAAAATAGAACATTAACTTAGAGATGAGGGTCATTGGGTTGAGTATAACATGGAACTTATACAACGATAAACGCCTCGTGTGCCATCTCATACAGCTGTAAATCTACGGGCAGTACTGCAAACTGCAACAGGAAAAGAAGCGATTGCTGTTTTGGTCAAGCGTGCAGCGAGCTGAGTCATAGCGTATGCAAATCCCCCCCCCCCCCCCTCAACCTCCATTTCGTACAAATATATATAAATATTTATAATATAATATATCTTCTATGTAATTGTTTAAGGGGTTGGATATAGCACTATACACATAATGTCCACATTTACGAAGTTTGCAAAGATGCCAGTTAGACCTCTCAACGATTTCTTCATTTTAAGAAAATTGATCTAGAGGCTGACTTGACTTTTCCACATTCCTCTCCCTCCTCCTCCTTCTTCTTCTTTAGAGTTGACATAGTATAAACATCAGGTGGTTTTCTGATTTAAAAACAAAAATATTCTGTGTTAAATAACATTTGATATTACGTAAACTGGAATACATCCTGGTTACGAGACTCGTGGATCTAAAGGATTTCCTACTGGCGTTGTTCTCGTAAACATAAAATAGTAATAAATACTAAATAAAATTCCCTTTTGTCCATCCCAAAGGGGAAATTCGTCTTTGTGGTCTTTTCCAATGGAAGACTGAATTAACACAGGCGTCAGCCGCAGTGCAAATCCGTAGTTTGGCAGCTAGGGCGAAGTGACTTGTTCATGGCCACACATCAAGGCGGAGAGTAGAACTCTGTAACTTCTTGTTATGAAGCAGAGACCATACCGCTCTGCAATGCTGCCCCCGACCCCCATTCCTATTTAACACTAGTGTCTTCTTGGTCTTTATTCCTTTTCTTTTAAGTGTTTTCCTCTTTGTTTTAGTCATGTGCTAGACAGAGAATGATGCTTTCCTTACGTCACACGCGGTTTGCTACTGTATTTTTGTTCATTTCTATTCGGCGCTTCACAAGCGTACCTAATAAATTGATGTCAGATGCAGTTTACACCGCGGAAAAAAAAAGAAATATGGCTGGAGTCTTTGAGTACTTATGACCTATATATATATATTATTGACAGTCGCAGTATTAGTTCATCCAGGTCATGAACTCCTTTCAATATTTTTTGATTAAGTTACATAAATTTTAACAATTTTTACAGTGTATGCCAACACATTATTAATGGTGAGCGGTGAATGACAAGTGACTTATTCTGTATGACTGGAATTTTATGTTGCTTTTATCAAGACTTAAAAGAAGACCAAGTGGTAATAGTGATAACAAATTGATTTGAATTTATGACCAAGTAAATAATTCATTAATTTGTGCGGCTATGTGGCCTTGTGGTATGACACTTGTTTTCGGATCGGAAGGTCCTTGGTTCGAGCCTCGCTCGGCGCATAGTTGAGTCCTTGGAAAAGGCTCTTTACTCACATTCTCTCACCATACTCAGGTGTAACCTGGCCGTTAACAGCGTTGTCTTTGTCGGAAAAAATGTAATATTGCCTGAAACGCACAATGTCTCGTTCTACATGTTACGTGTTGCTGTTGATCTGGGACCAGATATATGCGCTATATAAAAGCTCAATTATACTTATTACAATTATAAGAAATTATTTACGAAAAGAAATTCAGTTCCAAGGTTAATAGGTAGATAAAGACTAGAGAGAAGGCATAGATTTTAAAAATCAATTTTCTTTATTGGAATGGTAGCTCATTATTCTGATGACATCCAAACTGAGCCACATTTCGGGTAAATAAAATAGAAGTGATTATTAATGACAGTCTTGATCACAAACATTGAATATAAAACTGTAAAAATTGGTTGTATAACATGATAAAGACTCAACGAAACAATTCAAATAAGGCCAAAATATGTTTGGTGTTATGAAAAAAAAAAACAATTAAAAAAAGTATGGGCATTTTTTTGAATCAGAAAATAAATTATTTGACTTTTCTCATTTGTGATGCAAATCGTTCACAACAGAAGTAATCAGAAACCCAATAAACTTTGTAAAGAATTTCTTGTAACATTCAAAAATATTAATGTTGTACTCATTCTGTGACAAGTATCTAATAATATTAAAATACACTTAATATATGTACAATCGTTCAATGAGTAAAACTTTGCATTCATAAAAATCTAATTTATATGGCAGGTAACCATTTTCCAATCCTCAAGAACAGAAATGTGTGTTCTTAATTGTTAAAAGTTTTTAAGAAAGGAAAATTATTCTGTAAACGTCAACTTTCTATTTTAATTCACAAGACAAGAAAGCCTAGACTTTATATTAAAACTGTGAGCTATTTTTGTTAATATGAACATGACTTTAACTGTGCGTGATAGCTTGAAATACCAAAAATTACTACAATGAACATCCTATAATACCCTAATAAAAGCACACAGTCATCGTTGTCGCACGAATCATTGCAACCTACGTTCTTAAATATAATCGAGAGATTTCACCAGAGGACATTTTAAAACACTTGAATGTTGATGCTTTTACGCATTCCCATACATTCCACTTCATCCACAAATAGCGTATTGCTCTTGACTGCAATGTCTTCTTCCAACTCAAGTTGGTTACGGACAAGACCCTTGAGAGAACTGTTGGAATCACGAAGACGAGCTTGCAATTGAGATACAGAGTCTGAGATCTCGTTGACCTCTTCAATAAGTTTGTACTGTACGGCATCACGACACAGCTCGACATTGGGTCTGTTCTGTCTTGTCTCCAACCGAGTCTGTGCAACTTTCATTGGTGCCTCCTTAGCTTGGATAGCCATCTCAAGAGTTGCAATGTTCTCCTCTTGGTCTTTAATTTGGCTGATGATCTGTTTCAAAGAAAAGGAGAAAAGGTCAAGGGTCAATTACCAGATGGTTAAATATAATATAACAAATCCTAACATATTTACTGTGCCCATAGGTAATGAACTTCAAACCCATAAACGCTCTTACTCTATTGTCTAAGGTAACTGGGTATAAGTAGTGACAGAAATGGTAAGAACAAGAGAAAAGTAGTACTTAACAGTTATACTTATAGGGTCATAGAGCTGAAGCTAACACTGATTTTGTAACAATATAAGGCAAGGGCAGTAAAAATTATTTGCTGCCCTTTTGGCTGTGTAATGATTGTAAGAGAGATAATCCATGTTTTACTTTTTAATGAATATTAATGAATCTTTGTATTGCTTATGCCCCCTGATGGCAAAATGGGGGGGGGGGGGGGGGGGGGGGGGGGGGGGGGAATTAAAAAAAAGTCAAATGCCCTTATACATCAGACCATATGCTGGAGACTTCGATTTTCATATATTTTCAGTCTAACCAATGATTTATATATTCTTTTGGGGTTTTTTTTTTGTCGTTAATTTATTTATTTTTCATAATAAAAAAATGTAAATTGTAGGCAGACATACCTTGTTGAGATTATCCTCCAGTTTTCCTTTGGTGTCTTTGCATTCATAGATTCTCCTGTTGAAAGCTTCATTAGTATCGTCAACCTAGAGGAAAATAAAAATAAAAATCACAAATAAAGCAAAAATATAAAAGTATAAAGTAAAATAGTCATTGGAAATGATTTCCATGGAACTAAGATTCATTTTGATTTTTTGGGCCACTCCAAGGATACCAACAACTGTTTGCTTCCTTTAGAATAAGATTCGTATCGAATGCGAATTACAGTCCACTCCGGATTATCGCAACACCTTGGGATTAGCGAAAATGTTGTGATTAACCGAAGTTGAGTTTCCTGTCCACTATTGCAAATTTTACACAAATATGGTAAACTCCAATCAGTTGTAAACATTGTTCTTCATCCACCACAGACTGAGCAATTTGATTGAAATATAAACTATATGGCAGCCCTGCATAGATTTTGTGAAGCAAAAGCAGCTTTGATTCAAGTCGGCATCTTATTCAGATTGGATTAACTTTCACTCTTTTGTTCTCAACATTTGTAAGAGTCAAAGAGATTAGCCGTAATGAGAGACAGTAAGCTCTCACCAAACTCATTGATCACAATGCACAGTTGTCAATCCCAAAACAAAGGATATCGCCCAGTCTCTCCAAGGGTTTGAAATTAGTCTTTTTACAATTTACAATCAAAGCTTCAATCAATTGAGTTATCCCGTGACCTCCACAACTAAAGCAAAATCCATAGAAAAGGCAGGGGGAGGGGGACAGCAGCTTAATGACTCAGTCTCAGACTGAGCTCTTCTTGGAATCATCTTTTTGGTCTCCCTTTTGGTGCAGTAATGATTAAGTAAGTAGATTTGACATTAGTTTGGCAAATAATTCTCTGCAATGTTACTACTGACTCATTGTGATTATATAAAGCAGTTGCTGCTATCCTTTTTACATGACAGAAACTGGCATGAAATTCAACTCTTGAGCTCATGGTGATAAATATTGACATGCATAAAAGGGCAAAGCTATACTAATAACAGGCTAATATTATGTAAAGCATGGACGTTTTTTTTTTGTTACTCTCTTTTTTGATGTTTATTGTTTATTTTGTTGACAAAGTATCTGTGCCTGAACGGCCCACAGTTTAACAAACCTGTTTGTTCATATCATTGCTTGTCTGTTGTAGAAGGCCGTCAATGCTTGACCTCAAGTCTACAGAGTTCATACGCTCTCTTTCAGCATAGTTGATGTTGTCATTTGAAAAGTCCTGCCACTGCTCGGGAGACACGGAGCTGTGAGTATTGGATTAAATAGAATGAGAGGAAAACGTCAAAAAGTGACATAAAACTATATATTAGCAAAACTTAATGAACAAAAATTAATATAACAGCTTTGAAAAAGAACAAAATACCAAACAGAACGTTTTGGGTTCAAACCCCTTCTTCAGCCAATAACAAACAAAAAACACCCATTAATACATCACTTAAAATTCAGACAGACGACAGAGAAATATTCAGCACAGCTTGTCAGCAAATAAAAGGGTCTTGATCTGCCATCTGTCTGGATTTTAAGTGATGTATTAATGATTTTATTGTTTCTGTAATTGGCTGAGAAGGAATTTGAGCCCAAAACTGTCTGTGTTTGGTATTTTGTTCTCTCTCGAAGCTAATAAATTCATTTTTGCTCATTAATTTATACAGTTCACAGCTTCTAGCAGGTTATCATCACTTTGACAAAACTTGCTCATTTTTATTCCCTAGCGCCATAGACCCATGGAGATTGAACATATTCTACCTTTTGTAGTGGACAGTGAGAATTGCTTGCTGCCCTATAAATAGGATGCTATTCTACCAAAGTCATGCAGAGAAGAATTTACTGGATAACCATCTTTTTTCCACAATAAGTTTTGGATTTGATTCTTTAAATCAGACACGTTTCCGTTTTAAAAAAAATTATTATCATTTATAATTTATAATTTTTAAATTATTTATTTATTGAAAACCAATATTTACACATACAATCCTTCCAATCAATATCTGACGCCACAATGCATGCATACCATCAAAGAGAAACTAAGGAGTACATAAGATTCATTCATGGTCAAGGCAGGAGACTGATCAGAGCCAAAAGGGTCACTGGATTGGCAAAGAAAGAGAATAATCTACACATGTTTTATTATTACTTTACAAGCAGGATTTAATTATGCACCAACCTGACATATCATCTCACCATTTTCAATTTTCAGAAGGAAAGAAGAAACAGTGAGACGACTTAGGGTATTTCAATCCTTACTGTATCTGCTCTCTTGTTGGAGATGGTTGTCTACAAGAACAAACAGATGACTTATGGGACAAATCAGATCTAAAATAAGTTCAGTTCCATCTTTAAAGAGTTAAAATGAGTGTGCAACTTACTTTGGTTCAATGACAGCAGCTCCATCATTGAAGTGAATAGCTGCAGAGTTGTTTCGTAGGTTTTCACAGTATTCGTCAATGTTTTGGGCTCCGAATTTGTCCTTCAAATCCTTCTCCAATTGAAATTTAGCCTTTCGGTTTAGTCTATAAATTTAAAAAATACATAATTTTATTTATCTCATTGTCTCACACAATTTTAAACTACGGTACTACTGACTATTGTTTAATTATGTTTCCAATTACAGTGACAAAAATATTGGGCAGTATATCGTACTGTATCTTAGACAGTGACACGGGGCACTAGTGGTTGAAATGGTGCTAGGAACCACCTCTATTAATTTTTTCTTTAGGAATAATAACAGCATGTAGAAAAAAAGAACTTTATATGCCATCAAATGTCAAAAGTTTAACAATTCTTGCCTTTTTGGTATGCTCAAGGCATCAACTGTGAGTGGAGAGGTGATTGGTAGTGATCTAACACCTCTCACTCTTATGTGTGTTCATTTTTCCCCCTCTGATTATGACACCACCCTATACTGTGGCCACGTCACATTGGTAAAATTAAATGCTGGCAAGAAATAGGAAAAAAAGGATTTAAAAAGAATCTCTCAACCCCTGAAAAACAAAACAAAACAAACAACAAAACAACAACAAACTAACCCCAGAGACGTTTATTTTCATTTTTTTTCTCTAGAAAAACAAGTATTGAGAATGTAACAATCATACCTCAACTGTTCAGTGGCTTGCTCAAGAGTTCTCTTAAGTAGAGCTTGAACTCCTTCAATAGTCTCTACTTCCTTCAAGAGTTCCTTTTGCACATCATCATGAACGAGATCAATCCCAACACGCTTTTCTCTGTAAATACATTTTCAAAAAAGCAATTAGTTTAATAAATTCGTGCCCTCACTTATCAATAAACTATTGCAACTGATGTCAATCATTTTATGGAGTGAACAAAACAGTGCCTGAACTTTGATGGACATGTAGAACAATTATATATGGTAGATGCTTTAACAATTTGAGGTACAAATACAATCCTGAGGAAAGCCGAGGTGTTATAATGTGTCAACGTTCACCCTTCCATATTTCCTTTGCTGTCTTTATATTTCAAAGTGAGTTTTATATTATACTGTTAGTATAAGATGAGAGTATTTTACAATTTCACATTATTTTCTCAATTTTTTCTACATTATATTTTTTAAAAAAATTATGCCTTTTTCACCACGACATCATAAGATATCGTCGCCTAGACATTCCACGAAGGAATATAGCAAACTCATCAAACAAGATGTCTGATGTCAACAGGAATCACCCATGTTGTCCAAGTGAGCAGATTGGGGGTTAATAATCTTGCTCAAGGAAAAAATCGAAAGTGCCTGAAGCGGGGCTCGAACCATGGTCCTTCCGGGTCACAGTGCAATGCCTTAACCACTCAGCTATCTTAGCTATCTTCAATGTTCACTGTATCTTTAATTTATATATTTGATAACCCAGTAGAAATTTTTGTGGTCTCTTAGTATGAAACAAAGCTCTTCGATATACATATTCTCAACTACAATAAGGGTAATAACACAGTGACCTTTCATTGGTGAGCAGACTTATAGACATTTTGTGTACATAGTCAGTCCTGGACTTACATAATAAATCACAAATTAATCTTGATCTATCATCTAAATATGGTTTCATAGCAGAATGAAACAGATGCTGAACGTTGAGGTTTAATTCAAATCTATAAGAATTATCAAATTTAAGGAACTATATTCATTCCTCATTCAAATTGATGCCAATTTCATATTTTTAAAAATAAATTCATTTTCTCCAATTGTCCAACATAATACCATTTTGTCGCACTTTGTCGTATATATACCTGTTTGCAAGACATTGTCTAGCAATGTGTAGAGGTTCATCTGTGGCTTGAAGGGCTTTGTCAACCCTTTGTTTAAAAGCTAGGAGATTTTCTATTTCATTTGTAAGTCCTTCAAGTTTGTCATCTAATTCCTTCTTCCAGTAACGGATGTCATCCAAACGTTGAGCTGAAAATCAAAGCAAGGAAAAATTTTAATGAAAAAAGAATAAAGTGTATAAAAGGCTCTTTTAATTACATACTTTCATAACGATATGAATGAATAAGATTTCATCTTGATCATACAAATGAAATCCCTTGTGTCAAGTAGTGAAAGTTGTAAGCAGAAAATATTGAGATGGAGTTTTTTTTGGATGTTTTTCAAGTATGTAGGTACATATTAACCCAGATATCTATATATTCCCTCTGGTTAGATTATTTAAAAAAATACAATTCCAAACTGTAAAGTATTACCAAGTTTTTTGTCAACATCTGCCTGAGTCTTTTCTGTGCGACGAGCAGTCTCCCCTTTCAGTCTGTCTGACTCAGCAATGAGACGTTCTGCCTGTTGACGCTCTACATCTGCATTGGCATATTTTGTCAGGTTTGAGGTTGTCCAATCCTCATGTGTAAATCTGGTAGGGGCAGTTACTAGCCTGGCCATGTCTGCAGCTTTAACCTGAAATGATACAGCGTGCTCAACATTTACATTTGATATACCACAATGTGCAATCATTTGTTATCGAGCTACAAAACTTTCAGTTCAAGGGAACTGTTCCAGACTTTTGTGTTCAATCCTAAATCATAATATTAAACTCAAAAGCATAATGCTCAGCTTGATGCGTTATCATTTTTAGGATATCTGGAAATTCTTAGTCTTTTATGATAACACTAAATGTATTCCAAAACACAATTCTTTCCATTATAATATAAACTAAAAGAGCAGAAGCTGAGGGTGCAAAATGTGCTTCACTTACGTCCACGTTGAGTGTAAGCTGAACTTGTGAGAAAATGTAATATCCACTGAAAGGCCTTAAAGCCCTTTACAAGGGATCCTAAACCTACATCAAACACTGTAGGAAAAAGCATGATGCATATCAGACGTTGTTATGATTGATTAAAACGGAGACAAGCTATTACTGGTCAGGTCCTTACTTAACACATGAGTGTTAACAGTTTGTAACAACAAGAGATGAAGTGAGTAGAAAAGTGCCAGAAGACAATAGAGAATAAAAATTTTTTGCAGCGGTGATGGGGTTTGAACCTGCGACCTTATTGGTACGACAACTCTGCCTGGCCGGTGAGAGCGTGACTCTACCGTATGAACTATCCACGAATCCAAAAAAATCGTATCAAACTCAGGTCATTCATTATTAGTGCCTTCTCTCACCGACTACTGGAGGTAGCGGGTACACACACACACACAACCATCGCAAAGTTACCTGGCCAGAAGTTAAGCTTAAAAGCCAATATTCTCAACACAAACATATAGAAACAACTGAGACATTGAGTATGCTCCGGTATATGGGGTGAATTTTTAATTCAGAAAAGTGGGTGGAGCAGGCACTTATGTTGGTAACAACAAGAGATGAAGTGAGTAGAAAAGTGCCAGAAGACAATAGAGAATAATTTTTTTTGCGGCGGTGATGGGGTTTGAACCTGCGACCTTAGTTTGTTGTTTGATATGGACAACACCGTAATGACCATGTACTCATTTTACACATAAGTGCGGAGAGAGGTGTGGGCCTTTTTCAGGAAATCAACTGCGCGACGATCTGACCAGGACTCGAACCTTGGATCCTCCAGTTCGAAATAACCAACAATAAATAAGCACATGTTAACCCAAGGCCCTTAACCCAAATCCCCCAAACAACCCTCTGTATACATTTATTGAAATTAATGTGGTGGCTTATATTAATAAGATCAGGTTTAGAGTGTGGTGATTTATGACCCAAGCCGAAGTCAATCTGAGTCTAATACAAAAATTATGGACACTTTTCTTTTGTATTTGTGGTGTTTGGTTCTGGCATAATTCCGAGAGGACGCGATGAAGCTCATGATTCGTATTGAGTTTAAGACTCTTATCATTTGTAAGATTTATGGAATGGTTCTATAACAAAACCACCACGATAATTGTACACATTATTCTATGAACAATAGCGATTTCAATTACAAATAGAAGGCAGGCATTTTAGGTGTCGCTCATTCTCATTCATCTGTTTGATCTGAAGAATCAAACTTGAACTCTAACCTTTAAAAATGCTCAGACGATGAGATAATACTTTCATCCTCTTGGTGGACGGTAATCTTTATCAGAATATATCAATTTCACTTTCATCTAAAAGATATAAATCAACGAAAACATCAAAACAACATTACCTCTCAGTTTATGCACCACTCCAATGATGTGTTTTTCAACCCTAGCAACGTCGAGACCATAGATCTTTGTTTCGTTGATTTTCATTGGCTAATGGTCTTCCAACAATTGTGATTGGTTCAAATGATTGACATTGAGAACTCTTCTAGAAAGGAAATAGGATCATCATTCTTGTAAAAAGTTGCCCCAGAGAATCTCTCGTGTCCTGGCGAAATACGAAACCGAAACCGCAATAAAATCAAAGACACAGCAGACGCTAAAATCTGGTAAGGGAGCGTTCACATATTACGTCATCAAAAATTTGCCCTTTTTAGACCCCCCCCCCCCTCCCCCAAATCATCACTTGTCATCATTGACCTGACCCCCCCCCCAACAGATGATGACGTCATCTAATTTAATAAAAACTAAAAGATAATTTTAATTTCACAATATTTATTATTCGTTTTTCAAACCATAAACATTGATTATCAACGTTTGATAAAACACATTCAGACATTTTATTAATTTCAGAAACTGTTTATAATTTATGTTTTACGATACAATGGGGACATAAAATTTAAATTTGCAAAGATAAAATCTAACAAACATTATTTAAATTAGGCTACTTGGTGCAGGTGCTATTTAAAAAAATTCAGAAAGTGTAATTTAAAATAGTATAGGAGGCAAATTATTTTATAACATATTAGTCTTTTAGTGGAATGAATTTCTGTTTCAATTTCCAAACATAAAATTAATTGATTCAAAAATGTTTCTGCCTTGGGCCTCTGGCAATGTACTATAAATAGTATCATCAATTTCATCTTCATCGTCATCATTTTCTCCCATTTGCTGTTCTTCTTGTATGCCGCATTTTCGTGAATGGTCTTTCATTGCTGTGGTCGAGGAGTGATACAATGAACATTTAGGGCAAGTTCGCCTTTTGAGAAGTGATACCCCTTTCCCATCTTGTTTCTTGAGAGATGGGCAATACTCATCATAGCAATTTATCTTTAGCTGTTTTGAAAGGAACAAACTTTGAAATAGGCTTAATTTGCCTATGTTTTGATGACATCATCTTGGGTCTGACCCCCCCCCCCCTCCCCCATGTCAACACATGTCAACATTTGGTAGACCCCCCCTCCCCCCCTAGCTGATGACGTAATATGTGAACGCTCCCTAAGAACTAAGAACGGCCACATTAATATGCTGATTGTCGGGCCACATTCACATTATCAGAAGCTAAACCAACTTTGTTCGAGAGCAAATTGCATCAAAATGGGAAAGAAAGAGAGATTAGAGAATAATATATATATATATATATATATATATATATATATTATATATATATATATATATATATATAGAGAGAGAGAGAGAGAGAGAGAGAGAGAGAGAGAGAGAGACGGTTATAGATATCTAGAATGCGCTTGGCCAAGGAGTTCACAACATTGCCATCCGGAAGTATAACGGACCAACACGCAAACTCTGTGTAACCATGAACTTTTATAGTCTGGTTCATACAGTTTAGTGAGAACAACTCACAAACGCGGATGGCAAAAACAATAACAAAGGCCTGAGTGACGTCATCTGCATACTATCTATTGAATGGCTTTCATTGACCTTTTCCGCTGTCTCAAACTCAAACGAATTCAAGCTCTTTCATTTAAAAATCACAACCTCTTCAAGGCTCAAGGCAAGCGTGTTGCTCAAGGCCTATTCCTGTTCCTCTCAATGCCAGTTTTACCAAATGAAATGAAAGAAGGGCTGAAGAAAATGGGAAAGCTGCGGTAGATGTAATCTATTCAGAGATGCTCACCCACCAAGCAATTGACTGGTTGGCAAACGCCTTTACACATCATGGACTTGTTTTGAACAAGGGTATATATCCACAACTACGGAAACATGCAAAGAATATTGCCATCCTCAAAACAGGCAAACCAACTACAGAACAATCCAGCAACAGACCAATATCGCTACTATACTGCCTGTACATATTACTAGAGAAAGAGTCCTACTTATAAGAATCCCCTTATATAGACAAATGGATAACAGTGCAGCAGGCACGTTTTAGACCACAAAATGTGAACAACTGAGCAAGTTTTGACACATACATCCATTATAGAACCGGGATTTAAAAATAAACTGAAGACTGGTGCTGTCTTAATTGACCTCTATGCGGCTTACAATAGGTCTGGACTGGAGGATTAATGTTGAAATTGGCCAGAATAATCCCGTGCAAGAAAACTATCAAACTCCTCTCAAACATGATCGGACCTAGACAATTCCATGCTATTCTTGGAGGGGTGAAAGCAAAACAAGAAAGATAAAGAACAGTGTACCACAAGGATCAGTCATTGCACCAACACTGTTCGAATATACATCAATGACATTCCTGCCAGCCAATCACTTCAACTGGGCTATGCAGATGACTGGGTATTGGCCAATCAATCTGGGAAGAAATAGAAAAGATACTCAGTGAGGAAACATCAAAGTTAAAAGAATGTTTCGGCCAATGGTAATTGAAGATGAACACCACACAATCTGTGTCCACTAAATTTCATTTGAACAATAGACAGGCCACCAAAATCTGTAACATTTTAGTTGATGGAAATATCCTGCCAGCGGACAGAAATCCCAAAAACCTAGGTGTCACCCTCGACAGACAGCTTAACTACAAAAAAACACACACATATTTAAGGAACAGCAAACAAAATTGCAAAAAGAAACTTTCTGCTTAGAAAATTAGCGGGGACCACCTGGGGAGCAACAGAACAAGTTCTAAGAACGAACATCAGCATTAGCACTCTGCAATAGCGTCTGCTGAGAATACTGTGCCCATGTTTGGACAAGAAGCTCCCACAAGAAAATTCTCGACATCAAACTCAGAGAGAATCCATACGCATAATAACAGGATGCCTCAAATCAACACAACTACTTGACTCCCAACTGTTATTGCAATTGCACCACGAGAACTCAGGGGAGAAGAAGCAACCCAAAAATTAGCCCACAAACTGAAAGACCTCACCCTAATTACCCCTTTAAAAACCATCATAAATGAAGCTCCCAGTCCCAGAACATCACAACTCAAATTCAGAAAGCCCTTCTACCTCTAAAACTAAAAAAACGTCGATATTGGGGAAGCCTGGAGGGAATATTTGACAAATACCATGCCCAAGGGAGGTGGTGTAATCAAGGACTCAACAAATCTTATGTCAGGCTGCAGTAATTGAAACCAGTGGGTCGCATCAAAACGACTACTGACAGGCCACGGTAGGACTACTGCAAATATGCATCGATAGGGTCTGAGGGAGTCAGCCAACTGTTCCCACTGTCAGGGAATGCCAGAGATGGCAGACCACATAATCCTACACTGCTTGGTGACGAGATTGCCGAGAGGTTTCGAGGCTGTCCTCAACTGCGGTGACGAATTTAAAGACTGGCTGGAGACTTCCAGTGTGGAGATGTAGCCATATGCTACTACTACTACTACTATATTTTCCGACTGCATGCAATGCCATCTTTACAATGATCTTTTCGTTTCATTTTTCTGCAGATCGGGCTCTGTCTCATATTCATACTCATATCAGTATCAGTCAACTCAGTGCCTCTTCATTTGTCTAATCATTTTTTTCTCAATCGGTATCATTAATTATCAATGTTGTTTCCTATCTCACTATTCATTGTTGAACTAAGTATGGCTCAAAAGGCTTATTGCTCTGAAATTTGCCCTTGGATACAACAACAAATCTTATTCAAATTTAATTAAATCGGACAATCTGTCAAGGCAACTTCATTGTATTTTGATTATATTTATTGTAACAACATTACCAATTTTCCTCCATTCATTTTATGGCTTTATTTTCTATTTTATATTGAATTGGCATTTCAGGATCAAGGGCCCTTTGTAGCAGTAGACATGGGCCTCCTAGATAAAGAAAGACACACCAACCTGGTGTGTCAAGAACAATACGGATCTTCTGAGAAAAGGGACTTTGTCTCAGATGATAAAACCATTGAAATGATCAGAAAATCGTCAAAGCAAACATCTGTCACAAAAATGATGAAGGCAAGTATTTTTTAAAAAATTCTCTCCTATCAATGATTTATAAGATTCAGTTTTAACTGCTGAACTGTTCCTTAACTCTAAAAGTTCAGTTGGAAATATATTTAAACATTTCAGTTAAATAGGATAAGGGCATGGCGTCATGAAAATGTGTGCTTATCTTCCCTTATCCAAGAGATGGTTCTTGTTTGTTTTTTATGCATTGAAATGGCATCATCAAAATATCCATTTAATTACTTTTATTGTCAAGCACTATCAAAATGGACAAAATGGTCAAAGCCCTAGATTAAACTATCTATACAATCATTTTGGATATAAAATATCTATTCGTTAAACAGTTGGTATCATCTGAATGGGAAATGTTTCAGCTTTATTTCTATACCACTCCAACATTAAAAACTGGAATACAAATACTCAGAATTGAGTTGACTTCGAGTAACATTCAGATTCAGAACCGTCTTCGCATTAATTTTGATTTTACAGCTTAAACATCATGATAATTGTTATTTTGAATTTATAAATTAGGAGAGAAAAAAGTCATTAGTATAAATGCAATACATCCATTCTTTATCTCATTCCAGAGCACCTTTCACTGAATGGAGATTTCTTTGTTATTTATTTCAGAATGCATTTCTACCCCAAGGGTATCCAGAAAGTGTCAGTCAAGACTATATGGCTTATCAGATATGGGACACTATACAGGTACACCAACTCAGTCACTGATCATGCTCAATTTTGACCGGTTTTGTTATAAGACATGAAACCCAACTATCATGTAAAACGTAGCAATATTCAACTAAAGAGACAGATTAAAATATATCTTTTTTAAACGGGTTCATCACGCTCACAAAGCCAGTCTTCCTTGCTTATTATTGGGTAGAAAACAAGATTGAGTGGTGTAAAAATATGATTACATTAACAATAGCATAGACACAGTGGTAACCAAGTGGTTTTTACTATTTTTCTTGTCTTTTATAAAAATGAAAAGAGTTTGAGCTGTACATATTGCAGGGTGTTGATCTGCATTAGTTCCTTCTTATCTTGTAGAAATGCTTTGGCAATTTTTCAGTTAATCAATGAAAAATTTCCTCCTTGTCATTGATTGGAGAGAGCGAACACATTAATTTGTTTTTTCAAAGTTGTGAAAATATTTGGATATTGATGGTAAAAAGATTCCACTTTACAACATTTTAGACCAGTTTTACTCATTTCTTTCCAAACATGGTTTGGTTACGGTTATGGAACACCAGAAAGGGGGGGGGGGGGGGGGGGGGGATAGCCCAGCAGTTCAATTGATAGAGCACTTGACTTGTATTCAAACAGACATGGGTGGAATCCATGTAGAGCTGCTTATAGTCTGATCGTTCTGTCTACTCAGCTTTGACCTGATAGCTTGATCTAAATTAGATGTTATGGAATTCACTTTGTGATAGGCTGGTTTCTGTTTAACTCAACTAAATCGGGATGGATCAGGACCCAATTGCTCTAAATTTATCTTACATTGCACATACAAACATCTCAAAGAGACATATTGGTGTTTTTTTGTTTTGTTTTTTTTTTATATGAATGCATTGAAATATATTCTTTACTTTGTACTTTCAGGCTTTTGCTAGTAGCATCACTGGAACATTAGCATCGAAAGCTGTCTTAGAAGGTGTTGGGGTTGGAAATGAAAATGCTACAGTGGTGGCTGCTACCATGACTTGGTTGTTGAAAGGTATGGATGAGGTCTTGAACATCAAATTGCTTAGGTTTTTCAAACTAACAGTTAATATTGGAATTTTCGTTTGTTTTTTTTCTTTTTGAGAGATCTTGAATAATGAAGGTGACCTTTTGTATAAAAATGGAAGGATGGTTCCAATACCTTGCAGTTCAAGACAAGAAACCATAATAAAGCAAATTACTTGGATCTTCCCGCATACTTTTCTTATTTACTTGTCCTTGCGATTACCATGCGCAATAAAAGCTTATCGGAGAAAATTTATATTTTGGGGATAATTTTTCTTTTCTCTTTTTAGTTTTATCGTATATCAGTGCCTGCTGTCCAAGTTTTCCATTTCATATGATCAAATGTAGGACTTTTTTTTAGAAGAGCAATCATCTGATGAGTATATTAAGATGGTCAGTCATCATTATGTTCTTTTTCAGTCAATCATTAACCCAAGGTGTGTATAGACAATTAACAGAGCTTCTCCATTCCTGCCTATCCCAAGCGAGTTGCCCTAATTCTTTGCAGATCTTTCCAGCATTCAATCACTTTTATCTAATTACCATATGATTACTTTTTTGTATGATTTTATGTTTTAGATGGTGCTGGTATGATTGGACGCATCTTGTTTGCTTGGGCTAAGGGGTAAGTGCTTACTTATTTCTGGTGTCAGACTCAAACCACGGAAGTAAAAGATGCACTTTGAAAATGAATGTATAACCACAATAAGCTCAATTTTCTTACTTATTTTTCTTTGTTTCTATTCCATTCTTGTAATGAACAAATTTTTACTCCTCTTACAAATATCAAGCATTCAATTTAAGTAAAGTTAAATTAGAAGAAACATTAAACATATCAATCTATCTATAAGAATTTGCAACTTTTTGAAAGAAAGATCCAAACATTTTATAATCTTTTTTTCTTTCCCATCTCATTTCCAGGACAGGTTTAGACCATGATGCAAAACGATGGAGGTGCGTAGTATACATAATGAACCTGTCCATTCAATGTTGAATTCATATATATAATAATTTAATCTACCTTAATTAAAAGTACTACTCTTTTATGAGAAATAAGGACAACTGAATTGTAGGTGGAGTTTGAAAATCTAATAATGAATTTTGTTAAAAGTAAAAAAGTGATAAATAACTTTTGTAGGTCAAATTAGTTGATTACTATGTTTTAAAAAAAATAATAAGATGTTTAAAAAAAACAGTGTGTATGTCAAAGAAGCACAAATTTTAGTCTTGTAACAGAGTAAACTCTACCTTATATATTTGGTTCCTTTTCTTTAATCATAGATTCGTAGATTTTTATTATTTTTTATTATGAAATATGTCTGTCAAAAGCAGTCTTTTAAATTTTAAATGCATTCTAAAAAATATCTTTGGGTTCTATTTACAGATTGTTTGCTGACATCCTCAATGATATTTCCATCTTTATTAGGATTATTGGCCCATATTTCCAGTCGTTATTCACCCTTATCATGTGTATTTCAAGTGTTTTTGGTGTAAGTCATTTGCTTAAATTTTGATACCAAATACAAGCTTGTAGCCTTTAGTTTAAGAAAGCGATTAATTCTTTTTTGAATGCGAAATTTTTGAGGCTCAATAATTCAAGTATTTCACGTCCTGATTGGTAGTAATTCATATACATCTACAAAAGACTAAGAGAACGAACTTAGTCTTTTCCAAATGGTGTGACTGATTTATAAGATTGTCAGTTAAGTATAAAAATGGCAATATATTTCCTATTTCATATCTTCAATACACAATTTTAGCAAACTTCAAAAGCCCACATAAAATCCTACAAGGATACTGATTTGATTCATTTGTAAAATAAAAGATATATATGAGGGATGCCATCTAATTCAAATGGGTTTTTTAAAACGCACACCTAAATAATAAACATTTCAAAATTTGGACAGTTTTGTTTTTGAAAATGGATGAAAATCAATTCAACCAGTGTAACACTAGACTTTGAAGCAACATGAAGTTTGATTCATAGTTTTTTGTTGTTGTTTTTTTGTTTTTAATATGATGCAATTTTGGTTTATGAATAGTCGAAATGCTGTATGAAAGCTTTTATTTGTTTTGTTTTAATAAATTTATATTTATATATATTTTCTTTTCTAGTGCATGGTAGGAGTAGCAGGTGGTTGTACAAGAGCAGCTCTCACTGTACATCAAGCTAGAAGAAACAACATGGCAGATGTATCAGCCAAGGATGGCAGTCAGGTTGGAGATTTATATCAAATTTTATGCGATCTATAACAATGTTGTATTTATATTATGCCACCAACATTTCTAAGTAGATGCCTGCTTCAGATTGTTTTCACTCATGATGATGATGATGATGATGATGATGCTGTGCTTCACTGCATTGGTGATCAAGGCTCTCCACTCGACTCTTTCCTGCATCTTCTGCACTGTGTTGTTGTTCCTGTCTGTTCCCAACCATTTTGTCAAACTGTCCAACATCTTTTGTCATTGCCATCCAGGTGCTCTTTTTCCTTCCGAACTTTCCTGTGGTTATCAATTTTTTCAACCCTTTCTTTCTCATAATATGTTTCATGAACTTTACATGTTGTAAAAATAAATTGAAATGAAAAGACCCCGTTTTGTACAGGAAGAAACTGGTCACCATATGATCACTTTAATATTGTAATTTTTATTTCAAATTTAATTTCTAAAATCTTGCACTAAAGCCATCACTATAATTCATAAGCGACTTTGTACTTTGTAACAAGCGATATATAGAAGCTAATCTGCCATTTTGGTGTCTGTCTTTTCAACTTCTTGGTTATTTGCTTATATTCACATCAGGAAAACTGATAACTTATAAGCATGCCTTCATCTCCATAACTCTTTGAAATATCCATATGGCTCAAATTCAAATGGCCTTTCTTGTCATTCATTCAACTCAAAAATGACATTCTGTCTCTAGATCCATTGAAAATTTTATAGGGATTTACATGGTGGTCATAAGTAAAGCAAACAGATTTTACTTATAGTCATCATCATAGTCATCATACTCCTTATAGTAGGTTTGCCTAAAATAAATACCACATTGCCTTATGTCGAGGACTTGCAGAGTATTAAACAAGATTGCTTTTATAAATAATAAATAATAATAACATTTATAGAGCGCCAATCTCCATCTAACATGTACAATGGCGCTATACAAGTACATAGGTGACATGAGACTTTTATGAAAATTAAATGTTACAATTTTAAGTCTCTCGAGTTCATTTGAATGGAAATTCAAACAAATTTGTTTGCTTTTCATCTATAGTAAACTCAAGAGCGTTAAAAAATTTAAATGTTACAATTGTAGATGATCTATTAAGACTTTTTATTTAAAAAGAAACAAAACAAAATAGACGACAATGAGCATTTTAACTGTCATCAGTTTATAATATAAAATGAGGACAACTTCGTCAATTTTTGTTATTGATTTGCTTACAGGAAACTCTTGTAAACTTGACAGCATTGATTTGCAGCCTTATTCTGGTGCCTCTTATTTCAGATCACGAATTGTGAGTAATTTCAAAGCCTTTTATTCTTGTTATTCACATATGTAACCCATAGCCTCAAAACAGTGTTATGTCAGGGTGATTTGGATTTGGAAAATCGAATTTATTGGCAAATATATTAGACTTGGGTTACATTTATTTATTTATTTTTTTTTAAAGGACAGAGAAGATGTTTTTCTTGAGAATAAGAAACTAAAATTTCAAATTTCAAAATCTTTTAAAACTTTTACATTCACTTTTTGACATCTTGCTAACTCTTGACTTTATATCAACTATTTCGGGGATAGCGTGGTACAGTCTTTTTCTTCATACCCAAAAGGTACCGAGTTCGATCACCCGCAGCTGCTCTGTGTGGCTTTGAGCAAGTCACCTTGCCCTAGCTCAATTTGCAGCGCTGCACTGCGGCTGATGCCTGGGTTATTCCAGTCTTCTTTTGGAATAGACCCTAGAGAAAAATTTCCACTACAGGATGAATAAAGGGAATTTTTTTTTTTTTTTACCGTATTGAGACAAATGGTCTCATGTATCAATGACTAATTTGAATTAAAAGATCTCAATATTACTCATGAGCCTAATATCAGCTGGTAAGGTGTTCTATAACTGAAACATTTCTACTTACTTACTTACTTACTTACTTATCCGAACCAGCGACCACCTGAGCTCTAGCCCTTCGGTCTTGTGCCATGACGTAGAAGTTAGATGTCTTTTGTAGTTGTTCCAGGTGACTATAAAGTGTGTTACTGATGCTTGGATTTGGTGGGAGGAATGTGCATCTCAGGTCTTCAAGAGGTTGACATTCAAGCAAGTGGTGTTACTGTTTCATTGGGGTGTTGACATAGGGGGCAGGAAGGGGATGTGTCTTTTGTAATTTTGCTTAAATGGTTGTTGAGCGGTATGTGTTGTGTTCTTAGTTGAAAGATGATGCTTTGCTGGCATCTTCTGAGCTTATTTAGGCAATCAGTCTTTACAGGAGTGGTCATATGGGAAAACAGAAACATTTCTACAAATGATGAGTAAAAGGGTGTTGCCGCACTGCAGTTTAGTCTTACTCCTTTTCTAAGCAATACTGGATTTACACCACTCTTGCTTCACTATATACAAGCGCACATCCTTCAAATAGGTAGGAATTGTTCTCTTCTTTTCATTTTAATGTTTACATCTAAGTCAAACCTGGAATCAGAAATGTGTGTACTCTCTCAAATAATTGGGATTTTGTTGTTGTTAGTACCTACCATAAAATAAGGACCTGCTTATTGTATTATAAATGAGTTTGGGAAAGTGACATGATTTGACTAGTCAATTGACGTGTCATATCTGTGTTGTGTTTATTTATTAATCCATATTTTTGTCCTTTGGTCTATTTTTGCATGTTCAAAAAGTCAAAGCAGATAGAAAAGTACAAGAGACTGATTTTTCCAAAGCTGATTGTCCTGATATTTTTCTCTCTGTTTTGTATTTCTCTGTGTTTATATTGCTTTTCAGATTTTTACCTCGATAAATTTTGGCAGCCAATAGGGTAGTGGTAAGCCATTTATCTTGGGGTAAGAAGTTCAAAGTTCAAATCCCTACTGGGGTTTTGTATTTTGTAGCCATGCAGTTTTAATGTCTCTGTTCCATAAAGCCACTTTATGACGCCTTGTACTTAAGGCGTCTTGTACTTTTCCACTTCACACATGGAATTATTATCTTTGAAATGGCCTACAATGTTTTGAAAAGGACATTAAATTCAAACTCTCGTTTTGATTTGCTTTTGTTAATTTTTTCATTAAATTCTTTATGTCTGAGTTTGTTTCATTATTTTTTTTCAGCATTGTATGGCCATTGTTCATTGTATTTACCTCACTCCATGTCTATGCAAACTATCGTGCTGTTCGGGCTGTATGTATGGAAACTCTAAACCAGGCACGCTTTCACATCATAGTCAAACACTTTCTAGATTCAAGCAATAGAGATGTCCTCCCTGTGAAGACTGTTAACCTCCTTGAACCTGTTGTTTTCCGTAAGTACAGTAGCACTGATATAAAGAACAATCTGGGACTGTCTTCATTTCAGTCAACCACTCAAATTCTGGCTGGGGTTCCTGACCTCCATCAGGGAGGTCACTTACTGTGTCTTCTATCCCCCTATATCTTGTTTCTAACTTGCTTTTTGTCTTTGTCTTGGAATTAGATTTGGTTTTATCCTTTCCTTGTCGAAGTCCTTGGTTGAGAGGGATAGTCAAATGTATATTTCTAGTTTTGAGATATGATATTTTTTTCTTTGTAAATCATCTCTCTGTGGTGCATTGTTATATTTGTTGTTTTGAATGTATAATGTAAGCATTTGAATGTGTGTGTTAAGTGGGATCCTGTACCTGTGTCTGGATTAGACTTGTAGGTGATCTCAAATAATGCCCAATGAAAGTATACTCTTGGAATCTACATCCGTTTCCTATTTGTACCATTCCCTTTGTCTTACTATTTTTGTCTACTTTTTATTGTAAATCAATATTTTTTTTACCATCTCATTTCTTCCTTTTTACTGGTGCTGAAAAGACCTAAATGTGTCGTAAGTGCGGTAAAACCCTTAAAAACAAAAACAAAAACATATTTATTTATCTCACTCTGGCCTTGCATTCTTCATTCCCAATGTCTCTCACTTTACCTACAAACCAATGTCATATGTCACACTGAGTATGAAACAACATTAAGTTCAAGACCATTCTACACCATGCAGAAATAGTCCTATTTCTTGGCCAGAGGAATGAAGGATGTGCTTGCTGTGTTGTCTCGGGACCTGCCTTATGCAAGCTGTTTCTTATATCGGTCATTAACAGTAAAGAGACACTGATGGGCATAAAACTGTCTTGCTTGTAATCCCTTGTTCACTTCACGCATTAAGATTTTATTTAAAAGATATGTCTTTTTGAATGACACATAGCCTTGCATTGGTTGTTTCTGTCAATTTGTTTCAGGTGTGTTAATTACAAGTGAGTTTTACTATATTTTGATATAGTGTGGTAAATCTGTTTGAAAACATGATTAATTTTGGTTTTCTGTAATGAGAAACATAATTAACAATCGCCTACTACCTTCTACTTAATTGAATTAATCTGTTGCAGAGAATTAATATAAATACCAGTCTCTAGCAGACAATTTCATGAATACTAGCATAAAGCACAAAAGTCTATAGATATTAGTCAATTCTTGACAAAGTAAGTAAGTTTTTAAATGATAGTTCATCACAGAGTGTTCTTTTTTTTTACCAGCTTTATTTAATTCATGTATCCAATCAAATCTGCCTGAGCTTGTTTGGACTTGTCAAAAATATTATTATTTTTGCTATTTATTTCTGTGTGTAATCATATATATCTATATACTTTTTTTTTATTATTGTTATAGCTACACGACGACCGATGGACATCAAACTTGGAGTGTCCATGAATAACATTGTGAAAAGGTAACTCATAAACATTTAGAGATTGAAATTGTGTTATTAAATCACTGGTTCTGTAAAGTGTCTTGTCTTTTGGTAAAATATCAGTATTGTGGAAGATGGAAACTGGTTGGATGGAAAATCAGACACACAAGCCACGACATAGTATTTCTTGGGTTTTGCACTTGACACATTTTATTCAATTTCACTGTGGTGTGAATGACTTTCTGACTATAAACAGCGACAGATTTTGTAGATGTGTTTATACAAAAAGATGTAAATGTTGCTGCTCGAGGCTCGAGGAAATAAATAACAATGTGAAATTGAATGTAAGCTTCAATTTAATATATGAACACAGATAAACTGGACGTTTCAGGTTTCCCCTTTATAAACAAAACAGGATGATTGGAACACTACAGACGAATGAGATAATGTGGTAGTGGCTTTGTTAAGATGAATAAACCTGAAACTTCCATTTCATCTGTTTTTGCATATTAAATTGAAGCTTACATTCAATTTAACATTGTTATTTATTTATACAAAAAGATACTGTTATGTTTTCCATGAAATGGAAATTTACTTTAAAATAAATCAGGGATAGGGAATTTGCATATTTTCCCGCATTTGCAGTTTATTTATTTATTTATTTTTTTTTAATTGGGGAGGAGAGTGGTGGAAGAGGGGAGCAGTAGTTTGGCTTATCATGGACCATGGTTGCGATCATTTTTGTTTGTTTAATCACTTATATTTCCTCACCTTTGCCACAGGTGTTTTTAAAAAATTGTTTGTGCTCGCCAATGTGAATGTGTTGAATATAAAAGGGTTTTTAGATGGTTTTATATAGGTAGAATATTCTGTTCCGGGGAAAATAAGTGAGGTTGGTGGATTAGTTAGGTTGTACTGTATTATATTATAGAAAGTATCCTCTCCCTTTTGAAAAAGCTGCATTGGCTAACGGTAGCTAATAGAATTAAATTCAAAGCTGCAGTCCTTGTTTGTTTATAGCTGCTTCGTGAATCTGCCCCAGCCTATTTGTCTGAATTACTCCATAATACAGACAGACAAGAATGTTGAGATTCTTCTCGGCTACTTGTACCAAAAACAAATACAAAACTTGGAAAACTTTTCCACTAAAGCTGAGGGAATCAAGCAGTTTAGTTGTTTTTTAATCTAAATTAAAAAAAAAAAAAAAAACTATATATTTTTTGAATCAATTTTTATATTTATAGCTTTAAAGTTTTTGTTATAAAAGGACTTTCTGAGTATATGTGTTTGTGTGTATGTGTGAATGTGTTTTTTTTTTGTACAGTGCTTAGAGTCTATGTGTAGATTAAGTGCTATATAAGTGCTGGCCATTATTATTATTATTATTATTATTATTATTATTATTATTATTATTATTATTATTATTATTATTATTATTATTATTATTATTCATATTGCTCTTATTTTATTATCCTGTTCTTTTCCAGTGGAATCACCATGCCTGTATTAAAGTCAGTCTATGGGAAGAGAGTAGAGGGGTATCTGTTGGCTGCTGACTTCAGGAACAGTAAGTTATTACAGAGTTGTTATGTCTTTTATCTAGCTCAAGCACGTTTATGGTTATGGTTGAGCTTTTATATAGCGCAATATCCACTAAACATGCTCAAAGCACTTTACAAGGGGTCCCTGACCTACAGCAACATTTAACATTTAGGATGGGACATGACATCTGTTAGGTGATATTACAATTTTTTTTCAGACAGAGACAACGCTCTTAAAGGCCAGGTACTCATTTTACAACTGAGTACGGTGAGAGAATGTGAGTAAAGAGCCTTCTTCAAGGACTCAACTATTCGCAGAGCGAGGATCAAACCCAGGACCTTCCGATCTGAAAGCGAGTGTCATACCACAAGACCACATAGCCGCACCATGGTTATGGTTGAAAGGCACAATGTTTTACCTTGTAATATAGTCATGCAATATTAGTCTACGACAAGATGGGTGTCAATAACTGCAAAACTTTTGACCTCGGCGTTGTGCCTTGGCTATGACAATTTCCTTTTTTTTTTTACCAAACACAACTGATGTGTGAATGAGTAATTAGTTACCGCAGTGATGGATATTGTAAAGGTGCTTAACAAACGGCTTACACTGAATGGAATGTAAAGTTGTTTCCAAATGATAAAGGACTGAACGAGTTTGTATGAAATGTACCAGACAAGGCAAGAAAGAAAAATAGAAGAAAAAAAACATCCCAAAAAATCAGTCGTCCTCTTTCTTGCTTTGTCTGGCACCTTTCATACCCACTTGTTCAGTTCTTTATCTTACACTGGTGCCTGCTCCTTAATTTCTTAATTTGATTCCAATTGGCCTGCTTGGAGAATAATTTTAGAATTATGGAACAGTGAAATTATGTGCTTTTTACATAACATTTTATTATAGATGGTCACTTTTGAATGAGTCTTTTCTCTTTGTCCTTATGTTGTCTGTTGAAACAGGACAACTGTCCAGTAGTTTCTGATCAGAAAAGTAAAGTCAAGTAAGTATCCCTCAAAATTGATTGTTGCTTTTCATGTGACTCTCTGACCTAATCCTGGAGTAAGGTGACTTGGTTTTAACTTCTTAATTGATTAGACCGTGGTGAAAAAAAAAAGAGCTTTTATAAAGCGCAATATCCACTAAAAGTGCTCAAAGCACTTTACAAGCCAACAGCAACACTTAACATGTGGAACGAGACATGACGAATGTTAGGCGATATTGCATTTTTTTCCAGAGACAACACTGTTAACAGTCAGGTACTCCTTTTACACCTGAGTACGGTGAGAGAAAGTGAGTAAAGAGTCTTATCCAAGGACTCAACTATGCACCGAGTGAGGCTCGAACACAGGACCTTCTGATCCGAAAGCGAGTGTCATACCACAAGACCACATAGCCACACAAGATGTAGTCAAATGGTAGTCAGATGAGGGTATGTTCTTTTTTAGTGTTGGAGTTAGTTGATATTTAAATGTTTTCTATTTATTTATTTTTTCTTTTCTTTCTGACTAAACAGAATCCATCTACATTGTGTTATCAACAAATGCAGACACAATGGACGAACTTCAAGCCTGCTTCCATGCAGAACTCATCAACTATGTCGTGGACAAGACTCTTAAAGGCCAAGTATGTCATCACCTCATCGTCATTAAAGATTTACGGTGAAATACAGTCATCATCATCATCATCATCTTTCAGTGCCTTTCTAGAGACAAGTTATTACCCGACTCCAAATGATGAAACTCTTTGAAATCCGAATAAGTACAAAAGGTAGTAAATCGTTTAATTCACATGCAAACGAACTCGCCTCAAATCTGGGAAGATCAGTTCTTTTTATACTCCTCTGCCCACCTAGCAGTGACTAGATAGCTGGACTTATTAGATCTGTTGGAAAATACTTTGTATGGAAATAATAGCAAGTAATTATTGCTGTCCATGCAGCAGAAGTCTTGATAAAGTCTGGGTTCATGGGTCTCATAACTCTGAAGGATTTACATAATTTAATGACCTCAAATAAAAGTTGAATTCTTTCTCAGGCTTTGAAGTCATTTTGCTATCAAATAACTTATTACAACACCTTGCATTCAACAAGACTTCAGGCTTCACAACCTCAAGACTAATGCTTCTTTGTTTAAAGTCTTAGTTATCGATGAAAGTTTCAATACGTCTTTGACTAAATTTTTATTTTTATTTGTGGCATAGTTGGCTCAGCGCTTACATTATCCTGTCTTGTAACAAAAAAAAATGATGTTAGGCATGGTCAGTGATCAGACGGATGACAAAAAATTGGCCCCAACACGGGTAAAGCACTTTTTTAATATGCATCACCTCACTCAACTCAGGTGTGAAGTACCTGGCCCTAGGCAGTGAAAAATATTGCAAGATTGCTAAGTCAAAGTGAAATGGAACTTTTGTTCCATATGGCCCGCTTGGGTATAAAATCATGAAGTGCATTGCGCATGATGAATCTGTGGAAATACTGTTTATAAATAATAATATTTATTTTATTTATTATGTCCTTTATCATGCAGGAACTGAAGCCAGAGTTACAGGGTTTAGGTAAATTGATGAAAGAATGTCTGTCTTCATCCAAAAGCGTTGGTGCAATTGATGACTGTAAGTTTCTCAATCTGTCTTCATATCTAAATCACTGTTGTAAAATACTTTTATGAAGGAACATGTTTTTCTTTCCATTTTATTTACTGCTCAAGTCACTTGAACCCATTGATTTGTGTAATCATATTTTATCTTTGAAATAAAATCAGCCAATAAAAATGTTTGAGACACTCGGCTATCCTCAGTACATTCCTTTCAGTATTCAAGATCTTGTAATGCTATTCACAATTTTAACATGGCAATAAATGCATAATGTTGCATGTTGTTGCAGTCCAACTCTACATCTACTGTGTCAAAACAAAAATGCTATCAATACAGTGGAATTTGCATAAAGTCAACATTCAAAAAGTCCATTTATGCTTAAAGTCAACACCCCTTTCTGTTCTTTATCTAAATGTGTTCCAAAGATAATGGATAAAGTCACCCTTGCTTAAAGTCAACTAAACTTTCTGGTCCAGCGGTGTTGGCTTTATCAGGATTCCATTGTACTCATAATGTGAGAGGCTGACCCTTGTACTACCATTCCTGTCCAATAAGACCTACATTATCCAATGTACATCAATTGTCCATAATGATAGCACACTCTTTTCCCTGAGTAAATGGACAGAGTTTTGGGTAGAAAGATCTCTTTAGATCTGGTAAAAGTAATGGCTACACAGAAACTGGTCAATCTACCACATCATATCAGAGACCCTGGATTAAATAGGACAAACTTTGATGTTTGTTTAATGCAAAGGACTGATGTTGTCATCCTACATTTGATGTTTTCATGGGTCCAAATAGTTTGGCTAATACAACTCATCTCACTTGCAAAAGGACCTTGAGTTTTTATCTGTACTCCTAGCGATGATTGGGTTGATGGGCCTGTTAAAATTGGTAAAAAGAACAGAAATAGTTTAGCTAGCATCTTATCTGAATGGTAGCAAGCAATTGTATCTGCCGTTAATAGTAATACTACGGAAACTGACATAAACTCCATATGCTGAAGGACCACTAAGTTTTGAAAATAACAGTGAATCTTACTGGTCGGATCTGGTCGTCTTGCTGACTTTTCATAGCTTTGTGAACCATTGCCTCATATGTCTGTATGATTTATTTTTTTTCAGCTGTGATGACATCTGTTCTCTCCTCATCATTGCATTACGCGGAAAGCTCCATATCCACCCTTATCCATGAACTGCATGATAAGAATTGGATCACAGAACGGACTCTTCTAGGACCAGATGAATGGAGAGCCACTTGGGACTTTGAATTTGGGATAGACAAAACTTTGTAAGCTGATAGGATTATGGGGACTCCTTTGATTGACCAGTACTGACTGCTACGTTGTAAAAGCAAGATCTCGAGTCTGTTAACCCAGTGATCCTATTGGTGTAGTGAAAAAATCAAAACCCGTCCCAAACTGACACAAATATTCCTCTAAATAATAATGACAAAATGGCCCATAATTTTTATTTGGTTATCCGACTTTTTAATATGTTTAAGTGGCTAGTTTGAAATCTTGGGCTAAGAATAAAATAATCCCTAGTACTAGTACTAGAAATAACAATTTTGAAATTCGAGAGAGGAAAGGTCTTCCACTCCCCAGTTATTTTATCATTTTAACATTTTCAGTGGCGGACATCTGAAGCTGGTAAAATTAAATCCTGTGAACATATTCACATTTAAAATAAAATAGCACAGCATTAACAACATTTTTTAAAAACGTGATTTTCAATGCTTGATAGCTTAGATGATTTTCCCACACTAATACCACAAGTTTGATGTGATGCACAAATATAATGCATAAGTAATTTTATATTTTATGAGAAATGTTATTGAAAGTATGTTTCGCATATGCCATAACTATTTTATGTAGTCATGTTAGCTCTGGTCGATAGCAACATTGTTTTAATCTCAATATACTTTACCCAAGACATTGATAAAAAATGGGAGGCCTAAGGGAGAAACAAGGCTGATCTGGATTTTTGAATGCAAGTTATCATAACAACTACTCACAATTCATGACTTTTTACTCCAGTATTGAAATAAATCTTTTATTGCATTACATAAGTTTGAAGTAGGTCCATACTATTGCTAATAACAACATGCAACATTAATTTCGAACAGCAACGAAAAAAAAGTTTGGTGATGCAATTAATTTATTTTTTTTCCGATTAGGCGATTTTGTTGAATCTGAGCTTTCTCATTTTAGACTTCATTGAGTACAGGATGACATGGTTAATTTTTAAAACAATGTCTGGATCATAGTTTTTGTTGGATCTGAGTTTGTTATATATATCTAGATTGCACTGTGCTTGTTATCTATCAGTGTTTGTGCTGGTACTGCTATGTAGAAGTTCTCCCTAATTCATCTGTAAAGGAGATTCCCCTTAGGTTGTCATTAATCATGCCTGGCAAGGCTTGTGTCATTGCATGGTACTACAATTTACTAAACTTGAAATATCCATTCCTCATCTTGTAAGATGAGAGGAGAATCAAGAAACATTTAGCATGATCAGTGACATGATGAGTAATAAAGATGACACAATTCATGATTTCAGGAGCGAATTGGTTCTTGGTTATAGGCCATCATGGATTCTACGGAGTATTGTTTTCTTTCGGCCTGTTTGAAGAATAAATGAAGCATTGAGAAATGAAATAGTGAAACTGTCAAAATTTACCCTAGAAAACTGTGGATATGTATTATTTTTAAAAATTTGGACCTTGGATCAAGACTTGCAGATTTTAAGAACTGGTTGTTGGATTGTCTTTGAAGCAGTTGATCCAAGGCCTCTGATTTATGTTGAAATACAATGTAAATGGTTCTGGTTCCAGAGTAGTTTTAAATATACTGGGTAAATTGATTTGAACATGCCCATGTTGCGATTGACCAGAGCTAAAATAGATTGATGACCTAGTCCAATGTTTGCTAATTTTTAAAAATGGTCGTAACATTTTTTTTGTGTGTGTGAACCATTTTAATTAACCAGCTATTGTACCAAAACAATTTGTATTTTTAGAGTTGTAATCTGTGCTATTTAAATACATTTTAAAATTATTTTACACATTTTCTTTTTTTTCCATTTGATTTCAGGGAATATTTTCCAATTTATTTTACTTATTTTTGTTATTTACTTATTTTTCCTTTTTTGTTTTTACTTATGGATTTGGTTGCACATGTGATTTTAAGAAAAAATATTTTGGATGTTTATAATTGTTTTCAAAAATGTGTTGAATAATTATTTAGCATTCCAAAGTTTGGTTCAATTGTAAGTATTGTTTACTAGTTTTGTTTTATTTTTGGTCCTAGTAGCTCAATTGATTTATCAGGGAGCATTCATTTTCTTTTCTTTCATTACTTGGCTAATTCAATCAAACAGAAAGTACTCTCTGTTATACTAAAGTTCCATCCGAAGGGTAACAAGCTATTGTTAGTGTCCAGGTAACGCTGCAGAAACTGAGATAAGTTCTGGTTCCATGGGCCTCATGATCTAAAGAAGTACTATTATCTGGGCGGGGTTCCTGACCTCCCATAGTGGGCAGGGGGGTACATACTGTCTTCTATCCCCTATATCTGTTTTCCAACATGCTTTCTGTCTTTGTCTTGGAATGAGATTACTTGGTTTTATCCAGGCCCTTGCCGGATACCTTGGCTGAGAGGGAAACAGTCAAATGTATGATTAGTTTTGGGAGATGATATTTTTTTCCTTGTAAATCATCTCTCTGATATGCATTGTATTATGTTTAGTTTACATAGTATTATATTATAGGATTGGTAAGCATTTGAGTGTATTCCTCTAAGTTGGGACTTGTGCTTGTGTCTGGATGAGACTTTTAGGTGATCTCAAACTAAGTACTTCGACGGTGTGCTTTTGGAATCTACATCTGTTTCCTATTTGAACCAATTCCCCTTTGTCTTACCTTTTCTTGGGTGCTTTAATTATAATTCTAAATCTTTTTACTATCCCATTTTCTTCCTTTTTACTGGCGCTGATATGACCTTAATGTGTTGCAAGCGCCGTAAAACCCTTAAAAACAAAAACAAAAACAAGTACTATTATTTTTTTTATGTTAACAGTTTTCCCATAGCGGGCAGGGAGGTACAAACTGTGTCTTCTATCCCCCTTTATCTGTTATCCAACATGCTTTCTGTCTTTGTCTCGGAATGAGATTACTTGGTTTTGTCCTGGCACTGGCCGGAATCCTAGCTGGGAGGGAAACAGTCAAATGCATAGTTATTGTTTTGGGAGATGATATTTTTTTCCTTGTAAATCATCTCTCTGTTATGTATTATTATTTTTATTTTGAATGTATAATGTAAGCATTTGAGTGTGTTCCTCTTTGTTGGATTTTGTGCTTGTGTCTGGATGAGACTTGTAGGTGATTTCAAACTAAGTACATTGGTGGTATGCTCTTGGAATCTACATCTGAGCCCTATTTGTTCTCAATTCCCCTTTGTCTTACTTTTTCTTGGGTGCTTTAATTGTAATTCTAGAACTTTTTACTATCGCATTTTCTTCCTTTTTACTGGCGCTGATATAACCTAAATGTGTTGCAAGCGCCGTAAAACCCTTAAAAACAAAAACAAAAACATATGTTAACAGTTTTGGAGGCAAGAACACAATGGAATCAATTGGATGAATGCTGTTGTAACCTTTTGCTTTGAAGGAGAAGGACAATATTTGAGATTTATTATTACATATCAGTCATGCTGCTTTAGCCGTCAGCAAAGTAGGTTCAAATTTAATTCTTACTTTGTTCTTTAGTATTTAACAGTAACTGGTGTTGTATATGAAGTGGCCATTGTTGATTTTGTTGGCCTCCTATTTATTGACAATTTGATTTATAACATCAAGGGTATATTCTCTTTTCTAAGGTTTTGCTATAAATGTGGACAGCTCTGTCAAACCAATGCAAAGAGATGTATTTGACAAAATTGTGAATTTACGGGCTATCTTTAGGCCTTTAATATGCAAGAATTATCAGATAAAAATGGTAGACATGACTGAAAGAGTTGTAAATGTGATGTGATTCGGGCTTTAATAACCAAGCCCAAGTCATTACTATATTACTGTTGCCTTGGTTGCAATAAAACAATAGTTTCAGGTTAGAGAGGACAGCATACCACAGCGGTATGATCTTTGCTTCATACCCAAAAGATACCAAGTTTGATTCCTGCCACGCTGTGTGGCCTTGAGCGACGTCACCTCACCCTAGCTCACTTTGCTCTGTGGCTTACACCTGGGTTGTTCTTGTCTTCCGGTGGAACAGACCTTAAAGGGGACATTATTTCTCCTTGGGGATGAATAAAAGGAACTTATTAAGTTATAAGTGAACTTGAACCCGCTATTCTTTCCCATACCAATCTTGTGTCAAAGGCAATATGGTGTGTCATGCTAATGGTTATAAATAAATTGAAAGTTACCAACCGAGCTTCATATCTGTATTTAATGATAATCGTTATGTATATTTAATATTGTGTGAAGCAAAACCTGCTGTGTAATGGCTCTGTAATTATAGTTAGAGGAGAAATCACGAATCAAAATGTATTGAAAGTAGGTGTCTTCTAGTTTTATATTGGAAGTGTTCAAAGGTGATTATTTCATCCATTGTTGTGGAGGATAGTTCCAGGTCAGTGGTCTGGGTGGGGTTCCTACCTCCCATAGTGGGCAGGGAGGTACTTATTGTGTCTTCTATCCCCCTATATCTGTTTTCCAACTTGCATTCTGTCTTTGTCTTAGAATGGGATTGCTTGGTTTTGTCCTGGCCCTGGTCGGGGTTCTAGCTGGGAGGGAAACAGTCAAATGCATAGTTATTGTTTTGGGAGATGATATTTTTTTCCTTGTAAATCATCTCTCTGTTATGTATTTTTATATTTGTTATAATTTATAATGTCAGCATTTGAGTGTGTTCCTCTTAGTGGAGGCCGTGCTTGTGTCCGGATGAGACTTATTGGTGATCTCAAACTAAGTACATTGATGGTATGCTCTTGGAATCTACATCTGTTATTTGGTCCCAATTCCCCTTTGTCTTACTCTCTTTTGGGTACTTTAATTGTAGTTCTATAACTTTTTACTATCCCATTTTCTTCCTTTTTACTGGCGCTGATATGACCTAAATGTGTTGCAAGCGCTGTAAAACCCTTAAAAACATTAAAAAAACAGGACAGTGGTGCAAAATATGAAAAACATCTTTCCGTGTTTAATTGTATGCAATTATAATTGAAAAATGTAAATGTTGCTGCACGAGGCTCGAAGAAATAAATAACAATGTGGAATTGAATGTAAGCTTCAATTTAATTACGAATACAGATAAAATGGATGTTTGTTTTCGTAATTAAATTGAAGCTTATATTCAGTTCCACAATGTTATTTATTGCAATTATAATTGAAAGTGAAGGGGAACATAACTGAAATGACTTTTTTATGTAGGACTGATTTTTGCCTACTGATGTATTTATAATTCAATCTTCTCAGTGCCTTACTCATTATAATATTGTATTTCATGATCAAGTTTGCACAGTGGAGCCCAGATAAGATAAACTCGCTTAAGACAAAAATTTTGTTTAAAAATAAACTTTTCATCCAGTACCATTTTTTCTCTGTTAAATCTGACAACTAATCAGTTTGGTTTAAATAAACATGAATCAATCTCAATCAGGTTAAAACAAATTGTTCTCTACCACGGTGATCTTCTTTACCCACCTCCATATGCCAACTACGACCCCTATCATTCTCACCATCTAGACACTTGCATCCAATTCAAGGGTAAAATTTGCAGTGGTTGAAAGAAGGCAAAGATACAAACTACCACTCCTTATCACTGGTAAGGTTCCTAAACCACGGTAATTTTAACTGAAAATTGGTAAGATAATCCTCGCTTTTTTCCTGGTAGTTTATCCTAAACAAGACTCAACTGTACTCAAAAAATTGTGTTGTATCATGTATGTATTTTATTACAATATATTGTGAGAAGTTATTAGTATTGTATCTTTCATTGCATCAACGATAAGTGAAGTTTCTCCATGAGGAGTCACATCGCTGGAAGTCAATAGTGAACCATTTTTTCAATCCCTCTTTTTTAGCTTTGTTATCAAATATCTCATGAAGTCAAGAGCTTCATGGGAATTCTGCTCAAAGTCAACTTAATGTAACAGACTGACATCATGAAAGAGAAAGAATTAAGTTAGATGGAGTAGGGTTGTGTTAGGCCTGAGGGTGTTTATAGTACTTACCACATCACCTACTTAGCCTAATATGATCACTGCCTATGATTGTATCACATGTTGACAAATAACATAAACGATGTTGACAGATACTACCACTACTATGCTACTTAAGTACATTGGGTTCATTTGGATGATAAAGAGAGAAATGATTATTAAATTGAAATGTTCAACATTTTATTTGAGTCCAAGACATTTTGATTAAATTGTATGAGATGGGAAATTCATTCATAATTTGTTTAATGTGCTTTATATAAGGATTGGTCAAAGGCGACAGTTTAGCGCAAAAACTGCAAAGGCATGCCTTTTTCATAGAATAAGAGAAAAAAAAAAAAACCAACTATATTTTGTGTCAGCGGGTGGTTGGATGGGAGCATCACCCTTGAATCATATATACCTATGATGTTCGCATGGGTGTACGATCCGATAGTGATGTCGTTTCTTCTTCTCTTTACTAGCCTATTCTGCTTCTTTGGTTTGTGATTGTATTTTTGACAGGGGATATATTTTTTTTCTGTAAATCTTCTGCCTGTTTGTTCTTGGTTATTTATAATTTAGCTTATGATATCTTTAGGTTATGATTTTGATTTACATTTGTACTATTTTTGTTAGATTGCTTGTTTTTTTTGTTTCAGCGGTCTCTCATATAACCTCAATTGTGTTGGAAGAGACCTAAAGCAACAAACAAAAAAAAATATTTTGTGTCACATTTCAAAATTACAGTAATGATTTTTAAAACGCTGAAAATTTAGATAAATATTGTTTATTATGATTAACAAACAAATTGTGAATACAAATTATTGTCCTCTTTTTTTTTTCTATGAGCATCGCCATTTCGTTTCAATAAATCAATCCTCATTTTTAAGCTCAATCCAAATGTTTTTGAAATAAATGTGTTCTTTTGGAGAAACTGGCATTATAGTTGAAGCCTTCTTGAATTGAAGGTGTTCTTCCAAATGTGATTTTTTAAAAAAATTCTAAATTCCTGGGTGGGACCCCCATAGTGGGCAGGGAGACACAGAAAGGCACTTTCTGTGTCTTCTATCTCCCTATATCTGTTTTCCAACTTGCTTTCTGTCTTTGTCTTGGGATGGGATTACTTGGTTTTGTCCTGGCCCTGGCTGGGAGGGAAACAGTATAGTAAAATTTTTGGGAGATATTTTTTTTTTTTTGTATATCATCTCTCTCTCTCTCTCTCTCTGTGTTATGCATTGTATTATTTTTGTTTTATATATACAGTGCAGTATGACAATCTCGAACACATGTAAATCCCCCATTTTAATCCCTCTATTTTCTTTGTATTGGCAACACAAAAATCTCAAACACTATTGGAGGCTAACACAGAAATCTCGAACAAAATTTACCTTAACTTTCCTGTTTATCGACAAAATTATTTTGCCTTTCTGTTTTTATTTAGCGGAAATGAAAACTGCCATCGAGGCCATTGTGGTTGAATCTGAGACCCAATGTATTACAATTTTGTCTGGACAAGGGGCCTCTGATACGAGGTCAGCTGGAATGTGAGCCAGTTCTTGTTGTATCCAAGGTTTTGTTGAATGTTAGTGATATTATTTATTTGAAAACAAAAGCAAGACTGAAATGTTTTCCTCCATTTCCTTGTTTCAATCTGATTTCTAAGAGAAATGCTTGTTCAGATTTCCATTTCATCATGTGGGTATGAAAAATGAACTGATGGGGATAAAAATGACTGTTGACGTCCTCTTCATCGTGACTATCTTTTCTTATATTTTCGAATGAGACCATTAAAAAAAAAAATTGCTTCATACTTTTTTTTGGGTTATGGCTGATATCTTCTGCCATAAAGGGAATAGATTCATGTTTTTATGGGAGACGAGGTTATTATTATTTTTATTTTTTGTTTAGTAACACATTTTTGTTGTATCAATGAAATCGGTGGTTATTTAAAGGGTCTTTTCTTGAAATGAATTGTGTAAGCGATTATTAATATTGTTTCAATTCTGTGGTGATCATGTGCCTGCGTCTGGGTGGATCTTTAAGGTGGTTTCAAACATGATCTCAGTTGGGTATTTGTACAGGTAACTTAAAACAATTTTAAAATCTAAAATTTTCTAACTGTTCTGTCATATATTCCTTGACTTGCACTTAACTGACGGAGTATTGCAATTGCAATACATAAAATATTGTCATTTTGAGTTGAAGTTGTAGAGATTTCAAATAAAAAAATGCTGTTTGTTATGTTTATCTTTCCACATTAAATCTGTGCCATTAATTTTTAAAATAATTTTATCTCCACCATTTGGGTTCTCAATTATATTTTGTAATAATTTGAAATGTCGATTTTTGAGGATTGTGTGCATGCCAGTTTGATATTTAATATATGTACGAGTGGAAATTTGACTTTATTAGATAGAAAGTATTATTTTTGGATGCAAATAAACCTATTTATTATGAAATAAGAGAATATCTCTTTTGAGTTTGTATTTTTGTTTGTTTGCTTTATCAGACTACAACATGTATTAAATGCAATGACAAACAAACATTGATACATTTGACTTTAGATGAGGTTGAAAGGACTTTTTTCTTTTAAAGAGAATATTTTCTCTCCCCATATAACTGTCCCAAGCTTTGACGGATGCCCATTTAGTTAATTTCTATTTGGCCATGTAATAAAATAATATGCCATCACTATGCAAATTTATGAACGACTTTCACCAGTAAGGTGCTGATGAAGGGTTTGTACCTGAAATGTCCATTGTCTGTATTGTTCCCATACGAAGCCTCTCCATTTTCACTCTTTCGTTAGTATTTTCATGATCACAGGCTTCAGGCAGCCCCTACTTTTTTTTACAAAATGGTATGCATTTCATATAATTTGCAATTTCAAATGCAAATTATTGGTGGCCATATTTAATTTTTACAAATTTAACATAAAATTAAACCATGCTAGCTGCAAACTGATAAAATAATGACCCATTATCCAGACCTGCCACTTCACGAAAAAGGAAATCAGTATGACATTGTAAAAAAATCAGTATCTGGGGCAAAAAATCAGTATGAGACGTAAAATTAGAGGTTGAAGCATAAGAAACAATATTTATTAAGAAAACATAAGGCTTTAATAGCCTCCTTAACTTTTTGGTCGATCCCAAGTGTCACAATTTGACACTTGTCACTCAAACTAACCAAAGCGTCACAACCCCCCCCCCCCCCCCCCCCCCTTATTTTTCCCCAACACCCAAAATGGCACGCACAACGCCAATCTGGCAATCGGACTACTAACTTATTTAAAGATGGTGGCACTTGGTAACGAGTCAGAAGCCAGGGACCGCGGTGGTTTACCAGTACAGCTCGCTGTCGCTTCACAAAGTAAGGAAATGAAAACTAAATAACGCGCCGTGTGTGTTTTCTATCTGTGTGAGGGCATCACAAAGAGGCTCGCTACGTCATGTGATCTATCGAGGTATCGCGGGACAGGTCAAAGTTCACGAGACTTGAAAATTTTAACGTGCAACGTAAAGCACAAAGTAAACGTAAAAGAGAGGGGTGGAGGGCTGCGGGCCCTTGGTCACTTGGTGAAATCGGTACGATCGGCATGCAGATCGGGAAATCGGTATGATCGGCAAGTAAATCGGGAAATCGGTAAATACGAAAAAAAGGTCTTGCAAATCGGTATGATACCGATTAATCGGTATGAACGGCAGGTCTGCATTATCTATTCATTCAAGAAAATTACCCCAATTAGTTTGGTACCATTCATCATCAAATAATGATGCATAGTGAATGCTGGTTTTCTTTGAAATCTCTGAACATAACTATCAAGTGAACACATATCTCAAAAACATATATTAGCTACCAACAGTTCAGCTTTCACTACTGTAACCATGGTGGCTCTTTATTCACATTATCTCACCATACACAGGTGTAAAATGAGCACCTGACCATTAACAGAATTGTTTTGTCGGAAAAAAAATTCTATCGCCAAACAGGCACCATTTCTTGTCTTTCCATGTTAAGTGTTGCTGTTGGCCTTGTAAAGTGCTTTGAGCATATTGCACTATATAAACGCTCACTTTTTGTTTTTTTATTAAGAAAATGGACCACGAAAGTTTTAAAACAGCTCCTTTATGAGCCACACAACAAAAAGAAAATGGAAAATATCACAAATTTTTAAAGTAACAATTGATATTTATTACTTTTACTCAATTAATTTTTAAATGTTTTAAATGATGATATGAAAAAAAAAGTGAATAAAATAAAGCATAATATAGAACAAAGGTTCAGAGTATGTAAGTTATACCTGTAGATTTCAACATCAGTTAAAAGCATCTACAAGCATCATCAAGAGATCAAATTCATAATAATTAAATTAGAACATTATCAAGGTTATTGAATTATAAACAGGTTCAAATCTTCACGTACTCTGCATAGGTACAACATTTTAAAAATGAAAACAGAAAAAAAAAAAATAGTTCATATCTACCAAGCTCCTGCCAATTCTACTTTTCGATTCATTCAATCTGTTTCTTCTTTTGTCTTAATTTTAACTTTAATCTTTTTTCTTGGTAAATTTTTTATTTACTTTCAGCAGCTGAGAAATCACCAAAAATATATCCGTCAATGATTCCTCATTTCTCAAATTTCACTGTATCCCTCCCAATCCATTACCCCTGAACTTCACAAAATCTATGCAAAGCTAATGAACCTTCATTGAATTTTGCTATTCCTACATCTAAGGAATTCTCTAATCTGTTTCTATTGGCAAAAATGGGTTTTGGGAATCAAACTGTCCAAACTTTCATGTCTTTCCTGTTTGTCTCGACAAATTATGCAACATAGGGTCACATGTAGCTAATCTTATTTATAAATAGTTTGTTTTTGTTTTTAAGGATTTTATGGCGCTTGCAACACATTTAGGTTATATAAGCGCCAGTAAAAAGGAAGAAAATGGGATAGTAAAAAGTCTAGTATTACAATTAAAGCACCCAAGAGAAAGTAAGACAAAAGGGAACTGGGAACGAATAGGAATCAGATGTAGATTCCAAGAGCTTATCACCAATGTACTTAGTTTGAGATCACCTATAAGTCTCATCCGGACACAAGCACAAAATCCAACAAAGAGGAATTCACTCAAATGCTTACATTATACATTCAAAATAAATATAATAATACATAACAGAGAGACGATTTGCAAGGAAATAAATATCATCTCCCAAAACAATAACTATGCATTTGACTGTTTCACTCCCAGCCAGGATTCCGGCCAGGGCCAGGACAAAACCAAGTAATCTCATTCCAAGACAAAGACAGAAAGCATGTTGAAAAACAGATAATATAAGGGGATAGAAGACACAGTATGTACCTCCCTGCCCACTATGGGAGGTCAGGAACCCCACCCAGATTTATAAATAGCAGCAACATATTGACCAATACCAGGATACAAAAAAAACAACATAATGTAAAACATTACCATATATCATAAAATACTGAATAAAAACATCAAGCCTAATTCACTTGGACAAGACAAATGCTGCGGATTATCATCTGTTGAAACGCAGTGGAGAAATGAGGTGATCACAGATTTTTGCATATATTGTTCAAGTCCAATTAATCTTCTAATCACTTTCATGCAAATGTTGCTGCTTGAAGCTCGAAGAAATAAATAATTTTAGTCAAATGAAATGGAAACTTCAATGTCATTTTTTAAAAAAAAGTAAGCTTTTATATAGCGCAATATCCACTAAACATGCTCAAAGGGTTTACAGGGGGTCCCTGGCCAACAACAACACTTAACATTTAGGACGGGACATGACGCCTGTTAGGCGATATGACAAATTTTCGGACAGACAATGCTGTTAATGGCCAGGTACTCATTTCACACCTGAGTACGGTGAGAGAATGTGAGTAAACAGCCTTTTCCAAGGACTCAACTATGCATCGAGCAAGGCTTGAACCCAGGAGCTTCCGATTCGAAAGCGAGTGTCATACCACTAGACCACATAGCTGCACCGGAGTAAGATAAAGATCTGCACAAGTGCACATCTGACCGGCAATCAGAAGGTCTGAGATTCAATCCCCAGTTCAGGTAGACTGATTTTTTGGGATGTTTTATTTTCTTGTATTTTTCTTTCTTGCTTTAGATCTTTATCTTATTTATTACTTGTCACTTTCATAACAAGTTTCCTGAGCTCATTTATTTTATTTATTCTGTGTCAGTCTTTCACCATCCGTTGACTGTGAGACAACTGGAGTTGCTTTGCTAAGCCATGTGCTCCAAGATATAAATTGCGAATTCAGTCCATGTCTTGAATTATTCGACTCACTTCCTCATCTGACAAAGTCATCTCTTTATATAGTCCCATGGCAAGAGCTAAATTCATCGCTAGGACATGCTTGCACTGGTTTCATTTGAAAGAGTGAAAAATAAAGGAAATTTTGAAAAAAAAATGTTATCAACAAAGACATTGTGCAGAAATGATAAAGTAGATTTTGTTCGTTTGTCAGTGATGATAATGGCAATTTGTCAAAAAGGAGGAAAATGTATCAGTCCTTCGGTCAAACTCAAACAAAATCATAACATAAAATACTTATAGTGTGCATCTACTCTTAATAGTAGAGGTATAACTTACTTTATGTAAAATTTTAATAAATTGTCCTTTCTTTAAAACGATTTTTTAAAAATACTTTCTATTTAAGTGATTTAAAATTAACTTTTGGTCAAAAGGCCTGAAAGTATTTGTTTTCACTTGTTTTATCGTTGTTACTGTAGCCCAGTGGTTATGGATCTTACAAATAAGACTCGAGTAAGACTCGAGTATCTTTAATAAATTAAAATTGTCAAACATTGTAATAAAAGAGGTAAAAAGAGTAAACCAAGTTGAGTACCCCTTATAATTGTAACAGATTAGTACCATCTCTCTCTCTATAACCAGATGACGTTTATAAAGTAAACATGAAGATATCACCTCCCACAACTAACACTATACATTTGACTGTTTCCCTTGAAAGTGCTTTTCTTCCCAAGTCGAGTGTTTCAAAAAGCAGCTTTTTGTTTACAACCTGTCTGTATAAGGCTGTGTGAGAGAAAGCTTTTAAACACTCATGAAATCACATCTCCACCAGGATTCAAATTTTTATCAATATATCAATTTTTTTCCCTTGCTTACCATTATGTAATCCTCATGTGTCAATACTGAAAAAACAAAACAAAACAAAATAAAATGGAAATCAAAGTCAGTAAGATTGTTTGACTGTCAAATCATTGTTTTATATTTTTTAAAAAAGCACATACACATATATTTATATAAAATATTTTCTAGCCTCTCATCATGCTCAATGTGTTTCATCTAATCCGCTAGAAGGCCATTGAATTTTATTTCCATTTTCATACAGAATAAGACATGGGGGTCCCAATAGCTTGGTTAGTAGAGCACTTGCTTCATACACAAAGAGACAGAGATCGATCCCCGGTGCAGTCAAGATTTTTTTGTGTGACTCCCCTGTCCACCTAGCAGTGTTTGGTTAGCTGGGTTAGTTAGATCTGGCAGAAAGTTCTTTGCGATAGACTAGCATCCTATCCAATGGGTAGCAGGCAATTGCTATAGTTGGCTTCACGCTATAGAAACCAGGATAAAGTCCAGCTCCGTGCGCCTAGGCCCTGAAGGACTAATTACAGTATAAGACAGATATTCGGCACCTTTAGAGATAATCTATATACAGGCCTGTAAATGGTTGGTGAAAAAATTGTCGGAACTTTTTGAACACACGAAAATAGATACAACAGGACAAAAATATGGACACAACACAGATATGACACGTCAATTGACTAGTCAAATCATGTCACTTTCCCCTACTTATTTATAATGAGGTCCTTATTTTATGGTATCAAAAAAAAAAAATCCCAATTATTTGAGGTCCCAGGTCTGAGTTAGTTGTAAAATGAAAGGAAGAGAACAATTCCTACCCTTTTGAAGGATGTGTATCTAGCATGGTATCTAGACGTCTAGTGCTCGACATGGGAAGCTGCGTATCTTCGCTCCTGTTTGTGTTAAACGTTTACGCGATTCTTTCGTTTATTTGGATTAATTCTTATAGAAGAAGAAGAAGAAAAGAAGAAGAAGAAGAAAGAAAGAAGAAGAGAAGAAGAAGAAGAAAGAAGAAGAAGAAGAAGAAGAAGAAGAAGAAGAAGAAGAAGAAGAAGAAGAAGAAGAAGAAGAAGAAGAAGAAGAAGAAGAAGAAGAAGAAGAAAAAGAAGAAGAAGAGGAGGAGGAGGTGGTGTGGTGGTGTGAGAGCTTTCGAAGAAAAACATTATTTCGCAGTATTTTTTTCCGTCTCACATTGGGACGGAACCAAAGAAATATAGAGACTGAGAAATAAGAACCGGAGATATGCATGTGTGTCGGTAGCAAAATAGAGAGAAACCTTCCAGTTCGGTTCGACACACTTCTGTGTGTGCGTTATTTACTGACTAGGTGTGTGTGTGTGTGTGAAGACAACTCGCGCAAACTTCGTGACCTCTCTCTCGCTGGCTGTGGCACAGTAGCCAGGCAGTGAATACATAAACGTCTCGCGGAGCGTGTAGGTGGCATGATAGTATTATAGCTAACTGATAGACGGCATGTTTTGTCTTTGATGCGACAAATAAAAAGTTTTTTGTTTTGTTTTTTGAAGTCGGCATTTGAAACGGAAAAAAATCTAATTTTTTCGAGGAACAAAATAAAAGTCTTTTATTTTCTTTTTTTATTGGTTCTGTTCTTTGGCGTTACGAATTTTATTTTTACTATTATCTTTTTCTTTGTTTTTTTTTTAGCACTTATAGAGCAAAATCGTACTGTCGGAAATCCGACAATAGACGGAAGACTTACAGGCCTGTATATATAGTGTCTAACCCAAGAACAGAAGAGAATGGTCTAAATTTTGTGATCATTGTCACTCATAGAATCATAGACAACGACAACACAGCTTGACTTCACTGCAAAATGAGACATTGTTTTGCTTGACTATTGACACCACATGCAATGTTAACCACAAAACTGTCATTATTCCCAAAATCGTGCAAAATTATCAATGACATGATTGTAATATATATATATAAAAAAAGAAAAAATAAGAAAAATTACCGGAATATTGATAAGCTGGACAAGGGCAATACTTCAAATTTGGAAAACAGATGTAAGGAGTACCAGATGAACCAACAACCTGAAATTTACAAACAATCTGTCAGTTTTAATGAGAAAATATGTGACCCAACGTCTCATTCTGGTGATATGTCAGGGTAAATCATGTGATGGGAATTGAAAATATAATTATAATATTAATATTATATATTATTATTTTTAATTTTGGCTTAAAATAATATTTTAACTGAGGAGGATGAATGCAGTTTATTCACTGCAAAATATCGTAATTCGTACGGTTGTGACTTTAAATTTAACCATATTAAACTGATATTAAACTTAAACTTGAGCATTTACTTAGTGCAAAGCTCTTTATAATATATACAAACAGCAACGCTTCACATGAAGGACAAGACTGTAAAAGTAAAAGGGGATTTCATCTGCCAATATGCCAGACCTACCTGATGCCATATCGGCAGATGAAATCTTATTTTTAATATCCTTATCTTTTTTAATGGAGTTGGGGTGGGGTGTTCGCACAAGTTTGTATAATTTGGATTTCTCTTCTACAATCATTTATTTTTCTTTTGTTGTTTTGCTTGGTATTTTGAGGGTTTATTCTTTCCACAACTGATTCATTTGCTTCCAACAGTACATAATCATCTTCCTGCTAATAACAAAAAACCCAATCAAAATTTAAAAAAAAAACACAAACCCCCCCCCCCCCCCCCCCCCCAACCTCCCGACAAAAAACATAACCATATATTATGCAAAAAAAAAAGATTACTACAGAAGTTAAAGCCCACCTGAAATATTTCTCTGTTGCTTTGTGACAAAATTCTTGTCACAGCCTCCTTTTCTACAAGTTCCAGAGCGGGCATCAAAGGACTTTGAAACACAAACTGCAACCTGTGACATTCGATTGTGAAGAATGATAAGTTCAATTTGACTGATTTTCAAAAGTGTATAAGATTATAAATATTGGTGCAATCTTAACACATGAATGAATTGGTGAAGTACATCTTTGTTTATCCTGCCTGAAGTATCATCATAATTGTCATCATCACCATCATCAGCAGTTGGTGGCTGCAGATGCTTAACAACAACAAGCACGCAATAATTACAATGCTCGCTGAATTCTCTAGCATGCTGAATTCCAGCACGATCTACAATATGGCATGCTAGAGTTGGGTGACCAAATTTTATCTACAAAGTAAGTCACTCCCTCCCATGAGCATCTGATTTTGGCACACTCGGATTCCAGCACACTTTTTGGCTTCTCCCAAGAGAGTGTCAGAATTCTGTGAGCATCGTACCAATGTTACCAAATCAGGTATTGTGATTTAATATTTACAAATAATTCTATACTTACACACTAAGGAGATCGTGAGGCACTGTGGACAAAAAATTATTGAAATGTGAGTGTAATGAATATCAGAAAAATAGTTATCTAAATAAGGCAATGTATTGTAATTGTTCGGAGGTTTTTCAAGAGAGTGCCCACTGGTTGAATACCTAATATTCAGCAAATTAAGTTTTCCAATCAAATTTGTCACTTTTAAGTGCTACTTTCTTAAATCATTTTGCTTGGCACCTGCTCCCCCCCCCCCCCCCCCCCCCCCCCCCCCCAAAAAAAAACAAAAAAAAACAACAAAAAAACAAAAAAAAAAACAAAAAAAAACCCAAAAAAAACCCAAACAACAACAACAACAACAAAAAACCAAAAAAAAAACCCCAACACCTCCCTAACACAGAGAAAGAGATAATGATTTGATTAATCGTTTTCAGATGGACAACTCTCTCTCTTTCTCTCTCTCTGAGTAAAAAAACGCAAAATGCATTGTTATGTGATAAGTGGCTGTAGCATTTGTTTATTCAGCAGGACAAGACTGTCTATTCTGGTGTTTCTTTTCCATTTCCATATATCTGAAAGGATCATCATGAGGAAAGCTGGAGGAGATTTTTCAAGTAGGTTGTGTAAAGTCCCAATAGTTTGGTTGGTAGAGTACCCACTTCGCACCCAAAGGGACCGAGATGAATCCCAAGTAACGTCAATATTTTTCTGACCCCACTGTCCACCCAGCAGTGACTGTATAGCTGGGGCTGTTAGATCTGGCAGAAAGTACTTTGTGATAGATTAGCATCATATCCAAAGGGTAGTAAGCAATTTCTATCGTCTGTTTCATGCTATAGAAAGCGGGTTAATCTCCGGCTCCATGGACCTAATGGCTCTGAAGGAATACTTATGTAAAGTTACCATTTCTAATGATTGTAGGAAAGCCCCAATATGAGATGAAATTCCCTTTATTCACCCTATGGGAAAATTTTCTTTTTTAGAAAAATAAAAAATGAGATACCGAAACAGAGCTGGACTCTGTTCTCACAGGTGAAGATGCAATATCTTATCCACTTGTCCATCTCAGCCACATAAGTGTGTTTGTGTCTGTGTGGCCATAGGACTCGACTACAACCTAATAACCAAATTCAATCTTGAGTGAAGCTTTTTTTTTCTAATCCCTCTATCCACTTGGCAGTGAGTGAATAGTTAGTATTGTTAAGCTGGTGCGCCATTTCTATCTCATTCTGCAGATCAGTCATCCCAACATTCTGGACCTAAAATATGGAACAATCTACCATCTAAGAAATGTCTTCCGTGAACACTTTTTTAAAACGTCTTAAAATCCATCTCTTTACGGAAACATATTATCATTATTATTATTATTATTATTATTATTATCATTATCATTATTATACATTGTATAATCATTATCGGTAATATTTTGAAGGATGTTTTGTTGTTAATAAGCGCAAAGGGCCCTCTCATTATGAGGGAAGCATGGTGCAATAGAAAGGTTCATCCAAAAGGTAGCAAGCAAATGTTCTGTCCTACTTATGCTACAGAAACTAAATCAAATTCCAGCTCCATAGATCCTTATGGATCCAAAGGGCTACTATTTCTTTTATGGTCAAGTTGTAAAAACAAACACCCCCCCCCCCCAAAACAAACAAACAAAAAACAAAAAACAAAACAAAGGTAAGATACCTTACCTTATGTGACCAAAAGAAAGAGAACAATAAAGAAAGAGGAAGAAATGATGTAAATGAAGCTTGGTTACCATCAGTTTGGATATGTATGAAGCAACTGGATTTTTAAAAGAAATCTTTTTCACTCATTGATTTAATAGTATCTATGCAGTTGAAAGTCATAAAGTTAACATGATTATAAGCTGATTTTATCCAAGTATTGGGATGAAATTCTGTCTAAAGCCGGATTTTTGTGCTTGCTTACGACCTGAAAATTAGAAGGAAACAACTGTAGTAGAAGAACGCACCAGTTGATTCCCAAAGACAGCTGAGATAAGTGATCAGCATGCTAAAAAAAAAATTACCAAATTATGCCCTTTTGCAACGGTACCATAAGATCCTGTTGCCATCATTCCAACATAGAATTATTGTGAAAGATCATCTATACAATTTCTACAACCTTTGGGGTGAGGGGGTGGTAACTCACATTTTTTATCCTCTGAGTAAACTCTTTTTAAATTCTCAAATAACTGTGCACACATCTTTTCAAGATCATCACCTGAAAGATTTTAAATTAATTCATATCACTCACATGTATCCTCCAACTAAAAGTCATTAGCAAATAATAATAATAATAATAATAATAATAATAATAATAATAATAATAATAATAATAATAATAAATAATAATAATAATAATAATAATAATAATAATAATAATAATAATAATAATAATAATAATAATAATAATATAATAATAATAATAATAATAATAATAAATAATAATAATAATAATAATAATAATAATAATAATAATAATAATAATAATAAAATAATAATAATAATAATAACAACAACAACAACAATAATAAAAATAATAATAATAAGACGAAGAAGAAGAATTATAATAATATATTAATTGTACTTATATTAAAATATATTTTTAAATGTGAGTTATTTACCATTGTAATTTGTATAGGACTCCCATTTTTATGTCATTCTCAGTATCTACCAGTTTGATAATGGCAAAATCTCTTTCTCATCTTCATATTGTGTTGTTTGTAGTACTCCTTCAGAGCCTTAAGACCCATGGAGCTGGAATGTATCCCGGTTTCTATAGTGTGAAATGGACAAATAGCAATTGCTTGCTAACCTTCAGATAGGACACTAGTCTATCGCAAAGTACTTTCCACCAGATCTAACAGACCCAGCTACCCATTTACTGCTGTATGGACTGGGGGGAGGGGGGGGGGGGAAACAATCTCGACTGCACCCGGGATAAATCTTGGTCCCTTTAGTTGTGAAGTGAGTGCTCTATCAACTGAACTAACCCCCCCCCCCCCCCCCCGGGTTGTTTGTACCAAACATCAAATTTATTATCAGCAAATGTAAAAAGTACAAACAGACCCTAAAAAATGTACTTTCTACCCACATCACTACAAATGTGTACTCTTGCTACATAGTGTCAAGGTTTGCTTTTTCTGGAATGTACTGAGTTCAAGTATTGATCTTGATGGTGTAAAGGCTACATAGATGCTTAATTATTTTTTCAAGTCATATTTAGCAAGTAGCCTAGGCTAAAGCATACGTGGTATTGCATTGTAGCTATTGCTCTTAATAAAAATGTGCTGGTCTACCATTGTCACAACTATTTTTCTAGAATGTCTTATTCACATATTTTGCTCTGTAACACTGTAACAAAAGTCAAAACCATTGCCATTGTCACAATTGTTTTTCTAGAATGTCTTATCTAAATTGCTATAACACATCTTTGAAAGTGTCTTGGTTTCAAGAAAACAAAGTGTTTACAGTGTTCCCGTGTAAGGCATATTTTTTTCTATTTTTTTTTCTTGTTTTTTCCTTTTGATTTTGTTGCATGGCTGGCTCCTCTATTTTTATTATAACTTTTATCTGAACCTAAAAATAATTTCCTTGCTCTCTTCACTCGCTTTCTTGTTCTAATAAACAGTCTATGAAAGGTCAAAGGTAAGCAATTGAAAAAAAAAAAAAAAAAAAAAAAAAAAAAAAAAAAAAAAATAAAACTAACACCCCCCTCCCCCCGCTCTAATTCAAAATAGATATCTAGATAGATATCACTAAAAGTACTAAAGACTCAGGGGCTCCATACTCCATGGATGCAGTGAATTCAGTTGAATTTCAAGTTTCATCAATCCAGAGACCGAGAGCGTTTTAGTTTGATAATTTAGTGAGTTTTGGGTATTCAGATCAGCCCTTTTAAGTGTGAATGAGACATTAATGAATGTACATTACAAAAAGCAAAAATAGAGCGTTAAGAATGTAAACCTATATGTATTGTTGATGTTGTCGCCATCTCTCTCTTGAAATATATTATAGTTTTTTCGCAAAAGCGAAAGTGAAAGTTTAACAAGAAGGAAACAGAGAGTGTGTTCAATATAAAAGGCGCATAAAGCTCTTATTAAGAGCGATCAAATTATCCATAGCTAATAAAAGGCTGAGTTATAGGTAGTATTGTTTCGCTTCTTTCTTTATCAAATAGTTTGTTTGCCTGATCACGACAATTTCAATATTTTACTGGTTTATCAAACTTTTTAAAAAGTAGCCTAAATCATAGGGACTCCAATAATAAAAATAGTTCATGAACACTTCCCAGTGACCTTTTTTTTTTAAAGTTCAAAGGTTATCAATAGCCGAAGTCAATGCCAGCAGTCGTTCTTCTCTCACTCATTACAAGCCCAACTTCCTAGCTCAGTGACTGTCAACGTTGTAGGTTGAACGTTGAAAGAAAGAGATAAGCTTCAACTTCTAAGACGAAAAATGTCAGGAGAAATGGAGAACATAGATAACATTCTCAACGAGTATATCCCCGATGAGAAATTATCGGAGGTCAAACGAATATTGTATGGAGGAGAACTGGAGTAAGGAAATAATTTAATTTTTAAATTTTATCATTATTAATAAATTAAATCCCTTTCACTTCCATAAGAATAAGAAGCCATAAGCATTTTGATTTTATTCATTATTTGTTGAGCTATGCACTCAGAGTGCCATAATGCCATACAGAATTTTGATTTATGATTGAGAAATTTGTTGATGAGAGAGTCTAGCAGAAATAGATTTGTACTGAGACAATATTCATCATTCTTCTAAAGAAAATCACCTTTTGCTCACGGAGCGCTTAGGAAATTCAAGGGTGCTTAGTTGTTCCAGATGCATTGAAGAAAACGTTAGCAATGAACTGAAATTAGCCTATAATGCCCCTCTTGACAACCCTCATTATAAATAGAACAAAGTAGCTCTAAAGGGTCAACCTAGAGTCACAGTAAACAAAATTGAAAAATTTAGTTAAATTTGACGTGATATCTTTGATTATATGGGTCAGTTGAGCAGCAGCTTCTAATACTAATGGCATTACACTTATATATTATGATGATCTATCCAGGCCGTCAATTCCTTGCAGTATTCGTGTATGGTAGCGAACCCGCTGGGACGTTTCATCACAATGCAACACTCGACTAGATGCTCTGCAGGTTTGGGCTCTTTGCCACAACGCGTACATGTGGAACATGTGGAAAGTTCCCATTGATGAAGTGGCACTGCCGCAAGGCAGATTCTTGACCGAAGTCGATTCGCCATCACCCAATTCCTCCTCTTACAGAAGCCTGACAACTTCTCTCCCAGTTTCAAGGAGTTATGTTCTAGTCCCCCCGGACTAACTTCCACCGCAACCTTGTCCGAAGTCAGGGAAGCAAGTACAAGGGTTGCCGGGACTTATTTTGGCTCGAAACAGGGGTACCATCAATTATGCACTTGAGAGGGGTTTCTCAACTTCCCCTCTCTATTTTGTTAAGCCGGCCAGATGAGTAACCGTGTGTCTCATTTAAATTTGTGGCAAAAACTAAATGCTAATAGGATTGAGTGTGTGAACGGGTATGCTTATTAAGGTTGGTACGTCTAATATGGATAAGATGATAGTTTCAGAGTTTAGCTGACTATGATGCAAATGTTAATGGACAATTATAAGGCTCTTAGTCTTGCTGCTGCTATACTATGGAAGGGTTGGCTGATGATTGCCCTATTTTGATTTGATGAAATGAACTGTTGTGAAGAATATTTTCAGTACTAATGCTGGAACTTTATTTCCATCCGATTTCTTCCCATAGGAAGTTAGACCTTCCTCAAGAGGCTATAGATTTGGCAAAGAACCAAGACTTTGAACTGAAGGGATTTTTGTTTGAAGCTGCTCCTGAGGATACCAGACCTCCTAAAACTGTTCGCATTGCCGGCATCCAAAATAAGATCGTCTTGCCGACAAGTGCACCTGTGACAGAGCAAGTAAGTCATAAAACTTATCCTGTACTGCCATAGAATGGAAATTTACCTCAGTATCTGTAGCATGAAATCAAGAGTAATCATTTGCTTACTATCTTCTGTCTGTTTCAAATAACTTTCAACATATTGAAAATTAGACAATTAGCTATTCCCTTTGAATGTACTTCGGATGAGGAATAAGAATCTGACTAATCACAACATGGAAACAGGCCTTTTTCTAGTCGTAATGAAAGTCACTTTCAAGAAATGATGACAAAAGTGTTGAAGATGACAATGTTACTTTAAAAAAATTCTATGAAGCAAGAATGGCTGTGTGAGTACCATGACTCATCTTTAATAGATGTCAAATGACATTGAGAATGGTCAGTGTTTGGATGGATGACTCATAGTCAGCTTGGGTCCATTGGTTTTACTCCTCTACTTAAAACATTTTACCTTATTTGATACATACTTGACTGAAAACAGAGACGATATTCCAAGGGTGCTAATACAAATAGAGTGCCCAGCAGAAGACCTCTCATCTTTGAAATTTCACTCCATGTGATTTAATTGGAACTCTGAGAATTGTGTCAATGAGTAAAACGAGAGCTTGTAAATGCACCATTGATTTAGATATTTATATTTATTTAGTTGTGTCACCCTTTTTTGTTTGTTTGTTATGTGAGTTCTTTGACTCATTATTTTGCTGATGTGCTTAAACTTTTACTTCAGAGAGATGCGTTGTTCAATCGTATCAAGGACATTATTGGGTGTGCTGCTAAGTGTGGAGTCAACATTGTGTGTCTTCAAGAGGCTTGGAGTAAGTGGCTACATTGTAATGAAAATACTTTGTTATTGTATTTTGATTAAAATATAACAGTAGTGAATAATGCTATTGATAGTGTTGTTGCTGTTGCTGCTGAGATAATGATGATGGTCATTATTTTACTCGTGTTTGATTACTACTTAGTGCTTTTTCAAAGTTAATATTGAGATTTTTAATAATTCGACATTAATTTCAGCCATGCCTTTTGCATTTTGCACAAGAGAAAAGCTGCCCTGGTGTGAGTTTGCCGAGTCAGCAGAAAATGGTCCCTCCACGGTATTTTTACAAGAGGTCAGTTTGATAAAAAATTTTTGAAATATTATTATTTTTTTCTAGTTTACAAATAATGTACAACTTTTGTAATCAGATACTCCTTTTTAGTTGTTACAAATAATCTGTAACTTTCGTTAAAAAAAAAAAAAATAAATAAAAGACTGTTTTTAACTTGTCGGAAATTATGTGATATTTTTGTTAACAGGGACTATTGTTGTTCATGTATATTATTTGACAGATGAATGGAAGATAGAAATAGGCACTTTGACATATTTTTAGTCTCCTGACTTTGGCATGATAGTTGTTTGATAAAAGTGGAGTCTTTCATTTTAAATCGCTATAATCTGTTTAACGTCAAATAAACTAAGATAAACTCTATCTTCATGGATTTAAGGGCTCAACATTTTTATGATAAACATCAAGGCAATTGATCATATGTATTTCGGTTTCTCTATATCCACTCTTTGTTCTTTCCAGCTTGCACGCCAATATGACATGGTGATTTTGTCTTCAATCCTGGAGCGAGATGAAGATCATGGTGAAATATTGGCAAACACTTGTGGTAAGAACAAAGTGTTGTTATCAGTTTATCCCAAGACAGATAGATTGTAATGTACCATACTGCACACTTATTTTGTAGACCAGTCCTATATGAGTAACAGTATTATCTTAGTGTTATTATTGCTATATATGACTAAATAAACTGTACGGTTGATAATAATAATACATTGTATTTGTTGAGTGCTCTCCATATCAAGAGGCAGTGCTCAGGCTCAGAGCGCTTTACAGATGCATCACCACATTAATTCTGAAAAGAACAAAGTCTTAAGATGCTTGTTAAACATTTCTTCCAATGAACAATGCCGTAAATCTTTTGGAAATTTGTTCCAGGGGGTTGAGATATTTTTTAAGAAAAAATAGCGTCCTACACATGGCATGTAGGAACTCTTTCCTAAAGTAGCAAGCAGTTTTCCATTGGATGACGAGTGAAAAGTATTACTTACTATTTTGGAAAGTTTTGTGGTTTTGTGGCGTGATACTCAGGTCCTGAACTGTTGGTGACATGTGAGAGTCCCACTGTGGGGTGACATGTGGGAGTCCCACTGTGAGTGGTGTAAAGTTGAGTCCTTGGAAAAAGCTCTTGAAATACATTCTCTTACCATAATCAGGTGTAAAATGAGTACTTAGTTGATAAGAATGTTGTCAATATTGAAAAATGTTTAAAAAATGAATAGTACCTAACGTGTGTTATGTGTCGTACTATAAGTTAAGTTTTTATATTGACTTGGGTCCCCTTGTAAAGCACTTTGAGTACGTTTAGTGAATATTGTGGTATAAAAAGTGCTAAGTTTTGCCTCTTGATTTGTACGCCCCTTTGCCTCATTATGCATTATGTCAGGGTAAAACAAAGGCTGGACATTGAATTAGACGTCAAGATGACCTGAATTTATAATCTTTTTTATTCAATTAGGATCTAAATTCACTTTCTAACTCTTCATTTATGTTTGTCTCTGATATCAGTTGTGATCTCTAACACTGGCACTGTCCTGGGCAAGACGAGAAAGAACCACATTCCAAGAGTTGGGGATTTCAACGAGGTCTGATGCTTGACTCTTTTCAATAATAGGCAATACAAACTTTAATTGATTCATATCCAATTTTCTTTGAGTTTAGAAGAATAAATGGTAACATAGGAGTTAAGGTCACTACTATAAAAACATGATGTATGTTAGCATATGTAGTTTGATTTGCATTTGACAAGAGAGATAACTTTAGAACTTAAAAAAGAGTTTATTCTTGTGTCTGTTGTGTGAAATGGAAAGTGACAAAAGCCACACAATCTCTGAAGGGTGTCGCATAAAGCAGGTTCAAGTCAGGTCTGTTTTTACATTATAGGTGAACCCTATTGATTGAGCTATTGGCCGATACAAACAAGTAAATACGTGGAATAAACCCATTCATGAAAATTTCAAAATATTTTAGTATACAAAATGAATAGATATGTAAAGTAGTAAATAAATGCATTTAATTAAATAAATCCATTAATAAATAAAATGACAAATACACAAATTAAATAAAGTAAAATGAAATAAATTATTGCATCCATGCAAAGTAATTCTGTATAATTTTATAGCGGTGGCTTTAGTCGCAACCAGTTCAATTCCAAGAATGCAGTTTTCTATTGTTAGTCCGAAATCTTTCTCCAACGAATGCCATCATGTTTATAAATATTTGGTAAAACTATCCAATCAAAATACTTTAGTTTGACATTGACAAACCTGTTACTGACAATTTGACTGTTATATTATCTGTATTTTAAAAAAATCTCCTGCATAGTTGGTCCTATGCTATAACAACCATTAGAATTGGCACATTGAAATATTTTTAAAATCCCAATGCTTGATGAAAACTGCAACTTATAATATTTCTCTCCTTCTTCTACTCAACTGCTTCCACTTCCTCCTTTTTTCTTTTTCCTCTCCCTCTGCTTCTAGAGAAATGACATTTATAAAAAACAACTCTTCCATTCCAACAGTCTACCTATTACATGGAAGGGGACACTGGACATCGAGTCTTTCAAACCAAGTATGGTATGTCATTGTGTAATCATATGAAATGAAATGTGCGGCTATGTGGTCTTGTGGTATGACACTCGCTTTCGGATCGGGAGGTCCTGGGTTTGAGCCTCACTCAGCGCATAGTTGAGTCTTTGGAAAAGGCTCTTTACTCACATTCTCTCACCGTACTCATGTGTAAAATGAGTTCCTCACCTGCAGATTAAATCTCATACCTGTTTTTCTAAATAACAACTTACTACTTATGTACTTGGCAACGAGTTCAGCATTTCTTTTACTTGGTCGTTGCCACCAATGTCATAATGTTGTTGGTACTCATTAACACGATTTATGTGTAAATAGAAAAGCTGGGTGGGGTTCCTGACCTTCCATAGTGGACAGGGAGGCACTCGCTGTGTCTTCTTTCCCCTTATATCTGTTTCCCAACATGCTTTCTGTCTTTGTCTTGGAATGAGATTACTTGGTTTTGTCCTCGCCCTGGCCGGATATCCTGGCTAGGATTGAAACAGTTAAAATAGTTTTGGAAGGTGATATTTTTTGTCTTGTAAATTATCTCTCTGTTATTCACTGTATTAATTTTTTTTTACATATATATGATTTGTTAACATTTGAGTGTGTTCCTCTTCGTGGGGACCTGTGCATGTGTCAGGATGAGACATTTAGACGATCTCAAACTAAGTACACTGATAGTGTGCTCTTGGAATATACATTTGTTCCTTATTTGAACTCATTCCCCCTTGTCTTCCTTTTTCTTGGGTACTTTAATTGTAATTCTAGAAATTTTTACTATCCCATTTTCTTCCTTTTTACTGGTGCTGATTTGACCTAAATAACCCACTTATTGCAAAGCTAACGTTAAAGCTAAAGAAAATTAAAAAACCAAAGTTATTAGAAAAATTGGACATCGATCGTCTGAAATGGTCATCAGAATTGCAGGAGAAATATAATGTCTCTGTTTCGAACAGATATGATGAACTACTTATTGAATCACAAGAACAATTCTCACAAGCAAATGCAATTGAAGAAATTGATATAAAATGGAACATATTCAAAGACAGCATAAAATTCGGTAATAAGGTTATTCCAAAGAAGGAGAAAAGAACAAGAAAGCAATGGATGACACCAGAAATTTTGAATCTCATGTCAGAACGTAAACAAATGAAGAACAAACCAGAGTATGAAGCGCTGAATAAGAAAATCCAACACAAATGTCGCATAGCAAAAGAAAATTGGCTTAACCACAAATGCAGGATGATTGAAATATTTGGCCTAGATGGAAAAGCAGCCCACGAGGAAATAAGACAAATTTCGGGCAAAAAACGCACCACTAACAACAATAACTGTATTAAAGACAAGAATGGTAAAATATTATTTGAGAAAGAGGATATAAAGGAAAGATGGTGTCAATACATTGGCAAGTTATTTGATGATGACAGGCACCAAATACCTTTGCCAAGCAACACTGAAGGTCCTCCAATACTCGCATGTGAGATAGAAAATGCAATGAAAAATATGAAAGATGGCAAGGCTGAGGGTGAAGATGGCATTGTAACAGAAATGCTAAAAATTTTGAAAGAATTCTCAATTGTGAAACTAACAGATCTCTTTAATAGTATTTACAATACAGGCTATATTCCAGACGAACTTGCCAAATCGGTTTACATCACCCTACCGAAAAAACCAAAGGCGACAACTTGCAGTGATTTCCGCACAATAAGTCTGATGCCCCATGTAACTAAATTATTATTGAAGATCATCCTAGAAAGAATCAGGGCTGCCATCGATAATGAAGTTGGCGATGTACAGTTTGGCTTTAGAAAAAATAATGGGACAAGAGAAGCAATTTTCTGTTTAAATAATATCACACAAAAATACCTTGATCATCAAAAAGAAATCTATGCATGCTTTATCGATTACGCAAAAGCATTTGATAGGGTACAGCATGGAGAATTAATGACATGTCTGGAAAAGGCAGGCATTGATGGCAAAAATATACGGCTAATCACCAATCTATATTGGCATCAAAAAGCAGCCATCAGGATTCAGGGCGATCTGTCACCTTTCACGCCAATTAAAAGAGGAGTTCGGCAAGGATGTATCCTCTCTCCATATCTATTTAACCTGTACACAGAGTTTATCTTCCGTAAAACCGAGCACATTCCAGGTATTGTTATTGGAGGTAGGAGGATAAATAATCTGAGATATGCAGATGATACAGTATTGTTGGCATCGAACGAGACAAATCTACAGATCCTTGCAAATCAAGTAAACCTGAACAGTACAGCAAAGGGTCTAGAGATGAATGTTCAAAAGACGAAGGTAATGGTCATGTCAAAGAAGCCTGAAAAAAGCGCAAAAGTCCAAATTAATAATCAAAACATCGAACAAGTAGATTCTTTTAAATATCTTGGACAGACAATGACCAACAACGGAAAGAATGAGCTGGAAGTGAAAAACAGGATTGCTATAGCTAAGTCGAGGTTCAGTCAACTGAATAACATTTTAACTTCGCAACAAACGCAGATGAAAATGAGAATAAGAATACTCAAATGTTATGTCCACTCAACACTTCTCTACGGCTCAGAAACATGGACCTTGAACAAACAAATAGAGAAAAGAATTGAGGCCTTTGAAATGTGGACTTTCCGTCGCCTTGGAAAAATCAGTTGGAAAGAAAAGAAAACAAATCAAGAAGTCTGTGACATCCTTGATATCAGACCGACCCTAATGAAAGTAATAAAAACAAGAAAACTTAAGTATTTTGGACACCTAAGACGCCATCAAACTGTCAACAAGGACATTCTTGAGGGTAGAGTTGAGGGGAAAAGAGGAAGAGGCAGGCCAGCAAGAACTTGGATAGATGATGTGAAGACATGGACAGGATTGTCGGCAGCCGAATGCAGTCAGCAAGCTGTCAACAGGGAAGATTGGCGTGTCATTTCAAGTCGACCTCAACCCATGAGATGACACTGGAAGAAGAAGAAGTGTTGCAAGCACCGTAAAACCTTTAAAAACAAGTCAAACAAACATAAATAGAAAAGCAGTCTTGTAACATTCTTTATCACATAGGTTGTCTTAGTTTTATGTTTACATTGATTGCATTAGTTTTATATTTTTAAATCTTTCATAAAGGAGTGGAATATTTTATGAATAAACAATTTATTGTTCTTGGTTTAATGCATGTAATTTGATACAATGTCTGCCAGGTAAAATTGCTGTCAACATTTGCTATGGCCGCCACCACCCCCAGAACTGGATGATGTACGGAGTCAATGGGGCTGAGATTGTCTTCAACCCATCTGCTACAGTTGGAGGACTCAGGTTGGTTTTTGATGCACGAAAAGAGGTGGTGGATTTAAGAAATTAAGTTTTAAATTTGTTTTAAAAATGGGGGGTAGGTTGCTTCTTTTTGGATTGTTTATTTATTTTCATATTTGTTATATTTTCATTCGTGTTTTTTATTTATTTATGTGTATTAGAGTTGAGGGCTCTTATGTAGTTCTTTTTTTGACTTTCTTGACTTAACCTTCTTCGCTCCCTGTGGAGCATAGAGCCTTTAAGAGCATCCACCATCTATTTTTGTCCTTGACCATCTTGGTGGCCTCCCAGGTGACACCTGCCATTTTTAATTCATCTAACAGTAGGCGCCTCCTTGTCTGTTTTGGATGATTCACCGTTCGTGTCCCTTCGGGTTCCAATCAAGAGATTGGCGGGTGACATTGCTCCCTGGTCTTATTAATGTATGACCGACCCATCTCCTTCCTGATGTGGGTGTTGATAGGCTCTTGGTTTGACCTTTTCCATAGTTCTATGTTGGAGATGTGGTCTTGCCATCTGATTTTCAAAATCCTGCGGAGGCATGTGTTAGGACAAGAGTTTTTGTTTTTAATTGTTAAATTTACTTTTTTGTTTGTTTTTGTGGGGGTCTTCTGGTTTTGTCTTTTTGTCTTTTTGTTCTTACTGGGGTTTTATTTTGCTCATTTTACCCTATCTTTTTCTTTTTTTTTTTTTAATAAACCAAACACTAACAAATTGCTTGTCAAGAATTGACTTCCAACGAGACATTCGTTGTAGATATGTTTTCTCTCCCTACTTTTGGTTTTTATTTTGTCAATGAAGGTTGTAAGTTTGAAGTATGAGATTTGTGTGAAATGATAGTTATTTACATGTCAAACTTTTCCTTTCCATTAATTTTTTTATTTTTTTTATTGAGGTTATGTATTATTTTATTTATGTTTTTTTATTGTGTAAATGTTTTACATTTTTCATTATGAGAAGCATTTCCTTTTTTATTTACATTTTATTCTCTTAATTGTGCTATTATGTTATGTATCTTTCTTTTAAAAATATTTTTGCTTGTAATTTTTCCAGCGAACCAATGTGGCCAATCGAAGCAAGAAATGCCGCAATTGCAAATTCGTATTTCACCTGTGCCATCAACAGAGTAGGATCGGTAAGGTTTCTAATATGGCATACTTGTTTATGTAAACTTTGTTTATCAGACAAACATAAGCTATGATAGCAAACTCTAGTTTTAGAGGGTTCAGCAGTTGTTCAACTTTTCCTTTTGATCTACTTAAAATAAAAAATTATAGGAATTAAATGTATAAGAAATAAAACATAAAAATCGAGTAAAAGTTGTTTTTTAGTTTTGTTATTTTGCTACATATTCAGTAGTCTTATTTGCAGTTATTCACCATATATTGAATTAATACATCAGTTACCACTTTTTGTTTCAGGAAACTTTCCCGAATGAGTTTTCATCAGGAGATGGAAAACCAGGTAAAAATGATCAAGAAATTGAGACATAAAATTTACTTTTCTAATTGCGTTTCTTGGTGCTTCTGTTGATTTACTTACCAAAGTAATGAATCACCAGTATCAGGGTGTCAGAATTCAAAAATGTTTTACTCATTTAGAGCTTACATACTTTCTCTTTATACATTTTTAAATTTGTGCAAAGTTCTGCCATTTCCTATAAGAAAATCTCTCTCTTATAATTTTATTAATTATTATTGGAAATGTAATGTGCATTTATCCCACCCTAATAATGAATATAATATAATATATTTGTATAGAGCCAATCTTGCTCTAGACGCACATTGACAGGACGGGGAAATCATACATGCTATATATAACAATACACTTCTCAGATATTAGGAAAGTACTTTATATGACCAACCAGGTGACAATGACTATGACTCTTTTAAATCTGTTTTATTTGTGAATGCATGATTTTTTTTCTATTTTAAAAAAAGTCTATATTTAATTTTCAAATACAATTTGAATTAATAATTACCTTGTTTACCCTTGTAAAGATCCCAATTGTTCTTTTCAGCTCACAAAGACTTTGGACATTTCTATGGTAAGTTAAAAAAAATAATTTTGTACATGATGTTGCTAATGATAAGGTAAGTTACCAACTAAAAGTTGTGTTTTAAATTCTACCTTATATTGCTTATCTTCCCCCCCCCCCCCCCCCCCCCCCCCCCAATTTTATCATGCTCAATTCTCTTCACAGTCTTTCATTTTACTCCACAAAAATGACTTTTTGATTCCCACTAATTAATATTGAATGGAAATGCAAGCCAATGTAGGCCATGGTCAGATGCGAGGATTAGAGGGCAGGTTTGATACCAGCCATGAATTTAATTTGGAGTGGCTTTAACGGAATCGGTTGATGTTAGGCTTGGATTGTGATGTTAACATTCAGGTGCTGCTGCAACCACCACACACGACTATGCACTTGGACTTGATTTCTGTATTGATAAGTAACTTATTTGGCTTGCTTTGATCCCAGCACAAATTTCATGCTGTCTGGACACCCTCTCTGTAAGCCGTTAGGAGATATTTTTTACACTGATTTTCCCTATATTAGAGATGAATGTAACATTGAATAGGTCCCTCTGGTACAAAACAGCGATATCTTTTACATTTAAAAAAAAATTACTAGCACATAAATTGACTGCACATGTCTCCCCGTTTGAAGTGAGAAATGTAGATGTTATGAATGACTAGCATCCATTCCAAAGGGTTGTAAGCATTTTCTACATTTCAGGATCCCATAATAAAAATATATTATCAATAATAAAAACAAATTCTCATGATTGAGTTGGAATAGACTTCTGAGAATTTTTCTTTTCCAAACAGTGATGTTTTATTTACACGTCTTGTTCCTTCACAGGGTCTAGCTATGTAGCAGGTCCTGATGGTAAAAGAACGCCGGTGAGTTTTGATCTTTTAAATTAACCACTAGAATGTTTCCGAATGTTTACAGTGTCATATTTTACTCTAATTTGAAATCTCACCATTTTCACCAAGAATTGGCAATGTCCCACTGTTTTTTGTTTACATTCCAATATTTTTCTTCTAGAGAACCTTCCAAATTTCTTTTTCGTCGATCTGGAATTTAGTAATGTATTTATTTTTATTGTTTTTTGTTGTTGTTGTTGGCTGAAGAAGGGTTTTGAGCTCGAAACTTTCCCATTTGGTATTTTGCTCTCTTTTGAGGCTGTTATATTCATTTTTGTTTATTACTTTTTACAGTCCACAGCTTCTAGCAGTCTAGAATCACTTTGACCACATTGAACCACATTTCATCTAGGTTTTCTAAAAAGCATTAAAAAATATCAATTTAGGTAAATAATGGTTTATGCCATTCATTTTGGGTTGGCATCGATTGTTTTCTTTGTAATTTAGATGGCTCGACCTCTTTGGATATCCTTTTCTACCACTGTCTTCCATGAACCATTGTTCTCTTTCCCTGCGATTTCCAATACACTGACTTTGCTCAGTTATCAAAATGAGTATATAATTTGTAAAGTCCACACAAGTGTGGTTATGTCCATGCAGTAAACAAATGATAATATACAGCAATTGTATAGTGTATTTTCTTAACAATGTTAGGCTCACTTTGATAGGAATCAAAAGTTTCAAGAATGAATCACATCGTTCGTCAATTTAATTTTTTTTTTTTTTTTAAATTTACAGGGTTTGTCTAGAACCAGAGATGGCCTCATCATAGCCGAGATTGACCTCAATCTATGCCGACAGGTCAAGGACAAATGGGGCTTTAGGGTTAGTCAGTTACTTTTTATTTATTGAAACCATCCATCCAAAATCATCATCTTTTTCAATTGAATTACACTTGAAGTCATGGCGTCTTTGAAATGTTTAAATCAACTCTTGCCACGTCTCTATCCTCATGTGATTGTGATTAGAGTTTTTAATACCTATTTCAGCTGTTCCCCTCCATATACATTCCTTAACATTCACACATTTTTTATCTCACATTGTCGTTTTTTAGTTGGTTGATTAATTTTCAAATAATGTGTTACAGGCTAATATTATGCTCTTTGTTGAAATAAGTGAGTTTAAAAAAAATGATTTTGTTCATTATATGTATATATATATTTATATATATATATATTTTATATATATATATATATATAGAATTGTATGGTACGAAAAGTGCTCGACATGTAGTAATGGAGCGAATTATTATTTTTTAAAATATTTACCACAAACATTGTGGTAAATATTTAAAAAATAATATATATATATATATATATATATATATTATATATATATATATATATATATTTTATATATATATATATATATATATATATATATATATATATATATATATATATATATATATATATATATTTGTTGCCTTATCTATTATGAAATAAAACAGAACATTACTTTCACATTTGACTAAATTTCAGATGACCCAACGTCTGGACATGTATGCCCAAGAGCTACAAGACTATATGGGACCCAACTGGAAGCCAAACGTTGTTAAAGAGTAAACCAATCCAATGGCTTGGCTGTGCTTGACCATAATTTGATAGTAGATGGAAGTATGATATTCTGACGTTTGATACTTACAATTCATTTATTCTAGTCTAGTATACTAGCATTTTGTTTCGGTAACAATTGTATTGCATGCCAAAAAGTAACATTCCTTCATGTTATTGTCTTCCAAGAAATGCCTGACTGTATTGCTTCAAAACATTTAAATAAACTATATTTTTATACTTATATTGCATGATCAATTTACCATTTTCATAAGGTTTTTGAATGAAATATGCTCCGAGTAGATAAAGTATTTTGATGATTTATAAGAAATTAAGTTTTAGAGAAATTTTCACAGGGAACAATGTGACATATTGATATTGAATAATTTCAGAAAAGTTGAATGACATTGAAGTCCATATTTAGTATAAAGAAGAAATTATGGGAGTAGAAGCAAAATAATCAAAGATAATAAGTGGTGCTTGGGATCCTCCATTAGGGCGAGCTGCCCCTGGATTGGTGGATTTTCCATCCCTTATGTATTTGATTTCTCTTTTCTCTACCTAAATCATGTTCCATTACCAAGGACCATTTGGTTCCACCTGTGTCCTGCATGGAGTCTTTTGCTGAGGGGGAAACAATCGGATGAATTTATCATCTTATGAGAGATGATATTTGTTTTTTTTCAATTATTTCCATTATTGGGTATCCTACTGTTAGGATTTAACTATGATGTGTGTTTTGTAACGATCCAAGTGTATCCCTTTCGGTGGATATCCTGTAGTGGTGTCATTGTGTAATGAGCAGACACCGGTGTAAGATAAAGAACTGGACGAGTGTGTATGAAAGGTGCCAGACAAAGCAAGAAAGAAAAATACAAGAAAAGTCTTGTATTTTTCTTTCTTGCTTTGTCTGGCACCTTTCACACACACTCGTTCAGTTCTTTATCTTTCAGTATAAGGTATACACAGCTCGTCTTTATGTTGACTTTGCGGGTGGTTGGATGGGAGCATCACCCTTGAATCATATACCTATGATGTTCGCATGGGTGTACGATCCGATAGTGATGTCGTTTCTTCTTCTCTTTACTAGCCTATCCTGCTTCTTTGGTTTGTGATTGTATTTTTGACAGGGGATATTTTTTTTTCTGTAAATCTTCTGCCTGTTTGTTCTTGGTTATTTATAATTTAGCTTATGATATCTTTAGGTTATGATTTTGATTTACATTTGTACTATTTTTGTTAGATTGCTTGTTTTTTTGTTTCAGCGGTCTCTCATATAACCTCAATTGTGTTGGAAGAGACCTAAAGCAACAAACAAACAAAAAAAACCAAAAAAAAAATATGTTGACTTTTCGAGAAAACTTTCAGTAAACAGCTTTACTTTTATATTAAATATATTGTACGTAAATCATTTTTTTTCTCTCCTTTTAAACTTTTTATTCCTTGCTATTCATATACACATGTTTTACGAGGTCTTCAAATTGTTAATATTATGGTCCACCTCTTTACGGTCCATAATTTTGTGATTATTTTTCTAAACCTTAAATTACGCAAATGATTAAATTGTATTTGAGATTGAAAGATAAAGAGATTATAAAGAAAACTCAATACCAAGTGGATTTTATGAAGTGCTGATGACCTAATAATGACAAAATGGACGAAGGAATCACTTTTTGAATACAGATTTGTTGGATTCTAGCATGCCGAATCCTAGCCAGCTTTGCAATACAGCACACTGAGCTGGGTGACCAAATTTTATCTACATAAAAATCGTTAATGCCCATGAGCATCGGATTTCGGCATGCTCGGTAATTCTAGTAAGCTTTTTGGCTTCTCCTGAGAGCGTGCTTGAATCCAGTGAGTACTGTAGCAAATTTTCTACCATTTTTCTTATATTTCTATATATAACATTGAGATTGTGAGGCGCTGCTGCAGAAGTTATAAGCGCTATAGGATTATATTGATTATTAGTTAATAGAATATGGATTGTGTAAAGTGCTATTGAAATATTTTATTATTATTTCATTGAAGGTAGATTGTGTCTACCTGAAAAGTATGAGTACTTGCAAGGAAATTTGTCACTATAGCTTTAACATGCTGTCAGAGGCATTGAGAGAGAAGAAAAGGAAGAAAAAGATATATCTATTACCTATTGCTCAAAGTAACCTTAATTAGTATTCACTCATGAGGTTTTGTTTTTTTTTGTACAGAAAATATTATCTTTTATTGTTGAAGTAAGAATGTACACAAGGAAACCTCATTATACCACCAATTGTGCTAATTGTCAAATTGTTACACGGCCACATATGTCATGGTGCCTTGGTGCTATAATAAGACTGTACCCTGTTAATGCTTTACTTACAGACTTGATCTGAATGTTTGATGTTTTTTACTCATTTGACATTTTGTATTTTATATTATCAAATACCCTTCATATTCTAATTCTAAACTATAATGTATAATCATTTTCAAATAGTCAATTTATATCGTGATGATTACGCTTAACAATAATATATGTAGCTATAGATGTCTTTGAAACTATGCAATTATAAGTATTTTCTATATTTTTTCTCCAATAATAAGATAAAACTATATTATAATCCAACTCTTCTGTCATTCTATCCAGGGAGATCTTTTTTTTTTTCTCACGCTTTATCTGGCATAATTATTTTAGTAAAAGTAAAATAATATGATATGGAAACCAATTATTGGATTGGCTTTCTCACTGTTCATTTTGTGTGACCATCACTTTGCAACACGAGTTGATTTTCTTTTTAATTGCACATCAGCGGCATTTGTTACTGGAGTCTATTAGTGTATACTGTCTATTTGGTGTCCCATAAGGAACTTTTACAAGTGATTGTTGAGGTATGTGCCATAGAATCTGAGGTGCTTTTTCTTACAGTGATATGAAAGGTACTTGAATAAAGTTTATGAGAGTTTTAACGGACATGGAAAGGAGTTGGTCACCATCTTATCACAATATGGTGTTGACCCAAATCATTGCCCTTCTATTAAAGTCTACAAGTACAAGGCTCTCTTGATATCATTTGAATGTCTTTATTCATGGATTGATGAAACAAAACATCAATTGTTTATAATCAAATTTGTTGAGTTGTGAATCGTTTTGGTGTTAAGATAGGAGAGGAAACTAATTGAAAGTAGAAATACTTTTTTAGTCCTTCAGAGCCTTCAGGCTGATGGATCCGGAGTTAATCATGGTTTCTATAGCGTGAAATTGTCAATAGCAATTGCTTGCTATCCTTTGGATACACATAGAAATATATGGATATGAAATTTCTACCACTCGGATTTTGAGGCTGTTTTAAAACTCCAGAAATTCAAAATTCCTATTTCGGATCATTTGAAATTGTATTTTAAATTCAATTTTTGTGGGTTTCCAGATTGAGTTTAGAGGAAGGGAAGATGTCACATCTATTTTTATCCATTCCAGTCCTATATACTTAACAACAATGTTGAATTAATTATCTACATACTAAAAATGTTTGACAATGGATCTTACATATAGATAATATTCAATAACGGTTGTGATTAAAAATAAAACCTATCTACTCCTTTTGTTTTCACTTTACTTTATTTACATTTTGTTAACATTTTTGATTGGTTGGATATCAAGTGGTTTTTGAGTTTGATGATGACTCCAATTAACCAGTAGATTTTTGACCAATCAAAACTTAAAATTTGTGACACACCCTCACACGTGCTCGGACAAACATATTTGGTTGTTTATAAAGTGTAACGTGAATGAAATCGACCCCTCTCTGATCATTGTTATTGTTTTTATACCGCCAGATGGGTGACTAGTTATCACACGATTTTCTGGATCAGATTTTAAACGGTTACATTTATACATAATTTTCTGTGTTAGTTCCATTGACCACGCGGTTGAACAGTGGGTATTTTCTTTAGACACATACCATCGATAGTAAAACCTGTGTAGTTTGCTGTGTCTACCAATCACTACCATTGTTTACATTATGACGATTGTCCGAGGGGCGTGGTTATCTACCTGTTAATTGAGTCAGGGGGGTAACTTTGTACTCACCGTACTAAGGTGTTAAGAGCATTTTCTCTGTTGGAAAAATTGTAATATTGCCTATCTGGCGTTGTCTCCTACATGTTACCTGTTGCTGTTGGCCAGGGACTCTTTGGGCACGTTTAGTGGATATGGCGCAGTATATAAAAGCTCAAGTTTTGGGGGTTTTTTTTAGCAGTACAAAGAAGGGGAGTTTACTAAATGGATTGTTTTGTGTTTGAGTTTTAAGGCGCTTGCAACACATTAAGGTCATATCAGCGCCAGAAAAAAGGAAGAGATGGGATAGTAAAAAGTTCTAGAATTACAATTAAAGCATCCAAGAATAAGGCAGACAAAGGGGAATTGGTTCAAATAGGGAACAGATGTAGATTCCAAGAGCACACTATCAGTGTATTTAGTTTGAGATCACCTAAAAGTCTCATCTAGACACAAGCACGGGTCCCCACTAAGAGGAACACACTCAAATGTTTACATATATACAATGCATAAACAAAACAGATAACAGTGCATAACAGAGAGATCATTTACAAGGAAAAAAATATCTCCCAAAACTAACTATACATTTGACTGTTTCCCTCCCTGCCAGGGCCAGGACAAAAATCAAGTAATCTCATTCCTAGACAAATACAGAAAGCATGTTGGAAAACAGACATAGGGGGATAGAAGACACAGTATGTACTTCCCTGCCCACTATGGGAGGTCAGGAACCTCATTGTGTTCCATATGGTCTGTTGGAGGTACAATGTGTTGAGAAGGGCAGTGGAACTGGAAATGTGTTATAAACTTGCATATACGATAGAGCACATTTATAAAAACACACGTCATACAAATTGAAGGAAATAGCGAGACACCTGTGCACCATTTTTGCTCATTATTTTCATTGAAATGAAGAAAAAAAATTTGTGAACAATTGAATCATGTCTTTAATAATGTACAAAACAATGCATTGATAATATAATAACAGTCCTCTTTATTTCATATATCTCTCTCTCTCTCACATAGACAGACACACACACACAAATGTCATTATCCTCTAGATAATTGCGTATCATAAAACAACATGTGAAGCTTTGGCAAAGATTTTACCTTTAATACAACTTCAAACTTCTGTTAAATTCTTAATACTCCTATTATTTGTCTACCAAAACTCGCAAGCCAGTTTTCTGTAACAAAGTAGTCAGCAATGCAACTCTAGCGTTATTGTTATTGCTCTCTGAGTGAAATTGGTAAAATATGTTATAATTATAAAGATAGAGAATAAAAAATAATCTGTGAAGAATTCACAGACCAAGGTTTTAATCCTTTTGCCAGTTAACTGCTGTATTCTGGAAAAATATGTATTTAAAAATTTGGGCAGAAAATTCGTCCTTCAAATATCAGCCTTATATTTTTAAATACATGTCTTTCTGTAGTACGGCAGTTAACTGTAAATGGCAACTGAAAATCTCTGTCAAATCATGAATAATCCTATCATTCATCTGGCTAAAACTGAAACCAGTCTTCATCAAGAAAGCAGTAAAGAGATGCAACTCTGGCTTTAATAAAACTAGTAAAATAAGATGATATAAAGTTAGAACAAATTGGCTTGTTACGAGTTAAAATCAAACCTGAGGCCTCTGATAACATCTGTTGCTATATCCTAATCATTAACAGTACAAGTTGCTTCGATTACATAACTGACTAAATGTTGTCTGGATCGTGTCATACAATTTATTGTAACCGTTCATTCTTCCTTCATCACTGATATCTTTGCAAGCCTTTGAAATGTCAGGATGGCCATCTGTAGGGTTAGAAATAAATATAAGAGATGAGATAACAAATTGCAAGTTTTAACAATGACTGACTGGTTCGGGCGGGAGTGGTGGTTATGGCGTGTCTTGATAGCTTTACACACACAGGGACTCCTGTCCACCCAGCAGTGATTGGGTAGTTTGATCTGTAAGATCTAGTGGAAAGTACTTTGCGATAGACTAGTTTCATATGAAAAGGGTAGCAGGCAATTGTTATTATCCAATGTAGAAAACTGGATAAACTCAGGCTCCATGGGACACAAATAGCAAAACTTTGCATACTGTCAGAGCAGGCTGCTATAGAATAAAAGTTAAATTTTCTTTGCTAAAACACAATAAGAATTCTGACAGGAGAAATTAACACATTGCTGTATATGCCTTTGTAATATCAACCCATTCCTTGACTCAAATCTACAAGGGATTATTTTCACTGTGATATTTCGGAAGGGGAACTTTTTGGAGAAAATTCTTTTGATTAATATTAAGTATGCTTGATATGAGTAGAACCATGTAGAGCACCAAACCATCCAACTAAATAAAGAAATAATTGACTCCAAATGCCGTTGTTGATGATAATAATGATAATAATAATATTACTATTAATAATAATACTATTTTTTAAAATATTTTAATTGAGCATTTATAAAGAGTAATATTAATATCAACTAAAAGTGCTCAAAGTGCCTTACAAGGGGTCCCAAGTAAATAGCAACTCTAACAAGTAGGACAAGACATGACATCTGTTAGGCAATATTACAATTTTTTTCCAAAAGAGACAATACTGTTAATGGCCAGGTGCTCATTTACACCTGAGTTCGGTGAGAGCCTTTTCCAAGGTCTTAACTATGCACTGCTTAGAGTGGGAATTGAAACCTGGACTTTCCAGTTCAAAGGCGAGTGTCATACCACATAGCTGCACATAATAATAATAATATTAATAATGATGATGATGCTGAAACAATAATAAAAACAATAACAGTAATAAGCGCATATTTAGAGCTATGCGCCCATGACCAAAACTAAAAGAGAAAAAAAACAAAACAAAAAAAACCTCCACTCCTTAATACTTACTGACTTTGGAGGGATTTCCAACCACTGTCATTTGTGAATAGCAAACACGGCCTAGCTGGGACAAGAGAGAGCTGGCATCGCCGCACAGCGGGGGAAATACATTACAGATGAGGACCAGGGATGGGAGGGTTTGCAGGAAAAAGGACACCCACTCCTCTTTCTCTAACACTGAAATCAAGAGCAACAGCAAGATTGTTGTCAATAAATAAACAATGACAACAAGGACTAAAGGAACTGTACACATCACTCAATACACAATCACTTTTAACGCACTCAACCCTAACACCGACTATATCTGTAGTTTACCCGGGTTACTTTCACCCCATGCCTATTTATTATATTTTTCATTATAGGCGTAGTAGTATCAAAGCTAATGTTTTAAATTTTTACACGGTAATGATAGTTGAATAAAATTATCTATGTATATGCTCATTTTTAATACATTTTTTCCCATTTTGAAAAGTAGCAAAAATCTCTAGGATTGAGTGAGTTAACCATACAACCTGCAAAAACAGGATTTTGATAAATAAAGAAGTCTTCAGTGGAATGAAGGTGATTTAAGAGAAAGAAAGGGAGTGACAAGTGTCCAACATACAACAATTTGATTATGCGATTATCAAAACATTAAATTAAAGCAACCTTACTTTTACTTATTTTGCACTTTATTTATTTCATCCAGTCTTTGTCGTCAAATCAGTGTCACTAGTTTGTTCTTTGCTGTTTAGACTGTCTAAACATTCCGTTTTTTCCAACACACTAAGAATCATGGATTTACTCTCATCTTAGAGATAGTGAATACTAAGCTGCTAAAAGATGTGAACTGTAAAAAGTAATGAACAAAAATGAATATAACAGTTTTGGAAAAGACAAAATACCAAACAGGAACGCTTTGGGCTTGGGCTCAAAACCCTTCTGAAGTCAATAACATCTTATATGTCAATTGTACATTCTCAAGCAAACATTGTAAAACACATAATAAAGTACAAAAAGTGGGGAGGGGTAATATATGATAAACGCGATATTTAAATTGATCTATCTAGAAATAATGTGTAATGATGCCAACCTGACAGCAGAGTGAACATGACATCGATGCCCAGTTTAGCCATGTGCATGGCTTTGGGAATGTGAAACTGGCCACAAAGGTGTGCCAGAAGCTGAATGCCGAATATCTGTGAGGAATAGATGAACATTTGACTAGAATTAGAATTATAGCTGGGTGTAAAATATTGAGTCCATGTCAGCTGATTTGTATCTTTGTTTTGTTTGTTTTTAAGGGTTTTATGGCGCTTGCAACACATTGAGGTCATATCAGCGCCAGTAAAAAGGGAAAAAAATGGGATAGTAAAAAGTTCAAGAATTACAATTAAAGCATCCAAGAATAAGGCAGACAAAGGGGAATTGGTTCGAAAGGGAACAGATGTAGATTCCAAGAGCACACTATCAGTGTACTTAAATTGAGATCACCTAAAATTCTCATCCAGACACAAGCACAGGTCCCCACTAAGAGGAATACACTCAAATGTTAACAAATCATATATAATACATAAATAAAACATAATAGAGTACATAACAGTAACAGAGAGATTTACAAGGAAAAAAATATCATCTCCCAAAACTAACTATACATTTGACTGTTTCCCTCCCAGCCAAGGTATCCGGCCAGGGCCAGGACAAAACCAAGTAATCTCATTCCAAGACAAAGACAGAAAGCATGCTGGATTGGAAAACAGACATAGGGGGATAGAAGACATAGTATGTACCTCCCTGCCCACTATGGGAGGTCAGGATCCCCACCCAGAGTTGTATCTTTAAAAATATTTTATTTAAAAATAAAGCAAATGATTTCATTGCCAGAGTAGCCATCATTTTTTTATTCACAATTTTTTACTTTCTCAAAAATCCGAACTTTAATCACAAAACAAAAAACAAAAATAAAATAAATTAATTAAAAATCAGATTAACACTCTAGAATTCAGAATTATAAACATGAAAAGAATATGGATTATTTACCATAAAAATCAAATTCTCAAACTAAAAAAGAAAAGTAATCTGTATCAATTTAGGAAGCAAGTAAAGGATTTCATAACTTTCTCATATAAATCATTGATTAAAATGTTTTGGTCTCAATATTTATAATCTGAATAAAATGTAGCAACAATCCATTGACGAATTTAGAACTTGTGAACAATGTTGAGATCTATGAGAATGCTCACTTCAAACTGTCACATTCAAGAAATCATCTTTGATTTTTTTGTTTTTTTTTCCTTTTATCAAGAATAATGGCTGGGTCAGTTAATTGAAATAGAGAAGACAAAATAAAGGTGAGAAGACACATTTTTACTGTATTTGTTTTTATTGACTCTCCTTGATTTGGCTATGAATTATTATTATTATTTTTTTTTTTTTCACTTAAAATTGATATTTATATTGTAAAGTGCCCAGAGCTTGTGTTTTACACGAGAATGAGCGCTATATAAATGTGTATTATTATTATTATTATTATTATTATTATTATTATTATTATTATTATTATTATTATTATTATCATTATTACTTATATAGTTAAAAAGTTACCTGTTTGTTTCTCTGTGGCTGACCCAACAACTCAGGGATGAAGTCCAGACAAATGTGCATGGACGGAACTCCCGACACCACTAAAGGAACCAGTTGATACGGGTAACCCTGAGGAATAGGAAAATGATGTGCAATATACTTATGAATTAAGCTCCAGTATGAACCCTTTGCACACTGGCATAAAATTGACATACTTTTTAATGCTGGTTAATTGTCCTATTTCAGCAGCCAATGTGTATAAAGTTTGATTAAAACTGATGGTCAAATGAAAGCACAAAACGAAGGTACAATTTTGTGACTGTAACGTTCCTGCTGTGCTAATCCATGACGATATTTCTAAAAAAAATTAGTAACTTAAAATTTTATGTTTAAATTGCAACACAAAATAAGGCTTTTCCATCTGGAAACTCACTTAAATGAATACTTAAAGAAAACTAAATAAGTTTTCTCTTATGTTTCATAGTTTTAAAAATAAGTGTAGACAAAATGCTTTTCCTTTGGGAGGTATTATAAACAGTATGCAGTTCAATCAAATGCTCATCAATTGAAACTGAAAAAAAATAAACACAAACTGCTGTAACAATTACACAAACTAATGTTAGCTATATACAAACTATTGGATTGAGCGTGGAGAGAACTTTTCCCCTCTGGCTGGCAAATAAGAACAGTCAACATAAGTAAAACTTCAACAACATTCTATCCTATACTTTTGTACCAAATGCTTTAAATTTAGTAAAAGATGAGAAAAGAGGAAAAAGAAATGTTTATGTCTTTGATATTTATTGAATAATAAGAAGAAGAGAGAGGGAGAGAGAGAAGAGAGAGAGAGAGAGAGAGAGGGACAGTAGACAGAGACTAAGATACACACACAGAGAGAGAGAGAGAGAGAGAAGAGAGAGAGAGAGAGAGAGAGAGAGAGAGAGAGAGAGACAGAGAGAGAGAGAGAGAAATAGAGAGGGACAGTAGACAGATGAAGACAAGATAGAGAGAGAGAGAGAGAGATAGATAGATAGATAGATAGAGAGAGAGAGAGAGAGAGAGAGAGAGAGAGAAGAGAGAGAGAGAGGGACAGTAGACAGAGAAGAAACACGAGAGAGAGAGAGAGAGGGAGAGAGAGAGAGAGAGAGAGAGAGAGAGAGAGAGAGAGAGAGAGAGAGAGAGAAAGAGCCTCTATTCCTTGAATCAGTGATGGTTCCAACTCACCTGGAAATGAACCAATTTGGCGAGATTGGGATCAGCAATGAATACTTGATGGATGTAGGAGAAGATCAGACATCGAACCTCACGCAGGTCGGACAATTTACCTTGACATTGAATCTGGGAAAAATGAGATAAAAATTTCTCTCCAATTTCAAAGCAGGGTGGGCAGATCTGGTGACTGTTTTCTTTTTAGTGGGTAGGAAGCAATTATTGTTAGTTCAATTCAAGCTACAGAAACTTCTTCTTCTTATTAGTCCTTCAGAGCCATTCAGCTCTTTGGAGACGGATTTTGTCCTGGTTTCTATAGCATGAAATTGACAATAGCAATTGCTTGCTATCATTTGGATAGGACGCTAGACTATTGCAAAGTACTTTCCGCCAAATCTAACAGACTCAGCTACCTATTCACTGCTGGGTGGACAGGGGCGATCAGAAAAAAATCTCGACTGCACCCAGGATTGATCTCGGTCCCTTTGCATGTGAAGCGAGTGCTCTACCAACTGAGCTATCGGGACCCCCTACAGCTACAGAAACAGTGGTAAAATAAATCATAGTCAATTGGTCTGAGGGCTAAGACAATATAACAACTTCTTACCTCACCATCCGTCTCTAAACAAACTTCCAAAAGAATTTGCACTATAGCACTCTCCTGGGTGGCCAAAAGAGCTGTCTTCAATTCATGGCGATCCTTTTCCTTCTCCACAGACCCAGTGACGTCCGAGGCGTGAGCATTGAGGTAAACACGACATGCCTGGCAATATGCTGACAGGATGCGCAAGAGAATTTCTAACACAGCAGGACACCTTAAGTGATGGGTGAAACAATAAATCAGACAAAAATGGCCTATAATAATAATAAATAAAATAAAAGTCCCTTTATTCACCCCCAAGGGGAAATTTGTCTTTAGGGTCTATCCCAATGGAAGACTGAAATAACCCAGGCATCAGCCGCAGTGCGGCACCACAAAGTGAGCTAGGGCTAGGTGACTTGCTCAAGGCCACACAACGAGGCGGGTAATCGAACTCGTTACCTTTTGGATATGAAGCAAAGACTGTACCGCTGAGCCACGCTTATAATAATAATAATAATACTAATAATAATAATAATAATAAATAATAATAATAATAATAATAATAATAATAATGGACTCTTATACAGAGCTCAAAGACTTTTTAAAAAAGATAAAATTAAAAACAGAGAAAAAAAAATCCATCATAATATACTCGAACATCATACCATTCACCAAAAAAAAAAAAAAACAAAAAAAAAAAACAATAGAAAAACCCACCACTTTAATATATACTCGAACATCCTCCCATCCAAACAAAAGACCAAGTCATGGTCTGAAAATGAAACATCAACTATCATACATACCTGAATACCCTATCATCACATCGAAGGACCACCAATGGGTCCATCACTAAGTCCTGTTCCGATAACACTGATGGCTTGATCATCCCACCTTGACCATTGCTTCCATGTAAAGCATTCACCGTACTGACGCGCAACCTAAAAAATATACAAAAAGGAGATGTCATGTATAAAAATTATAATAATAAAACAGAGCTTAGCATGTGTTTTTATGTGAAATTTTTATTCCCAGCTATATATAGACTCATTTCAAAACAATTTGTTGTGTGATTAATTTTCTGGTATTGTACTCTCTGCTTTATTTGACAACTGCATGTTTTCGTAATACTCCACTTTTCTGATCTATCAATCCTAGAGATTTTTGCTACTTTTCAAAATTGGAAACAATGTATTAAAAATGAGCATGTACATAGATAGTTTTATTCAACTATTATTAACATGCAAAAACTAAAAACATTAGCTTTGATACTACAGCTATAATTTGTCTCAGAAAAATGTAATAAATAGGCATGGGGTAAAAGTAACCCGGGTAAACTATGGATATAGTCGGTGTTAGGGTTGAGTGAGTTAAACAGTGTGAGAAAATTGTGAGAATACACTCTGTGTATAACAAGCTTTCATTCTACGACCACTCTTTATCAAACAATTTTTTACTCTCCATTCCCCCCTCACACATTATTATACTCTTTACATCAGTTTCATCCAAATATCTAACAATAGAATGGTATCCATTATAAGCCATAGTATGGTGTCCATCAAAAGCCATAGTATGGTGTCCATTATAAGCCATAGTTACAATTCCTTTGAAGCTTTACCCACTTTTCTGACTTTAAAGGTATGGAAAGCGGGATAACCCCAGCTCTATGAGTGTCTATGAGTGTCTTGGCTATAAACGACTTTATTTCATCTTAATTTCCGTACCTCCTCGGTATAATGGCATGCAGACGGAACCAAACTTTCTTCAAGAGATTTTGCAGATGCTGGGGCATATCGGGCTGAAGCATCATGGGTACAGATGCCACAATGGCCTCTTGGCAGGACTGGACAATGGTCAGGTCATTGGTGTCAAGAATGATCTCCAAGGATCTAATGGCAGCACCAGGATGAACACTGGCATTGGCAAGCACTGTGGAGGAGTTGGATATAATTTAAGTAGGTATAGAATTTTATTGGTACTGCTTACGACACTTTTAGATGACAAGGAAAGAAAAGTTGTATATAACAAACAGGTCAGTTCAGTGCCAAGAATAGTCTTGGGTCAAAGATGCCCGGATAGCTCAGTTGGTAGAGCACTCGCTTCATACACAAAGGGACTGAGATCGATCCCGGGTGCAGTCGAGATTTTTTTCTGCTCCCCCCCCCCTCCCCTGGGTCTGTTTGATATGATGAAAAGCACTTTGTGATAGACTAGTGTCCTATCCAAAGGGTAGCAAGCAACTGCTATTGTCCATTCCATGTTACAGAAACCAGGATAAACTCTGGCTCCATGGGTCTAATGGCTCTGAAGGGCTTGAAGGACACTTTTAAAAAGATGCCTATGAAAAAGTAAGACATAGGGACGTAGTTGATTACAGATGCAGAGTGGTAAAAAACCCTACCAGCAACCCCAAAATTTTCCTGTATATTGGATGCAGACATCCAAATATCACAGATATGTAAGAGATGCAGCAGGAGGCATCATAGAAAAAAAAGAGAGAAAATCTTGAAACACACTCTTCTTTTTCAAACAAACTGATAGACCCAGTGGAATAGAGTATTACTATTAATGTTATTTGCAGACAAGCCGTGCCAAATATTTTTCTGCCGTCTGTCTGGATTTCAAAAAAAAAAAAAAGTAGTCCTTCCGAGCCATAGGCCCATGGAGCTGGTGTTTATCCCGGTTTCTATAATGTGAAACGGACAATAAAAATTGCTTGCTACCCTTTGGATAGGACACTGGTCTATCGCACAGTACTTTCCACCAGATCTATCAGACCCACCTATCCAATCACTGCTGGGTGGATGGGGAGGTCAGAAAAAAAATCTTGACTGGATCTGGAATCGATCTCAGTCCCTTTGCTTGTGAAGCGAGTGTTCTACCAATTGAGCTATCAGGATTTTAAGTGATGTAACAATATTGTTTTTTTTGTTTTTTGTTTTTTTTTTAAATGTTAATGCTGAGGAGGGGTTTTGAGCTCGAAATGTTCCTTATCTGGTATTTTGTTCTTTTTCTAATGTTATATTCATTTTTGTTCATTGCTTTTTATATTCCACAGCTTCTAGCAGCTTAGTATCACTTTACTTTTTTTTTATTGTAAAGCCATTTATGTGAAGAGTTTAGAGACAATTACCTACGGGGTAAAGCGCTATACAAATGTCATATAGTATTATTATCATTATCATTAGAATGAGACAAGGGGTCACATTCTTAACCTTTGTCAATAGGGTAAAATAACTCCAAAATATATTTCCCTCAAAGAATCCAATGTTGTGTTTTTAAGGGTTTTACGGCGCTTGCAACACATTAAGGTCATATCAGAGCCAGTAAAAAGGAAGAAAATAGGATCGTAAAAGTTTTAGAATTACAACTAAAGCATCCAAGAATAAGGCAGACAAAGGAGAATTGGTTCAAATAGACAACAGGTGTAGATTCCAAGAGCACACTATTAGTGTACTTAGTTTGAGGTCACCTAAAAGTCTCATCCAGACACAAGCACAGGTCCCCACTAAGAGGAATACAGTCAAATGTTTACAAATCATATAATACATAAACAAAACATAATACACTGCATAACAGAGAGATGATTTACAAGGGAAAAAATATCATCTCCCAAAACTAACTATACATTTGACTGTTTTCCTCCCAGCCAGGGTATCTGGCCAGGGCCAGGACAAAACCAAGTAATCTCATTCCAAGACAAAGACAGAAAGCATGTTGGAAAACAGACGTAGGGGGATAGAAGACACAGTATGTACCTCCCTGCCCACTATGGGAGGTCAGGAACCCCACCCAGCCAATGAACAAACAAAACAAACCTTGTGAGAATTCTTGAGGTGAGATGGATGTCTTTGACTTATTCATGACAGCTGTGGAGTTTGACAATGGGGATGATGATGATAAATAAGACGATGATGATGGCGATGATGACGATGTTGTGTCTGCCTGAAGGAGTCCAGAGTTCATGTCCAACCAATCTTCAACCAAGCACAAATGGGGTAAATGGGTGCTTAACAGCCTGGATGAAATAGATTGGAAAGGGGGGTTGGAATAAATATTGGAACAGAAAATTTAGTACAATGACAATGTAGACCTGACACAAACTACAAATATTAAATTTGTCTTTTCTTTTCAAAAAATCTGAATTTTAAAAATAAAATCTGTGTCAATCTACAACGTAAATTTTTCTATCCTAGTAATACTCAATAATCACCATATAAAGTTTCAACAGAGCCACTGTTGACTATTACTGAAAAATATTTTTACTCTAAAATCTAATTGGCCTAATTTGGACACCCCCCCCCCCCCCACCCTCACCAAAAAACAAACAAAAACAAAGCAAAATAAATTTAAAAAAAAAACAACAAGAAACATAATCCAGAATCCATCTGTATGAGTGACAATCCCACCAGGCAGAAAACTAAATAATGACAAAGATGCATATTTTGAAAACTATAATTCCACATATACTTTTTTCAGCAACACAATACTTGGTGTAATAAGAAACCAATCATCCTCACCTGATCATTGGTGGGAAAAGGTTCTGACAGTTATTCTTGTGCTGTAAAGCTTCCTGAACTAAAATACTGATTGGTATTTCAGATATGACGCGTTCCGAGTAAGGCTGTAGTTTTCGTACATCTGGAAGAGATAATGGAGAAATAGTAAAAATTCTGGAGTTTGTTTAATCCTCTCCCTACCGACCATAGGAAAATTGTCATGTTTGTTACAACACAACATTTTTTCTCAATCTGACCTTCTTTTGTACATCACAAAAGTTAAGAATTTAAATTTTTTTTTGGTGATAGTTATAAAAATTTAATAATGTATTGCAGAGCTTGTTTTGTTATTTTTTGGGTTGGTTGGGTGTGAAATTTTTGGGGACAATCCTGAAAATGGTCGGGTTGTGATACTTTAAGGTCATATAAGCATCAGGGGATAAAGAAGATCATAGGATAAAAAAAAAAAAAGATTTTAAAGTATATTTTAGAATATCTTTTTAAATTTGAAACCCATTTAACTTTGGTTACCTCAGGTGATGAATAGCAATAAGGATTCAAGCAGCAACATTTGCATTACCTCGAGTGATGAGAATTCTTAGTTGGGATAAGGAATTGACACAAAAATAAACCTTTACTGATTTTATTAAAAAGAAAATTGGTATGCTCTCACCAATCATTTTCTTGTGTGTCTGATACAGATCTTCATACAAAAGAAGGTAATATAATATCAAAAGCTGTGGACATCTCAATGATCTTTTCTCTTCTTCCTCTGAAGAAATTTTTGAAGATGGTGAGATTTTGTCCTTTCTGGTGAGGTGTTGTTGGTGGTGAAACATGTCAAAGATTTCATCATCATCCAATGGTTCATTGGTGTGTTCGGGGCGGAGAGACTTTGGGATTACTGTGTTGAGATACGACTCGATAAGCTGAGGGAGAAGAGGGTGCAAGGGGAAGCGACTCTCTTTGATCTGATTGAACACCCATTTCTGTGGAATGATGAATGGATGGAAGAGACAACTGTAATGGGTAACAAGTAATAATAATCACAAAAAAACTAATTGGAATGGAAAAACTCTTTTTGTAATGCAACAGTAATTCTAATAGAAATTTGGAGAGCAGGCATTGGCGGTACTAAATAAAAATCTGGAAAGTAATATGTGATGCAGTGCCGGACTATTCTTTAGAAGAATGAAAGAAGAAAAAAAAAAATCATCCTAATAATCAGCCTTCCTTGATTTAAGATTGAATCTCAGACCTTCTGATTACCAGAGTTGTGATTCTAAATGATGATGCTTTTCTGATAGTGAAATTTCAATGGTCTCAGCATTGTTTCTTATCTTACTATCAGCAGGCTGGTTGTTCAATAAACTGAAAATCTTTCGAAAGAAGAAGTGAAGATAACATGACAAAAACGAATATCAAACTTGCTCTTTCAAAAGTATATTTATTATTTGATGCTTTTTCCATTTAGTATCATTTATTGACCTTTCATTATACAATTTTTTTGGTGTAAAGTCAAATCGTAGTCAAGAGGAAGAACTCATTCATGAGGTCATCCATTTTACCAATCAGGAACAAAATGTCATTTGTGACACATCTCATTGTAAAACTTTGTGCCTTTCCAATTTTTGAAATTTGATTTCTATGATATTGGAATTTCATCATTATTTTAATATCTCAGTTGATTAAGCACTCCCTTCATAATGAAAGGGACCATGAAGTATCCATCCCATCTGGGTAGTCCAGATCTTTTCTGACCTCTCTGTCCAACCAGGAGTGATTAGGATAATTGGTTCTGTGAGATCAAGTGGTGAGGACTTTGCAATCGATTTGCCTCCTATCGAAATGGTTGCAAGCAATTGCTTTTACCCAATGAACGTTATAGAAACCAGGATAAACTTGGGCTCTATGAGCATTATGGTTCCGAAGGACTACTTTGATACATTCCAGGTTTTATTTGTCATCTTTTAACTCTAACCTTTGTCTGGATGTTAACAATTCTTTGATTTATTTTCTCATGGTTGCAATCTGTCACTATCTTACTGTAAAATTTTGTTGCTGTTTAAATGCCAAAATCAATCTCATCTCAATCTTGGCAACATAACAAATTTGTGTTTTTAGATTTTAGTTTCATATTAGTGAAAAGCCAAGAGATAGCAAGGGAATTTCCTTATTGATATATCATAATATATATGCAAATATTATGCATACATTTGTACAATGACTTTCACAATTAAAATGATGTCAACCTTGACGGAGACTTTGTGTTTGGAGAAAGCTCTGCTCTTCAACAGCTGGAGAATTGAATGTACAGGGAGGTAACCTGTGGATTTGGAGTCCAGGTCAGGGGTCACGGGAATCTTGATGGCGTGGGAGGCTATGACCTGGGGAATCAACAACAACAATGACCTTGACCATGATGGTGACAATGATGATGATGATGATGATAATGGACGATATTAAGATGATAATATATTGTAATGCAGTGGCAGTGGAAGAGGAGGAATAGGAAGAGATGGAGGGGAGGAGGATGATGATGACAACTTAAAACAGCACAGAATACATACAAGGCATTGTTAGGGCATACATATAATGATAGTCAATGTTAATCCTTGCACTCAAATATATATATGTTTATGGGTCCCGATAGCTCAGTCGGTAGAGCATTCACTTCACATGTAAAGGGACTAAGATTGATCCCTGGTGTGGTCAAGATTTATTTTCTGACCCTCCCAGTTCACCCAGCAGTAATTGGGTAGCTGGATCTGCTAGTACTTTGCGATAGACTAACGTCCTATCCAAAAGAGAACAAGCAAATACTTTTGTCTGTTTCACACTATAGAAACCGTATTAAACTCCAGCTCCATGGGCCCAGTAGTTCTGAAGGACCACAAAAAATAGAACAACTGACTTGCTGATAATTGGGATTGAGCACAATTGACCTCTTACCTTTTACAAAAAAATAATACTATGTAACTGGTTTAATAACTTCCTGGTGAAAATACTAACGACCTTACCTGCTCTGTAAAAAGCTCCATGGTGAAGATCTGACGAATTTTGACCAATGCACTTGATTTGACTGTACACTGAAAATACAAATAATGACAAAAAAGGCTTCAAAGTCTAAGGGAAATACATCGGCAGATGAGAATAACAAAATCACAATTTTAGTAGAATAAAACTAAATCTTGGGACATTTTCTTCCTGATAATTTATTGTAAACCTGATTGTGATCTTCCTATGGGCATATGGCTTGAGTATATATCTGTCTGTTGGCAGTGACAGATGTCATAAGATTGACTGAACAAAAGAGATGTCAACAGAGCAACTTTGTCTTTAAGAAACGGATACTTGTTTCCAGTTGGCTTGCTGAGGGAATAAATTAATCATTATAAAGGATATTGAGTACGATGATTCCATGAAATGCCCCTATAAATGTTCATATTAAAAAAAACATATAATAAAGGCGGAAACATTCAAACATATCACCACTAAAGGCTTTTTGCATATGATTCCTAAAAATCCTACTAGTTCTTTTCAAAGTCATTGACTGACATACTAAATACAAAATATGAACATTAATTAACTGGTAAAAAAAAAAAAAAAAAAAAAGGTATAGGTCTATAGCAAACACAGCTTACAATACTCTTAGACGAATCATAAAAAGCATGGTCATCAGGATTTGAACTCAAAATCTTTCAATCCAAGGATAAAAGAAAATTTAAAAAATAAAAATTAACTTAAGACTCATAAGGGCATGGGACTGGATCTTGCTCAGCATTGCGTAGATAGTAACAAAAATATGAATTTTGGCTGTTTTTGTGGGGTATATATTTTTAACCCCCCCCCCCCCCCCTCCCTCTCTCTCTCTCTTGCTCTCTCTCTCTCTGTGTTTGCAGATTTCAAAATATTATTACTCTTATATACCTTCATCCTGAGAGTGTTACAAACAAGTTCTGTGACAGCTTGCATCTGGTTGTTGTGAAAGTGTAAGGCCAAAAGAAACAGCATTTCCCTGGGACTGCTGGAGTCATTTGAATATCTGTGTGAAAACAAGATTCATGACAGACTTGCTAACATCCCTTGTGTGACTTAATCTTTGAAATATCTTTTTTAAAAATTCCCTTTATTCATCCCCAAGGGGAAATGTGTCTTTACGGTCTATTCCAAATGAAGACTGGAATAACCCAGGCATCAGCTGCAGTGCAGGGCCACAAAATGAGCTAGGGTGAGGTGACTTGCTCAAGGCCACACAGTGAGGCGGGTTGTCGAACTCGGCACCTTTTGGGTACGAAGCAAAGACTGTACTTTTTCAAAAATCATATTTCTATTTCAAGAGGCATGGTTAAAAAGCTAAAATATCAGCTTGTATCAAAATTTCGAAGATAAATCAGGCTAGCAAAGGACAAGAGGACCAACATGTCTTTTGACAGCTCGTTTGCACAAAATTTATCATTCCTTATCCCTTAGAATGAGTCAAAACACAGGAGAACCAAAAGGCCTCCTACCCAAAGAAGTCGGGAGAGGAACTAAGATACCAAAAAAAAAAAAAAGAAAAAAAAAGAGGAATGGTAGTGGCCTCTGATTTTATCTGTACAAGAATCAGGTCTTGTTATCGCACCAACCATCACTTACTTGTGTAAATGGTCATCTGATGACATTATCATTTTCAGCCAGGAGATAGTCTGTTGCTCCTCATCCACAGTCCTATAGTAAAATACAAAGAAAAAAACAATAGTTGAAAGAAAAATGATATCAAAATATGAAAAAAATAATACAGTAAGCAAAAAACAACAACAACAAAAAACCCCAACAAACACAAAGTAAACGATACAAGACAATGGACACAAAAAACTTACACAGTAAGCAAGAACAAAAACCCCAAATACCAAACACAAATTAAGCAATATGACACAAAACCTTACATAGAAAGCAATACCCCCCCCCCCCCCCCCCCCCCAAACAAAAAACAAGCAAATAAAAAACAAAAAAAAACAACCCCAAAATACAACAAACTTGAAGTAAGCAATACAATACAAAGGACACAAAATCTTACATAGACAGCAATTTTTAACCCCCCCCCCCCCCCCCCCCAAAAAAAAAAAAAAAAAAAAAAAAAAAACAAAACAAAACAACCCAACAAACTTGAAGTACAAAACACAGGACAAAAATCTTACAGAGTAAGTCGATAATAAAACAACAACATAAAGACACTGCTGACCTCAGTGGTTTGACCCAATTAGAATAGGAAAAGATGAATGCACTCACCTGACAATTCCAGGACACGCCATGAGAAAGCAAATTGCCAGAGATAGAAAGTGGGCTCCTGACGGAGAGACACAAGGACGAGATATGACCAGTTGGAGCAATGATGTCACTTCCTCCTCACTAAATCTGGCAGATGATAGAAAGAAATTATAATTTCTATAAAATCATGATTTTTGTTGTTGCCTAGGTCATCCTGTGCATGGTTCTTCAAAGCCATTTTGTCCACAGAATTTAATATCAATTTTGTATCGTTAAACAGACACTAACTGCTCTTTCTTGTTGTCATTTGGATAGGATGTTTGTTAATCATAAAGTACTAACAAATGCTGCAATCCTTTCACAGTTGGGTGAAAGACAAGATAATCCATCAAACAGATGCATGATTTCGATCAAAATCACACATATTGTTTTATATAACTAAGTAGGATCAATATTCTTGTCTACAATCTAAAAAACAAAAACAAAAACAAAAACACGGGGCTATAGTGATGGTTGCTTAATTATTGTGCATTGGCTTATTTTGTCCCTTCAGCCACCTCGCCTCCCTAATTCTTCTGAATTTGGTAATCTGTTTTTTCAAGCAGACCAGTTGATTACACTTTTCAAGAGTGATACGGCAGGAAGCAATAATAGTAATAATAATAATAGTAATGATAAAAATAATAAACAGCACTTTACCCCACCTAAACAGGCATCACGCGCTTAATAATAATAATAATAATAACAATAATAATAATAATAATAATAATAATAATAATAATAATAGTAATGAAAAATCATTTTAAGATTGTCCCTATACTAACATTTCTGTAAGCTATTCTTTGTGTCACATTTTTGCATACTTTTCTCATCACCTAGTGACACCATCAACCCATCATGTCATCAAACTTACTTCATGGTTGCGATGGCCTTGAGGGCACTGTACAATCTGAGAAGGGCACAGGCCTTTGCCACCTGTTCCTGGGATAAACTCTGGCCTGGTGCCGGGGTCAATGAGTGTACAACCTTCAGTAAACATTGCCTCAAGTCCGTGAGGCTGGACCATTCAGGCCTTTGCTGATGCAGACAAAGAAATGAGAATTAATTAACTTGATTATTCTCATGTTTCAACAACCTAAATACAGTGCAGCACATTTATAACAACAATTGTTATAACAACATCCTCTCTACATATGGAGTCCAAGTCCAGATTTTTAAAACCTATTTATTATTTGTAATAAAACACTCAGTAAAAACCACCAAAAAAAATAAAATAGCAATAACGATACAGTGGTATTCACCAACTTCAAATTTCTGGCAACATGGCACCATTACCAAGGTATTCTACTTTGGCAAAAACCACCACTGTAGATGGATGGAGAAAGACATCGATAGTCAAGTACTTTTATATCCCCCCCCCCTCCCTCCAACACATTTGATTGCTCCTCTGTTTCTGGATACACAATGTCATTACAAAGAGGCTGCACTGTAGCTTTCAAAATGCTTCTTTTATTTTCCATAAGAAATCATATTTTCATTTCATGAAATATGTCGGCTTTTAGGGACCCTTTTATTAGCAATCTTCCAACATTTGTCTATGCCTATAACAAGATACTCATTCACACTTGAAGAAAATAGAGGGCTATTGTGAATAAAGTGTCTCACCAAAATAGAGTTTCTTTATCAACATCATTCATCCCGTTACTGGCCGTATACAAAACATTGCTAGACTTTATTAGAAAACAAGACTCTAAAAGTTGGCAGATGACACCACTGGTGGACACAAAGGTGGATGACACTAGAAATCTTGTTACTGTCTAAAGTGGGCCCTTGAAATTGAGCAGTATGCTTTAAAATAAATTAACCTGATGATGAATGTTTTGAATTGTTTCATGACGCCCATTAGACTTTTAAATATTCCTACAATAGAGAGAATGAAGGTGATGGACTGGCAGAGGTTATGGATCCTGTCTGTCAGTGCTTACTGGACAGTAAAGGAAAAGAGGAAAAGAAAGGTAAAGGAAACTATTTTAAATAAGGAAATTTTTAAAATCTGATCAATGATATTGATAAAATCGGACCAGCCAACCCCTATATTCTGACTAAATATGTATGACCGGCAAGCCTGAAAAATTACCTTCTGTGCCATCTTTATATAATTTGAAATCCAATTTCTGGCTCCAATGTCAGCACTAAGCAGAATCCCAGACAAGAAAGGAACGACATCTACACTTTTTGACACATCAGTTGCTTTATCATCGCTTTCATCAGCCTCATCAACTTCCATCGCATCTGCTTGTGAGGTGCCTGGCAAAGGCTGATTTCCTTTGAGTGATATTGACACAGCAAAACCTGGCATTGATGAATGTTCCACCTGTTGGAAACAGAAAAAAAAAATGATAATTGTTTATTTTATTTCAGTATTATGACAAAGAAGATAATTTGTCTGATGATAGATTCTCAATCTGATAAATGAAAGTAATAGCTAATTCCCAATTCATGAAATACTCTATATTCCTTGGTGTGCTCTCATATGGAAGTTGTATCATCAAGCAGACTCACCTTCTGTCTCTCTATCTTTCTCTCCTTCTCTCAATCTTGGCTCACCATATTTTAATATAGTGGGCCCGGTGACTTCTATCTGTGGGTCCTTCTTATGTTACTGTCTCATGACAATGTGGTTATTTTTTTAACCCCTCTAATAATACACCCCGTTATACTGGGCATTGCATGAACTTAAAAAAAAGTCTTAATGTCTGATTGATCTGAATGAATGGTATACAAATAAAAAAATATGAATATTTCTGGGCCTCATTTTAGTTTTCACCCCTAAATAGCTTGAGATTCCTAACTATAATTGAATGTGCAGATGACACAAGAATCAACTCTGATGTTTTTAGCTTTATCATGAAAATATACGACAATAAGGAAAAGAAAAAAAGTAGAGGTGTGTTGAGTTAAATAATTCATAATGTGTATTTCAAGAAGGGATGTCCTTTGCCCAAAACAAAAACAAACAAAAAAATGAAAAATTTTCACATAAAGACTATATTAAAATATTTCACGCAAAGCTCCTCTTCATCAAATAATATTAACTGTAAATCATTTTTAAAAAAAGATAATAATGATCTAGCTCCCCTTAAGTGTTGCTATTAAACAACCAATAATTTAATATTAAAAAAAACAAACAAAAACAAATAAAACAAAACGACAAAAAAAAAAACAAACAAACAACAACAACCCCCCCCCCCCCCCCCATCTATTCAAGTCTCTAGCAAACAAAAAGTGATAGCCAGAAGATTTCAAAATGCCGGTATTTCGGATTTAACCGGAAAAGGCCATCCCTGTTTAAGAATACAGTGCAGCACAGTTTTCCTTACACACAAATTCCTGACAGACAAAGCTGATGACGGGTTCATGGCACAGAGCTTGGTGAGCACTTCAAATCGCATTCTTCCACCAATCGTATCCTCTCCGCTTTTATCGCCACGTACTATAATATACTGACACACTGAGGAAGAATAAAACAATTCAAATTATACACATTAGGTTTACTAGAGTTTTATTTTCATATCAATAATTGCACCTAACAAAAGGACAACTATCACAGTAATCACTATCTTTCACTCATTCCCATGATCGTACAATTATATAAAAACTTGAAGTGTAATATCCACTAAACATGCTCAGAGTGCTTAATGCTGGGCCCCTGTACAAACAGCAACTTAACGTGTAGGACAAGACATGTAACATGTTAGGCAATGTTACAATTTTTTTGTTGACAGAGACAATGCTGTTAACATCTAAGTACCCATATTACAACTGAGTACAGTGAAAGAATGTGAGTAAAGAATCTTTCCAATGACTAACTATGCACTGCCCAGAGCAGGAATCAAACCCTGGATCTTCCGCTCTGAAGGCGGGTGTCATACTACTAGACCACATTGCCTCATCAAACAATATAGGTTGACAGGGGGAGCAGCTTAAACTTAAGGTTCTCTAGTCCTTAATTGATATATTTCACAAACCTTGGAGAAAAGTCTCTGGAGAATTTGCTACCATTTGGCATACGAGGTCTGGTCCATTGGCAACACACAATAAAGCCTCAGCCAGTTCCATGACATTTAACAACTGAGGCAACTCTGAGATAATATAGGGGAAAAGGAATTATTAATAATACCATTAAAGCCCTATCAAATGCACAATTAGTTTTTAAATAGAACACTGCAAAAGCAATGCATTTAATTATTGAATACTAGAGAGGTTGTTCACATGATGCAAACTTAAAACAGGAATCCATGTAAATGAAAGAAAAATCACAAGCCTTTTTTAATTCAATGAATTTGTTAATAAATAAAAAAAACATTTTCTTTCCTAATTCAACTTCGAAAGTAATGAGGGCTGAGAAAATTGGTTCTCTGCTTTCTTTTGGGGGGATTACCTTCTTGAGGTAGTAAATGTAGTAAATTTTGTTGCGATAATATAGTATGCAGGGTTTTGGTTGCCACAAAATAGTACATGACGTGTACAATATTTACACACCATCTTCTACTCTGCATTACAAATGCTTGTATATTTCATTCATGAATGACTGATACCACTACTTGGTGCTGTAAAAGTATGACATGGTGCATGGAACGATTCTATGCAATACACTATAATTTACATTTTAAAAAAAATTCAATTAATTCTTTTTGTACAACCTTTATACTTGCTAGGCTACACCTGAAAAGAAAATATTTTAGTTGATCAGTCAAACATTTCAAATACAATAAAATGTAGTTCTTAGTATGTTTGTGAAAGAGTATGTTCCCTTTTACAAGCGTTGTTAAAAATGTAGATTAAAAAAAAATTAATTCAAGTCTTCCAATACTCAGAGTCAAATAAATGATCAACATCAAAAGGAAAGTGTACAAGGATTTGAGAACAATAGTCACAGTTAAAACATCTTATTTTGAACTGCAGTCCTACTGATTAGATCATGAATTCACCTTTATGTAAACATTATCTTTACTCTAATTTATATCTGGTATTCATCTTTAGTTTCTAAAAAGAATTTCTGTTTTATCTCCCATGAATGAGAAGTCATATTTTGAAACACATCTTGTTGCATTCTTTTCTACTTTCTTTCCATGTATGTATCTATGCTCGTGATTCAAAACTTGATGACTACATTTGTGCTGTTTCCAGCCTTAATGCCTATGGTGACTTACAGAAAAACAAGCACTAACAACATATAATTGAGCCAAAATACTATTTATTAACTCTCTCATGTTCACATAAATGGGCGATCAAACAAATTTGTTTGATTTTGTTTATGATGAACAAGAGACAGTAAGATTAACACTGCTTAACTGGAAGGCACATATTTCTCATATCAGTCACAATATGTTCAATATCCTAAATGTAACAGCTACTGTTTATGTTAAGGCTGCCTGAATATTTAAATAGTTCTCTCGTCAAAGCTCTACAAGTGTCTACCATTCCCTAATACAGGGATGAGACAAACATTTACTTGTTGGAATGAGCAAAATATGACCTTTCCCTAATAGCTCGCACACCATCATAGGTTGTTGTTCAATAAGAGTAAATCATATAAAATCTTCCAAAATACAAGAGCTGGAATAAAATCAAATACCTGCAATTGAAATGCATAATGCATCCATAATTTCATCTTTGTAGATTCTTGATTCAAACAAGTCAGATTGCTTTTGAAAAAATCCAACTTTGTCATCCTTCAACTACAACAAAAAGAAAAAAAACCAAACCCAATTTTATTGGATTTAAAGTTTAGCAGAGAAAAATAACTGATTTGAAATTAAAGCAAATCAGTAGTGAATTTTAACCTCTAAATTCCATATTTTATTTATTATAAAAAGTAGCATCTACGTCATAATCTAATTTTATGAATGGGGGAATCAGATGTTATAAACTGATCATAAACGTGTTATGAAATTGCTTCTAATGAGAAGAATGGGTACAGTATTTTAAAAAAACATATATATTTCAGCATCTGAGCATTTAGGTTCAACTTTTTTGCATCTGTTTTACCCAACAATATGCCAGATTGTGGGAAAGAAACCAGAAAAAGTAAGACCTTTTGGCTGCACTGAATGTAAATAAAGCACTGTATGATAGTTTGGGTGTAGTAAGACAAAAGATGCTAAATCTAAATTACAAATACACAACAAAAATTAATTTTGGATGAAAGCAATAAGATTATATCTACCTCTGATATAATGAAAAGGAGTTCACTGAGTAACAGGCGGATACGTTGGGCTGAATTATTTTGGCTGCGTTCAAACTCTAGTGCAATTCCATTGGTCAGCTGTGATATAAGGACACTCTCACTCGCATTTCCTCCAAGTTTAGATCTTAATAAAATGTTTTTAAAAAATAAAATAGACTAATGATTATGATAATAATAAATAAATAGGAAGTCCAATTTGACTGTGAAAATTGAAATACTATAAATAAGGAAGGAGTCAATGAGAAACAGGCATACATCTTAAACTTAAAACTACACACACACACACACACACACACACACACACACACACAACAACAACAACTAGAAACAAATGCCTTTTCCAGCAAAATAAGTAGGTATAATCTGAGTCAAAAATAAAAGGAAGAAAGTCATTGTTACTCATACACAATTATTTTGGCAGTATTCTTTATTCATCGCATCCCATGGGACAAATTTTTCTTTCAGGTATATTCCAAGGGAAGACTGGAATAACCTGGCATCAGCTGCAATACAGCGCCACAAACTGAGCTAGGGTGAGGTGACTTGCTCAAGACCACACAACACAGTGGGTATTTGAACTTGGTTTAAGGCATGAAGACCATACCGTTGAGCCATGCCACACCCATGCTCTTACTTTTAAATATCATCATCATTAAATAAATAAACGATCACCATTATCATCTTTATTTATTTAGTAGGTAGCCTTCCAAAAGCTCCTTGTGCTAGCATTTCTTTCAATTCACTGTGGATCTTTTTAATATTCAATTTGTCAATATTGATAACATTTTAAAAACTCTAGAACAATCCTTGATAAGGCGGAAAACACAATGACAGGAAAAGCATTTTCTGCATGGGCAACATAATATATCAAAATCTTATTGAGATTTGGTGACTATAGTTGCTGTTTTTGATAGATCAACTCTTCCTGGAGCTGTGGTAGCAAAATGGTGGCGAAATTTTGCTCCTATATATTTTTTTAGGATTTTTTACCGAGCAAAAGTGGCGTTTTGAAGACACGAAGGTTTTACTTTCGTTTTTAGAATGGATCAAATGAGGTAAGTGAATCAACAGTTTCCATTTAAAGTTAACTTTATGTTTTGTTTTTAACAAAAGTTAGATGTATTAACTACAATTTGTATGATTGAAAAATTTTAAAAATTATCTCCATCTTTGTTTATAAGTTATTTTCTGCATATTATGTAATCGCGTTATTTTCGTGTCTCCGATGTGACAAAGGAAACTTAATTCTATATATCAGGCAATCTTTGAAATTTTTAACTACAAATTTGTTCATGTGACTAAAATTAGGTCTAGGAAACTTGTAAAATTAACAAAAAATAAAAAATTAACATTTTTATTTGTTTTTAGAGTGAATAATCGGGTATGGGAGATTTCGTGTCTTCGAATTTCTGCCCGTGCACTAAATTTCAATATCCTATTTTATTATTAATTATGAAAGAAAGTGTTTGAAAATTGATTGGAGACATTAATCTTGCTCTGGTTTTGTGTTTTAAACTTTGATTTTTGACTTGAAATTTTAGAAAAAGTTTTTTTGAGCAAAATAAAGTTTGGTGTCACCTGCGTGGGCACCATCTGCATGGGCACCAGGAATTCTGAAATGTGTAAACTTGGACATTGGTGATGAATATACAGTTCATAAATGTAAACTTTGGTAACATATGCTGAATATTTCAATGTCAGTACAAATATGAACATTTCTAGCTGTTTAAGAACACAAATTGCTAATCAATTGAATTTTGTAAACAATTTATATTAAATATATTGATTCGCTCTCTTTCTCATATTTTTTGTGTCACCACAACATTCACTCTGCTTTCCGGGAAGGATGCAGCGATGGCATCTGGACATCTGATCTAAAAGAATTTTATCCAGTATGAAAATTTTGATTAGCTACAATACAAGATACACAGGCTTGAGAGATTTTACTCCAGAACTGTGAGTTTACTAACCGATAGGGATAAAATCCGTAATAGCACCTAAGTACTGAATGACAGGTTGAGAGGAAAAAATTCCGTACACTTGCCAAAATGTTCTAGAAAAAAATTTGTAATGCAATTATAGATTTATTTATATATATATCACTTTATTAGTTCATATGCTAAATTATTTCATATCCTTACACTTGAACCTCTGTTGATGTAGCAAACAAAAGCTGTAAGTGTGAGTAGTTGTTTTTAAGAACGCCTTTCTTATGCGTAATTATAAGCCTTATTTTCTCAACAGAGTAATCAAATATATTTAAAGCAGTGGAAATCTAATATGCTTAAAGTATTGCTCTTGTCAACAACTATGTCTTTATATATTGCTTTTATACCAGGTACTGGAGGAGAGGGAGTTTCACCGTGCAGTTCTCCCAAGGAATAGCGGTACTGGTACAATTTATTATGCGTATGTGCAGAGCAGAGTGTGTGATTGGTAAAAAAGGACCCTCCAGACATCTATTCCTGGGTTGTTGTCACCCGTCTTGTCAATACAATTGAAAACAAGGACCCATTTTTTTTTCCAAGTTGAAATGAGTTTAAAATATTACAAAAAATTTTTTTTCGTTATTTGTCTCATGTAATTATCCCCCTTGTTGTATAATAAAGTTAATTTCAATACAAAATACAAAAGATATTCTGTTTGTTATTTATTTGAAACAATTGGACCTGTGTACATGTATTTTGAGTCATTTGTCACTTCAGATTGTTAAAATTTTTCATTTTGCCTTTCCGTGTAAACCGGGGTCACCGTTGATTGACCTACTTTTTAAAGTTACATAATCGTCTCCTGCTCATAATTTTTACAAATTCTGAATCCTCATATTTTAAGCTTTAAAATGATATATGATACTTATTTGTAGATAAAAGATGGAAATTGACAAAAATGGGCCTGTCAAAGTAGATAATTTCAGGTCTTGTCCGTTTTCCGCCATAATTAGGTAGAGAAAGTTTAAACTTTCTAATATGACCATTGTTTTGGTTTTCCGCCGCCATTTTGTTTTGTGAAGTATTGAAAGCTTCCCTATGTTGTTGTTTTTTCTATTAGTATTAGGGTTAGCTCGAGGTCGGAGGATTTTATTTTCTATTTCTATTTAGGGTTAGTCATAAGTCTAAGTAAAGGTGCTAGGGCTCGGTGTTGTTAGTTATAAATGTACTAGGGGTTAGTTGAGGGAATATTTGGGTTGTTTCCCGGGGAGCTTTCGGAAGGCCTCCCACTGTCACACTGCGACTGTTATTATTCATGACTGATGAGTTCATTTTTCGGTTCCTTTACCTGAGCTGTTGTTCTTTCCTCACATCTTGCTCTAATGAATGAAAATCTATTGAGAGCATATTGACGATGTCATTCACTGCTTCCAAATTTGACAGAACAGATAGTACCCGTTTTCTTTTCTCCTTGCCTTCTTTGCTTGAATCAAGAGGAGGATACAAAGCCATTCGCACCAACGTTGGTAAGACCGGTCGAATCTCTTCTTCCGAACATGAACTCAGAATGTCGATGTTCATCGTTTCCATTGCTTTAAAAATGTGTGGTTGAACAGATAGAACGGAGCCAATAGGCTTTCTCAAAGTTGAAATGGAAAGTTTCTTTCCAATGCCACTAGAAGAAGCCATCTTAAAAAGAATTTTAGGAGTAAAATTAAATAAATTTAAAGAAACACGAGGCTACTCCATGGTAATCCCAGATTTCGTTCATTTTTATCTTGTCTACTTTCATTTTCAGGCCGGAAGCGGAAGTCGGTTGTTGATAGTTCTTTCGCCGGTTTTGTGTGTGTGTGTGTGTGTGTGTGTGTGTATGTGTGTGTGTGTGTGTGTGTGTGTGTGTGTGTAAGATAGATAGATATATAGATAGATAGATAGATAGATAGATAGAGAGAGGCAGAAAGAGAGAAAGAGAGAGAGAGAGAGAGAGAGAGAGAGAGAGAGAGAGAGAGAGAGAGAGAGAGCACGTCTTGGAGTGTCAACCTACTCACAGATTAGTTTTACACTTTGAGAAACTACTACTACTACTACTACTACTACTACTACTACTACTACTACTACTACTACTACTACTACTACTACTACTACTACTACTACTACTACTACTACTACTACTACTACTACCACCACCAATAATAATAATAATAATAATAATAATAATAATAATAATAATAATAATAATAATAATAATAATAATAATAATAATAATAATAATAATAATAATAATAATAATAATAATAATAATAATAATAATAATAATAATAATAATAAAAGAAATGTCCATCTAAATTTTGTGGATGCAGCTGATAAATTTGGGACGCTAAATTGACAATCCGATAATCCTTATAATATGACGCTGTTTCCATAGAGACAGCCTGTAATGCCGCTGTCTCTAGTGTCGGGAAAATCTTGAATTCATGACTTGTGGTGTCTTAGAAAATCGCAGTTAATGCCTCCATTTCAAGAATTGCTTTAAACCTTTTTGTTTTCCCATCGGAGAACCCGCAATATTTGCTACGGAAAAAAAGGCTATTATGAATAGGCAGTCATTAAAAAAATAATTGAGCTTTATATAGCGCAATATCCACTAAATGTGCTCAAAGCGCTTTACAAGGGGTCCCTGGTCAACAGCAACATTTTAACATGTAGGACGGGACATGACGCCTGTTCAGCGATATTACAATTTTTCGGACAAAGACAACGCTGTTAACGGCCAGGTACTCATTTTACACACGAGTACGGTGAGAGAATGTGAGTAAAGGCCCTTTTCCAAGGACTCAACTATGCGCCGAGCGCGAGGCTCGAACCCAGGACCTTCCGATCCGAAAGCGAGTGTTATACCACTAGACCACATTGCCGCACTTAATTATCATACTATTACATTGCGAAATCAACATAGATCGAGACAAATCTTTTGAGCCATCAACGATCAAAATCGGTCCGGTAATAAAGTTTGTAGGTGCGCGCAAATATATCTGGAAACAGGACAGCCCGATGGCGATCAACGATTTCTATGATGGCGATTCCCAACGTCAAATGACCGGTCATTATGCCCTAGAAGATTTTATAATTAATCATTTGAGTGAACGAGTGATAAAATTACCCTTGATTTAGAAAAGGTTTGCAAGTTATTTGTATATCATCATGTAAAAAAATGTTTTATGATTTTTTAGATTTCCAAGTAATTTTGTGCTCGTTTGCAAAAAATTAACATTGGCTGTACCGAACAATGTGACCTCCAGACCCACTCTTTAATAACAAAAGAATTGATTTTGTCATTGACGTTTTAAAAATTGTTATTTAGACGGGTTTTAGACCTGTATTCAGCGCAAATTTAACAGAACTGATATGCTTTAATAAGATTTTCTTAATTAAATGACCAATCTTTTCGTTTCCCATTCATTTCATTGATGTCGACGTGCAAATATTTACAGGCCTGATAACCGGGCGCAATTATGGTCTTGTTTTAATATTGTTGTAATGGACAATAGTTTGCGTTGGTTGGAGAGTATTTCCATTACAACAATGAGTCCATAGCAAGTTGGGTTATCAGACCTGAAAATAGGTATACACGTCGATTGATGTCATCAGAAAAAAAAGGGGGAAGGTTTCTCATGTTTGACAAGTGTGTCAAATTTGTTTTAAGATTATGCTGAGTCTTATTTTAAGACTATGCCAACCCTTTAGCCATCCATCAAAAAGTTCAAGCCCTATGGACACCAAGGGAAAAATCCGTTCTGTTTTTTTTTGTCGCGAACTCTAGATTTAGCTACCCAACCACTGACAATTAACATTTACTTCGACCGAAGTTCACTTCCCCGTGGATAGGGAATGAGATTAGCGGAAGAGTAGCGTCCCTTGATTGGACGTCACCCATAGTCTGTGACGTCACCGGCGGAAAAAGTTATTAGAGAGAGAACGTCATGTTGGTTGTGCGCATGCGTCTCTTGCCCTCGCTTCCGGTGAAAGCGGCTTGAGATACTTCAAAACCAAATTGACGTTCTCTCTGTAAGGTGACGTCTAATCTCATTCCCTATTGCTAGCTCTACCTATTGAACCTTTGAAACTCCCATCTTTTTACGTCGAATCGAATTAATATTTCTGTACGTTTTGACATTTTAAGCAAAATATAGCAGGGTTGGCAGATCCGTGATCCGACATTGTTCATAATAAATATCAGTTCTTGTCTAACATGTGCACATCGGTTCTTGTCCAGGTGAACAGAGCTCGATGGTTCTTGTGCAATAGGTTTATTTAGTTGATATATCTATTCAATCAAAAAGACAGTCAAGAAGTTCATTGTTTTTGTTTTGTGTGTGTTTCTTTTGTTGTTTTTATTGTTGTTGTTTTGTTCATTTTCAAAGAATACTTTATTTACGATTTATTTATTTGTTTAGTTATTTGTTTATTTATAATTTATCTAATTTACTTATTTCGGTTCAGGAGTGTTTGGGCAATCTTCTCTCTGAGCAAGGAATGTTACTCGTTCTTGTCTATGATACTGCATTTCTTTTATTGAGTTATCTCCCTCTTAAAGGAAAGGAATGAAACCGATGTGCACATGTGGTATACGTCGGACGTTAAAGAAGCTAAAACGAAGTGTCGGAGAGCAGAAAGACTGCTGAAAACATCAGGCCTCATGATTCATCGTGAAATATTCAAGAGCGCATTTCGTGCCTGGAAGACAACAATAAAAAAGGCAAAGACCACGTATTTTCTTTCAAAATTTGAAACTTCTAAATCTTGTAAACAATTATTTAACATCTGCAATGATCTACTTGGACGTGAAAGATGCACTTCATTACCATCTACAACCAATCAAAGAGACTTGCCAGACACATTTGTCAACTTTTTTAAAGACAAAATCCATAACATTCGTTCAGAACTAAATCGGCATGAACCATTTATAGATACAAATACATTCTGTGGTACCCCTTTAGACAAGTTCCAACCAGTTTCACATAGTTTCATAAACGAGTTGATAAAAAAAGCCCCCATTAAATCCTGCGACCTTGATCCCCTACCAGCACAGCTTTTGGCCAGCTCCATCGATACATTATTACCATCCATTACATCAATCATAAATACATCCATACTGACTGGCGAAGTTCCATCGTGCTTTAAAAGTGCCCTCGTCAAACCACTTCTGAAGAAACCATCACTAGACCACAATATATTAAACAATTATCGTCCTGTATCAAATTTACCTTTTTTGTCAAAACTTTTGGAGAAGGTAGTTCTTACACAATTAACATCTCATCTTAAGAACAACAGTTTGGAACAACCCTTTCAGTCAGCCTACAAACATCAACACAGTACTGAAACGGCGCTTCTTAAAATCTTTAATGACTTGTTATGTAATGCTGATGCTAACAATATCAATGTATTATGCCTTTTAGATCTTTCAGCTGCCTTTGACACCATTGACCATGACATTTTGTTAAGAAGACTAGAAAATACGTTCGGCATAAAAGGAATTGCCCTTAAATGGTTTACATCATATTTACAGGATCGATGGCAGACTGTCGTGGTGAATGGTGTTCAGTCAGAACAAGTTTTACTAAATTTTGGAGTGCCACAAGGCTCTGTTCTTGGCCCTGTCCTTTTTACTGTATATATGCAGCCCCTTTCTAGTGTGATATCCAGATTCAATCTGAGTTATCATTTTTATGCAGATGATACGCAAATATATGATTCAGCACCCCTTAGTAATTTACAGTTCTTAATACAACGAATTACGAGCTGTTTTAATGAGATTAAATCTTGGATGTACCACAATAAGTTAAAATTAAATGATAGTAAAACTGAGATTTTAATGTGTGGAAGACCGAGTATCCTTAAACAGGCAAATAAATCACTAATTACTCTCGGAAATAGCACAATAGAATTTTCAAATAAAGCAAAAACCTTGGCGTCATCATTGATAAAGATCTTTCCATGACAAGCCACGTGAATAACACCATACAATCTATGTACATAGAAATGAAAAAAATAAGCAAAATTCGTAATTTAATACCGAAGCATATAACAGAACTTTTAATTAATTCCTTGGTTTTATCTAAATTGGACTATTGTAACTCCCTTTGGGCGAATTTAACTAAAGACAAAATTAGCAAACTTCAGGTTGCTCAAAATAACGCAGCCAGGCTCATTGTACGCAATAACAAAAAATACCCGTCAGCAACTCTTCTTCTCCGTGAGTTACATTGGCTTCCTGTCGAAAAAGAGTTGCCTATAAGATTTGTACTGTTGTCTACAAATCCCTGAGCACGAACAGTCCCTCCTATATTAAAGACCTTCTAAACATATATGTCCCCAATAGAAACTTGAGGTCAAGCAATGACCAATCAATCCTCGTCAAACCTAAGCCATTGCGTAAAATAGGTGAACAGTCTTTTCAATTTTCGGCCCCCCATTTTTGGAACTCTCTCCCGTCACACGTGAGATGCTCGGATTCGTTGACAACGTTCAAATCTCGCTTAAAGTTTTATCTTTTTACGTCATAATGTTGCAATATTATTTTCATATTTTGTTGTTGTTAAATTGAATTCGTATCACGTTTCCTTCACACTTGTCTCACTGTAATATGTTTTGTTTTATATCACTGTAAAGCGCTTAGAGCCTGTGACAACGGGGTAAAGCGCTATATAAATGCCATTTATTATTATCATAGCATGCGTGATAACCGAACAGAGTTATGGGCCTGATTTAACATTGATTTGAGAGCATTTCAATTACAACAACGATCCCATAACAATTTGGGTTATCAGACCTGCAAATAGGAGCACATCGGATGAATTTTTTCTTCCCCCCCAAAATACCCTTGTACTTTTGGTTCGCATTTTTTTTCTTTATGTGACCATCGCTTTGCACATATTTCCATCGGTTCGCACACCAGTCATTCAAACCTATATCTCGACTCTTTCACAAGAACCTTAACATTTGAATAACGCTTAGTTAGTTATTTTATCAAAGGAAGTAT
>NC_088362.1:48904349-48974349 GCF_034508935.2 Berghia stephanieae
CTGGATGGAAATTAACAAGTTAAAGCTGAATAATGAAAAGACAGAGGTGATGGTGTGTGGTAGAAAAAGTGTTTTGAAAGACGATTTTCTGAAGTTTACTCTAAATATAAATGGGTGCACAATTAACCTCTCAACGTGTGTGAAAAACCTCGGGGTAATGCTAGATCAACATATGACTATGCAGGCACAGTTTGATTCTCTATGTAGAAGTTTGACAATAGGATTAAAAAGAATTGCTTCAGTTAGACCTTTCCTAACAAGAGAAGTAACATGCAAACTAATAACATCTTTCATACTATCTAAATAGATTACTGTAATTCGTTGATCTCGAATGTAAGCAACGATAAAATATCACGCCTTCAAAGTATCCAGAATGCGGCTGCTAAATTGATTTTAAGAAAGAAGATAACATCCTACTCGTTGCCACTTTTGTATGAGCTGCATTGGTTACCAGTTAAAGTGAGAATCGAATTCAAACTAGCAGTATTGTGCTATAAGTGCCTTAATGATCAAGCACCATTGTATATTACTGAATTTTTAGAAACGTATAAGCCAACGAGGAGTCTACGTTCTGCACTAGATTCTACAAAATTAATTGTTACAAATAAATATAAATATAAATTTTACGGCGGCAGATCGTTCAGTCACGTCGGACCTTCCATCTGGAACTCTCTTCCTAAAAGAGTAAGAGAAGCGCAGTCCTTATCAATATTTAAATCAAAGTTAAAACACCATCTCTTTGTTAAAACACATCTTGATTAATGCATCTTTGTAATTTGACCCCAATATGAATGTTAATTTAGTTTATGTTATTATATCATTATTTTATATTATTTCCGTATTTGACATAGCATGTGGATGTATTATAACATATCTTGTATTAATGACTTTATGTTTAGTTATTACATTGTTGTATAATGATAATATTATGTTGATGTAGTTTGTATAATGTTTCATTTGTATAATAATGTCACTGTATTATTGTTTCGCGCATTGAGCATCACCCAGTGATGAAAATGCGCGTTATAAATGTCATGTATTATTATTATTATCATTATTATTAAACACGCGCATTCTCAGCAGTATTTGCTCGGTAACCTAATGTAAGTCAAGGTGGTACATTCGTCATTGTGAGTGTTATTCAGGTCAACAGCAAAGCAAAGTTGGCGCGGAGGCCCCTGTTACTGTTGCCATACTTTCTAGACTCTACTGAAAGATTTAAAAATTAGAAATGCATTTTTTTACAGCTAGATAAACAGATAACTTGATTTCCTTTTATAATTTAAAGTCAGTCTGAAAGTTTGTTGAGTCAAACAGATATAATAAAATACGTACCAACGACACTAACACTCTCAAAAACAACCAATTTCGACACTGTAAAAAGTTGTCAGTTTGGTGTTTTTACGCAAATCGTTGCATTCGAAATAATGTATTCACTTAATGTAAATGTTGTTGCTCAAAGCTCGAAGAAATAAATAAAAATGTGAAATTGAATGTAAGCTTCAATTTAATTACAAAAACAGATCAAATGAACTTTTGAATGAAACACCACAGATGAATGAGATAATGTGGTAGTGGAGTAATTAAAATGAATAAACAAAGCATTGGTAGGCAGGAAATACTATTCAACGGTCGTAACGTCACTTCCTTCTTAATGACGCATGTTAACTTAGTAACACCGGCTCTAAACTATCGGAACAATGGCGGACGCCCCTATGAAATATTTCTCCGGCGAGCATAAAAGTTTATCCAGAGGAGAAAAACATTATAAATATGATCTTGTTATGACTTTTATACATTCTGATCACAAGGCATATGAAAAGTTCTAGCCAGCATGAAGAATAAAAAGAACCAAGATGGCCGCCGTTGCCGGGTGGCGTGACATCAGACTATTGAATCCTATTAGTATGTTCCTATGTAAGGAAGCACGAATTAAAATAGAATAGTAGATATTTCTAAAAGGTGCGCAATTAATTAAGTGAAAAGAAGGGAGGCGGGGAGGAACTGTGCAATGCAGTTTATATAGTGAAATATAAAAACGCGTAGACTGTTGTTGGAAAATAAATACAACGGAATTAAAATAATTACAAAAAATAACAAATAAGGAATCTCGGTATAAGTAGATAAGGTAAATAGACATAAAGAATGATGGGACAGTACGTTTTTGACAAACAACAACAACAAAATAAAAAAAAAGAATAAAAAAAAAAGAACCCCCCCCCCCTCTATAAAATGGCAAAGACGCGGTAAACGAATACACTGATGATAATCCTTTCTTTAAAAAATATAGCCTTGTGGAGAACATTGTGCTTATTTGAGTCAATAAAAAAATTGATACGGCGCACAACTCTTCTGAAAGATGTGAAAAATAGAAATGTATTCTTTACAGATAGATAAACAGATAACTTGATTTCCTTTTATAGTTTAAAGTCAGTTTGAAAGTTCGTTAAGTCAAACAGATATCATAAAAAATTTACCGAAGACACTAACATCTCATGGCCACACACTCAACTCTATCTGTCGAGTAGAGTCCTTACTTCCGTTGTGTTGATTTAGCGGTGATTAGTGTTATTATGTAGTTGTGTGTTCTCATTGCGTGTATGTCTATATGTGTGCGTGTGTGTGTATGTATGTGTATGTGTGTGTGTGTGGTGTATACATGTGTGTGTGTGTGTGTGTGTGTGTGTGTGTTTTGGAATGTGGTTGCGTGGAAGAAAAAAAAAAGGGGGGGGGGGGGGGGGGGGGGAGGGTGTCCATCAAGTAGAGAAATTCCTGAGCAAGGGGGGGGGGGGGGGGGGGGAGGGATGTGTTTGCTAGGAACTGTCAGATTGGCATTTTTTCAGCAAATCGTGGCATTCATAGTGATATAATTCACTTGATCACATGAAGGTATTCGGATTTACAGAAATTTTAAACACGTTTCACCGATTAACAACATCAACTAATATTACTGCTGATATTACTGTCGTTTTTATGCCATCGATGTGATAATTATTGCCCTGGGAAATATTTAGTTAAACGTTTCGGCAAACTATCAATTGGTTCTGTCTAGCTTCTAGCCCGAACAAACCAAAAGTAGACAGATTCGGGGACTTGATATTTTTCGCGTCCGCTTCAGATTTTCATTTGACCTCACATAAGTAAAGGGGAGACATTCCGAATGCTCCTACATCCCCAGTATTCATTCAATTTGTATTTCCACCGTTGATCTTTTGTCAGGCGTTTATTTATTCAATTTGTCATCATATAAACGCGTTTTAAAAACTCTAGAACAAACCTTGATAGATTTGTGAAAGTTTAAAATTTCCTAATTTGACCATTGTTTTGAATCTCGGCCGCCATTTTAATTTGTGAAGTATTGAAGGTAGTGCAAAGCACTCCCAAGTAAAGCGTGGTAAAGACTTGAGACTTATTGACATTGATATCTACTGACTGATAAACATCGATTAAAATGTGCATCTAATCGTAATCAAGCAAATCAAGAAAATGATTCTGGCAATATCGAATGAAAATAGTTCTTTCCCCGCGAAATTGCGGGCTTTCTACTAGTGATAAAATATTATAAAATGATAACAATCGACGTTTACACATACATGCACATAAATCAATAGTGACAGCAGCATGTAGTCATCTGTGGTGTTTCATTATTTGATGCTTTCAATGTGATGATATGACTTGACTTGACTTAGATACCTTTCGCGTCTCGACCGAAAGATCGGGTCGCCTTGGCTGTTTCCAGTATTTCCTGTGTGAGGTGTCTCCAATATTGCCGGTCCTCTGCTAGGGTTCTCAGATTTTCAAGGTCCCCTGCCGTTATGAGACTAATGCTTTGTCCAAGTGTTGTGAGGTTTTTGTTTAGGATCACAGGGAGTGTTGTGATCGGTCTTCCTCTGAAAAGGTTCCCGTGTTTTTGGAAGTATCCCGACATGGCTTGGTTAGCTGGTATGTTTTTGTCCCTGCGTAGTATGTGACCGAAAAGTTGCCATCGTTGTTGTAAAATGTCAAGGGAGATTGGTATTTCTTTTGTGATCTTATAGAGTGATTCATTTGAGATCTTTTTTGGGTATTTGATGTCCAGTACCCTTCTTAGCTGTGTGCGATGGAAGGCATCCAGATGTTCTTCTTCGGATTTTGTCAACGCCCAAGTGCCGCAGTTATACAGAAGTACCGGTTTTACAAGAGCATGGTACAGTTTCAGTGATGATATCGGGTGGATAATATCCAGGTTTAACTTCTTTGGTAATAAATTAAACAATAATAATAATAATCTAAAAAATCGAAATTTAAAACCAGAAAATAGAAGTTGCAATGAAGGTAAAAAAAAAAGGTTTTAGAAATACCTTATTAAATGTTATGAACAGTCAGGTGGATAAGCGCAGTGGATAAGCTGTTAGACTCTAACATTGAAAGTACTGGGTTCAATCCCATTGCGGACATTTTATTTTTTAAAGTTTACTTTATTGAGAAAGACATCATTTTTGTTATTATAGTTACTGGACATGTATTTAAAACCTTAAATTAATCTATTATTATTATTATTATTACTATTATTATTATTATTATTATTATTATTATTATTATATTATTATTATTATTATATTATTATTATTATTATTATTATTATTATTATTATTATTATATTATTATTATTTTTATTATCATTATCATTATCATTATATTATTATTATTATTATTATTATTATTTATTATTATTATTATTATTATTATTATTATTATTATTATTATTATTATTATTATTATTATTATTATTATTATTTATGATTATTATTATTTATTATTATTATTATTATTATTATTATTATTATTATTATTATTATTATTATTATTATTATTATTATTATTATTATTATGTAATATTATTTTTCCTTTAAAAACAACAACGGTACCATTCAATGTGTTTTCGACGTGCATGTATGTGTAAACGTCGATTGTTATCATTTTATAATATTTTATCATTATCATCAGTGTCTTCGTTTACCGCGTCTTTGCCATTTTATTGGGGGGGGGGGGGGGTTCTTTTTTTTCTTCTTCTTTGTTATTTTTAATTTTTATTTTGTTGTTGTTGTTTTTCAAAAACTTCCTGTCCCATCATTGTTTATGTCTATTTACCTTATCTACGCCATTCACACTACACATCTCTCATTCGTCGTGTTTTGTTGATAAAGGGGAAATCAGAAACGTCCACAGTATGTCTTCGTCTATTAAATTGAAGATTACAATTCAACACTTATCGTTGTTTTTTCCTTCGAGCTTCAAGCAGCAACATTTTCATTAATCAACCAGCAGCGCCAACGGAGGTGCATAAAAACGCCACCAAACATGATCACCAGAGTACTGTACTACTGAAAGGTAAGTTCTCGATCCCAGGATCGTCTTTCAACTCTGCTCACGTCTGCTACTTCAGGTTTATTTTCGCAGTTGATTTTCTTACCACAACCTGTTTTCACACACGGACAACTGTATGTTGCTGTGTCACAGGTCAGAGGTTATAGCGGCACACTTCATGTTGGGCCACACATAAAAATCAACAGAGGATGTGCCAAGTTACACAGACAACGTTGTTTACCAATCTGCCCTCATTAAATTATGGTGGGTACAATATCGAATGAAAATAGTTCTTTCCCCGCGAAATTACCGGCTTTTTACTTGTAATTTAAATAAGCATTTAAAAATTATGAATAATTTAAATCTCCGTTATTTGTGGGATGATTCATTTGTCATTCTTGGTATCACTTTTATTGTAATGAAGACGCCGAGTTTTTTTTATTATGCGAAATTGTAACTTTGTATTTTTTTAGCACCGAGAATAATGTTTGGTAAATAAAAATATTACCCTCTTTAATCCGCCGGCGCCGTCTATTCTTGTAGAATAGTGAGTCAAGCGTCCCAAAGTCTTGAACTAATCACACGCTCTCTAGTCGGTCGTCCAAAACAAAGACGCGACAAGCTGACAAGGTATGATACTGTTATGCACCCCCCCCCCCCAAAAAAAAAAAAAACAAAAAAAAAAAAAAAACAAACAAACAAAACAAAAACAAAAAAAAAAAAAACAAAAAAAAAAAAACAACCCCCCCCCCCCAAAAAAAAAAAAGGCTAATTATTTCATCAAGGTGGTGATTGTGGTCACTCAAGGCATAGGCGGTGACTCATGCTCAACAGTTTTAAGTCTATAATACACTATATGTATATATTAGATTTACAATAGTTGAGCATACTTATAACAGGCCCCGCGGTTTTGTCAGAGTTTGGCAGCTTTACCAAAAAAAAAAAAAAAAAAAAAAAGAAAGAAAAGAAAGAAAAAAAAAGAATATATATATATATATATATATATATATATATATTATATATATATATATATATATATATATATAAACAAAAACATGCTTGACATCAATTGATACGTTATCGAATACGTTTCTGTTTATTATCCCGTATCGTGCTTGTAAATGAGTTTGTTATTTATTTATTGGTTGCCTTGTTTTTAAATATGTACTATATTGATTGAAGAAAACAAGACTGTGGTGGACTTTTAGAAATAGACAATAGCATACACATAATATGCTATTCACACATGCATGTATTTTATTCATACAATTTATGGGATTCACTACATTCACTGAGCTCAACAGTAGAAGAATCAGTCATGTGGCACGTTAAACACACACACACACACCACACACACACACACATATATTATATATATATATATATATATATATATATATATATATATATATAAGTAGTAATATAAAAAGCATGAGAAACCCTTGTTAAATTGTTAAATTAAAAATTGCATGATCAGCAGTTTATAAAAATAGTGTGTAAGTGTGTTATAGTATTACACATGTGTAATAGGTGTGTCAATTGTATTATTGTTGTGTGTTGTACACACTTTGCAGTTATTTTTAATTGTATTATTGTGTGTTTTACACACTTTGTAATTATTAATGTCGTTAATATACATGCGTAGGATAAACCGTTATTAAATTGTAAAATATGTATTATCATTGTATTATAGTATTGTGTAAGTTTGTTATAGTATTAGATATATATGTAAAACGTGTGTTAATTTTATTATTGTCGTGTGTTTTACACACTTTGTAGTTATTTTTAAAATTGTATTATTGTGTGTTTTACACACTTTGTAATTATTTCTTAACATACATGCGCAGGAGAAACCGTTGTTAATTTCTTTAATATGTATTATGATTATTTTATTATAGTGTAATTGTGTTATAGTATAAGATATATCTAATCCTTGTGTTGATTGTATTATTGTTGTGTGTTTTACACACTTTGTAATTATTTCCGTCTTAGATGTGCGATAGCTATATTGATAAGATTTAAAAAATAGATAACAAAAAGTCCATGTTTTAATGTCATTATCCTAATGTAATGTTTGTGAATAGATACGAAGATGCAACGTCACATAAGTTAATAACACTCACTTTAAACAATGTTGATATATTTTAGAATAATAATAATCATAGGTTCAAAATTACTCATAATAGATCTCGCATCTCTATTCGGATTTGAACTTGAGACATTTTCGTGCGATAGATAGACGCCTTACAATTTGATCAATAAAGAATCGTTGTGTGAATACGACACATGGTCGTGAGCAAAACACTTCGTTGTTTTCTTGCTATCCTTGTCTTCTGACACACTCGATACTCGTAAAAACAGACGGCAGGGAATAATCTTCGTTCACGCGTCACGTCTTATTGGTACATCTATATTCCGTTCGTGCTATCACCAATTGACAATGATGATTTGTTAACAACGATCATCTCCAAGTGTAACCCCCTCCTTCTTCATATTTTACAGTCTAATTCAATAAATGGAATATGGCTGCTCTAAATAATTAGTTCGAGTTATTTAGTCATATAATTATTCATCACAAGACTTCGCGAAAACGTTATAGAAAAAAATACTATACTATCAACTTAAGTAACTGTGACTGTAATTTTGATTATCTCGCCTCATTGGACACTACATTCTAAATATCTCATTTTATTTTGTGTGACCTCACCATTACCATCGCACCATGAATTTAAAACTTCTAGCATCAAAAAAAATATTCCATTATTTAACTAAAAAAGATCTAGAAATATCAACGTGACGTTACGATCATGTTACAGAAGAATTTTTTTTACCTGTATTAGACAGAGTGGTAATTGCGAATAAGCATCAGTTAAAAGAATTTTTAGACTATATAAAATTGATAGAAACAGCGGTTAGCACAGCCCAAGGAATTTACCCAATGGAAACCGTACGGTGCTCTTATTGGCTAACCAACCAGCGGCCTCGATGAGAAAAATATCCGCCATTTTGATGTTGGCTGGGAATCGCGTTACTATAGTAAACAAGCGCTGATCGGCCGTTCATGAAAACAAGTTGCTGCTCGCTCGTTTAACTCAAAATTATTCAAAACGATCTCTCTAAAATGATATAAATGTGACTTCTTAAGGTTTTCTTCACGGTCAAAACCACACAACATTCTATTAATGATTACGTCCGAGGCAAAAAGGAATATTGACAGGTCGACCGAGATTTGAACTCGTGAGACGACAAACATCAATGCAAAGTGTAGCGAGAGTCAAGCTATTGTTTGTCTTGTCCTATTCTATATAGAGAAAAGGATAAATAGTATAGCCTCGTGTGTGAGTGGTTGCGTGTCATAGTCTTGTTTTTAAATTGTTTCTGTTGTTTATGTGTGTAGTGATGACTCTCTCACACTCAATTTCAATGCCGAAAGAGGAATTCCCGCACACAAGAAAGGGGAATTGGGGTGGTATTTGGCATACATATTGTATAATATCTAGTTCTAAATAGATAACTGATTAGAATTATATTATGATATATAAACACAATGCAAAATACAATTCCGAAGTTTCCTTATTTCAAATGAAGTAAAGCTCCAAAACCTAATGGTAGTGATTGTAGTACTGAGTGTTAGTGAGGTGATGTGGTGTTAGTGGTGGTTGTAGTTGTTGTAGTAATAGTGATGATGATGTGATGGTGGTGATGATTGTAGTTGTAGTAGTAGTGGTAATGGTAATGATATGGTGGTGGTGGTGGTTGTAGTAGTAGTGGTCGTGATGATGATGTGGTGGTGGTGTTTGTAGTAGTAGTGGTAATGATGCGGCTATGTGGTCTAGTAGTATGACACTCACTTCCGGATCGGAAGGTCCTGGGTTCGAGCCTCGCGCTCGGCGCATAGTTGAGTCCTTGGAAAAGGCTCTTTACTCACATTCTCTCACCGTACTCAGGTGTAAAATGAGTACCTGGCCGTTAACAGAGTTGTCTTTGTCCGAAAAATTGTCATATCGCTTAACAGGCGTCATGTCCCGTCCTACATGTTAAATGTTGACCAGGGACCCCTTGTAAAGCGCTTTGAGCACATTTAGTAGATATTGCACTATATAAAGCTCAATTAAAAAAAATATTTCAATGATGATGATATGGTGGTGGTGGTTGCAGTAGTAGTAGTGGTAGTGATGATAATGTGGTGGTGGTTGTAGTTGTTATAGTAGTGATAGTGATGATGATGTGGTGGTGGTTGTAGTAGTAGTGGTAGTGATGATGATGTGGTTGTGGTGGTTGTAGTAGTAGTTGTAATGGTGATGATATGGTGGTAGTGGTGGTTGCAGTAGTAGTGGTAGTGATGACGATGTGGTTGTGGTGGTTGTAGTAGTAGTGGTAATGGTAATGATATGGTGGTAGTGGTGGTTGTAGTAGTAGTGGTAATGGTAATGATACGGTGGTGGTTGTAGTAGTAGTGGTCGTGATGACGATGTGGTTGTGGTGGTTGTAGTAGTAGTGGTAGTGATGCTATTGTGGTGGTGGTTGTAGTAGTAGTGGTGGTGGTGGTTGTGGTAGTAGTGGTAATGATGATGATATGGTGGTGGTGGTTGCAGTAGTAGTGGTAGTGATGACGATGTGGTTGTGGTGATTGTAGTAGTGGTAATGATGATGATGTGCTGGTGGTGGTGTAGTAGTAGTGGTAGTGATAATGATGTGGGGCTGGTGGTTGTAGTAGTAGTGTTAGTGATGATATTGAGGTGGTGGTTGTAGTAGTAGATGATGTGGTGGTTGGAAAACACATTACTGGTTATTATAATACATGATTACACACATTCTCTAACTTCATTTTTTGACAGCTTCGTTGTGCCATAAATATACGCAACAGTTCTGAAACATTTTATTGTGGATTTTGATATTGTTTGTTGTTTTTCTTGTGTCGTTATGTTGACATAGATACCGAATGAATGGTAATTACTACATTCTCAGCCAACAACAAAATGGCGCTGAATGCTTTCATTGGTGGACACGTTTTAGGCTTCGTACGTATTCTCATTCGTTTAATTCTATGGCACAGCCAGAGACTATTCTTTAGGTAGACTTGCAGAGAGAGGTCAGCATTGGTTATTAGAACAAAAATTTAGATTTCTTCTTGTTTATATCACATCGGTCAAGGGAATGATTGAGGCCGCTCAACAGGAATAAGACACGTAAGTTTTTATATTTAATTTTATTTTATTTTTAAATTCCCCCTCTCCTTCCTCCTCCTGAGTTGATTTTTTTTGTCTGTTTGTTTTCCATCTTGTCTTTCATTATGATGCGATATTTTATAAATATCTTTTATTTTTATTTTTAGACAGTGTAAACCGCCTGGTGTGTAATCGTTATACCAATACTCTCACGATATCCGTAAAGGTTTATTGTACTCATTCACACATGAGACGAGAGATTTTAAATGAGTAACCATTATTACCAAGACCACAACGCAACCATTTTTAAAAACAATAATACTCATCCAGTCACGGATATCGTCTGTGATTACTGGATTTATCATATTTAATACTGAACTTTCGAGACCTTCATATCAAGATAGGACATCGTCATTACCACAACCACCACCACTACCACCACCACTACCACCACCACCACCATCACCACTACCACCACCACCACCATCATCATCATTATTATCATCATCATCATCATCATCACCATCGCCACCACCACCATCATCATCATCATCATCATCATCAGCATCAGCATTCTCTTCAGCAGCAGCAACGACAACGACAAAAGCAGTCACATTCTCATCCTTTTCGATTTCAAATACAATATAACACAAAACTCAGGGAGACATTTTTAAACAACTTTATTAATCAGTAAATACCCACCACCATTTATAGAACATTGAACATTAATAATAATAATAATAATAATAATAATAATAATAATAATAATAATAATAATAATAATAATAATAATAATAATAATAATAATAATAATATAATAATAATGATGATGATGATGATGATGATGATAATAATAATAATAATAATAATAATAATAATAATAATAATAATAATAATAATAATAATAATAATAATAATAATAATAATAATAATAATACATTTATTATTATTTTATAGTAAATTAATATCTACTATGTCTGTTAATATCTCCAAAAGTTTTCCTCTGTCGATCGTATCAAAGGCTGCGGACATATCGATTCCGGTTATTGTTATGGATATGTTTTCTTTGAGTGCCTTTGCTGCCAACCATTTATGTGTCCATACAACGTCCGATGTGCTTCGGTCTTGGCGAAACCCGCTTTGGCTATGTGATAGATATTTTTCTATTTTCGGTCTAATTCTGTTGAGGACAATAGTTGACAGTGTTTTTCTTATGGTATTCAGTAATGTTATTGGGCGCAGGTTGTTTACGGGTCCTTTCGTTTTTCCTGGTTTTTGTATTGTAATTAGGACACCGCTGTTTATGTCCCAGTCTTTGTGTGTTGAGAATGTTTTGTTCATTATGTTTGCAATGCTCAGATCCAGGGAGAGGGTACCGCATTTCAGCAATTCAGCGGGAATTTCATCTTCGCCTGGGGATCTGTTATTGTTTAGGCACTTTATGCTATTTCTAACTTCAGTTGTTGTGATGCGGTTGTTTAGGTCTCTAGGGTTTCCTGAGAAGGGCGATATTTGTGAGACTTGTTTGTGAAATTTCTGCTGGAAGTGGTCAGTTACAATGTCAAGGATATCGTTGGGATTTGTTGTCTGTTTGCCAAATTTATCCTGTAGTTTTGGGTTCTCGAATGGTTTTCGGTTCAGAGATTTCGTCGCTTTGAACATAGACGATGCGTTATTTTTGGACTTTTCTATGTCTTCCACTTTTTTGTCTAATTCCTCGTTTCTGTGTTTTATTGTAAGTGATCGAATTGAATGCAGTATTTTGTTTCGTTCCGTTTTCAGGTTCATTATTTCTTCCGAGTCTTTCGTGTTTTGTATCCTGATCCTAAGTTCTTTTTGTTGCCGCGAAGACGAGCTCCGAATAATCCGATTTCTCCTCAGCAACACAAAGATACAACCAAGGATATACGGGGCCACAAAACAGACGCAGTTCGAAAGTAACATCGGGACCCCCCAAGGAGATAGTCTGAGCCCGATTCTGTTCACAATATACTTAGAACACGCTCTGAAAGAAGTTCGAAAAGTCATTCCAAAACCAACGACTCATATTGAGAATGCAATCCCTAGAGAAATCGCCTATGCAGATGATGTCGATTTTATTGGATCAACACCAGCAAATATAGACATCATACAAAATACCCTCATGAAATATAACCTCCAAGTCAATGCCAATAAAACCGAATTTACAACAATATCGAGGAACAAAGAGGAATGGAAAAGAACAAAGAAAGTCGGCTCACTAATTGGAGACACCGAGGATGTACAAAGAAGAAAACAGCTATCAAACGCCGCACTCAGTAAACTCACCAATGTATGGATTAGAGGTGACAAAATAAAGAGAAAAACCAAACTGAAACTGTACCGTGCTCTTGTAAAACCGGTACTTCTGTATAACTGCGGCACTTGGGCGTTGACAAAATCCAAAGAAGAACATCTGGATGCCTTCCATCGCAAACAGCTAAGAAGGGTACTGGACATCAAATACCCAAAAAAGATCTCAAATGAATCACTCTATAAGATCACAAAAGAAAGACCAATCTCCCTTGACATTTTACAACAACGATATCAACTTTTCGGTCACATACTACGCAGGGACAAAAACATACCAGCTAACAAAGCAATGTCGGGATACTTCCAAAAACACGGGAACCTTTTCAGAGGAAGACCGATCACAACACTCCCTGTGATCCTAAACAAAAACATCACAACACTTGGACAAAGCATTAGTCTCATAACGGCAGGGGACCTTGAAAATCTGAGAACCCTAGCAGAGGACCGGCAATATTGGAGACACCTCACACAGGAAATACTGGAAACAGCCAAGGCGACCCGATCTTTCGGTCGAGACGCGAAAGGCATCTAAGTCAGTAAGTCAAGTCAAATTAATATGAACATCACAATTGTATGGTTATATACATAATCAATTGGCATTTCGATAACAATCAAGTAGACCATGAATATGGAAATAGCTTAATCAAGATTATTTTAATTTTTTTGGTTTAAATTAAACAAAGATGAAAACGATTGCATTAATATTGATGGTGATAGCGATAGTAGTAGTAGTAGTAGTAGTAGTAGTAGTAGTAGTAGTAGTAGTAGTAGTACTAGTAGTAGTAGTAGTAGTAGTAGTAGTAGTAGTAGTAGTAGTAATAGTAGTAGTAGTAGTAGTAGTAGTAGTAGTAGTAGTAGAAGAAATAGTAATGATTACAATAATGGTGATAATAATAATAATGATAATAATAATAATAATAATAATAATAATAATAATAATAATAATAATAATAATAATAATAATAATAATAATAATAATAATAATAATAATGATAATAATAACATTATTGGGTTACATTGACAGTATATATATATATATATATATATATATATATATATATATATATATATTTGTAGTATATCAAAGTATATCATAATAATAATACATGATATTTATAACGCGCATTTGCATCACCGGGTGATGCTAAATGCGCAAAATCATCATCATATCATTCCAATATAAACATAAATAAATACCCTTCACCGTGTTGTGTACTTACAATAGAGATGATATAGCATATAAAACGGAGGGAATCATTTTTATTAGATTACACCATTGTGATAGAGACAAATTGATTCCTATAATCGTAGGTTTTTCATTAAAAATTTTTCTAATATCTATGATAGATTTCTGTTCATTTGTTCTACATAGACTCAACCTGACACTATCAAATAAGTTGAATTGTTTCATACATCCAGTTGTGTTTGATTTTACGATATCTAATCTCCCAAAGCCACATGTTTCATTAAAATTACTTGATTTATTCCACGTGTTTGTACCACCGCCATACCAGATACTTAACAAGATGAAAAAAATAACCCAACTAACAACTGTTAAAACCAACATTGAAATCAAAGCGTAAATAAGCAGTTTTTCTTTAACACGTCTGACACAATACACTCTGTTGCTATCCATAGTTAATTATTTATCTGTTATATTGAAGCAAAATGTGGTAAGTACAAAGGTGTTTGAGTAAACTGTTTAATTTTCTCCTCGCAACCTAGTTTTGAATCATTATCGAAGGTGTACCCACCTTTATTATTATTAACAAATGTTTGCCCGTTATCAAAATGAGATTTGTAGAAGGGTTGTGAAATTAACTCTCCCTCTTTACTTTTATTTACAAATGAGTTAACATTTTTTTGTTTAAAATCAGAGTTAATATTATCGCGAATTTTAATCAAACGTTGAAATTCCTTTTGATCTAGTTTGATACCTTTTGGTAGAGGTGATAATTTTCTATTTTTTTTCTGCGTACGGTTGAATATGAAGTCTGGTGATACCTCTCCAAGTTTTTACCCTGGCGTAAATGTTTCTACCTAATGGATACATAACACACTCTGTCTTTTTCATATCCATCTCAATTGGAGTTCTTTATTCGAATGCTTAAAACTAGGCTGTGATAAGCACCAAGCTAGGTTTTGAAGCAGTTTGAACCAGTCTAAACCAGATTACTTTGTTATACTCGTTCAACCAATCATCTTCTTTTTTTCATCATTTGAACAACCAGGGAAATAACCCTTTTGTCGTTATTTTTAAGTTTGTGTGAATGAAACTGAGACAACAGACGTGACATACTAAAACCTTTGGCTTTCATTACAACAAAATAAACACAGTACATACCACACACGGAACTAGTTAGATCTTGTAATAAACGCGTGTTGTGGTAACAAACCGAACTATGCCGTGTTATGAAACTCTGTATTTCAGGATAAAATGAAGGAGCGAAACCAAAACTATCCATAAATTCCATTGTACCGAATCCGTTTTGATAGACACATACCCAGTGTTCTCCAGGTCCTCGGCTATTACCCGTATTGATTATAAAGGCACTAGGCTCTCGGGTGTTAACCCTCTTAGGAAGTAAATCCTTTGGATATACCCCTCTAAATATCCGCCTTGAAAAAATATTACATTTCAGAAAGTTTACAATGTCATAAGTATTCATCTTTAAAAATCGATCAATACTTGACGGGAGTGATCCAATTCAACAATACTATCCATTTCACCGTAAACGATCACATGTATAGGATTTGGGAGGGCTTCAGAGAACTTCAGTTCTAAACGCAGAGCACCGCTTTTCACCAGCTCAAACTGATCACCATCCAACAAACTGGGACTTAAATCGAAAGAGAATAATGTATATCCCCAGAATAATCATTATAACTTATTCCGTTCCCGGCGTCCTTGTTTACCAAACCATTGGCTAACATCAGGCTGTGATACGCTCTTACATATCTGTTGTTTTTAAAATCAGGTGTTAGAGCTTTTGATGGGATTTGATGTCCATCCATGTATAAGGCTAAAAAGGATAGATCATGCTGTTTGAAATCAAAAGGATTTTTATTATACGTCCCATTAAACGCAGAGCTATCTACTATACCTATTATTATTATCTTATTTGGGGTTTGACTTAAAAATAGATTATCTTGAATAGCGCTTAAATTACCTGTCGGGATAGCGAAAGTTTTTTGAACAACTCTTTTCAATGGATATTTTATGTTACCTTTTTTTAAAGCACTCTCGTGAGCTAGTTGAACAGCAGGATTTAATTTAGCCTTTCTGACATGAATAGACGCATGAGTGATCTTACTCCGAAAACCGGAGGTATTATCATTAGCTATCAGATTAAATGAATCTTTAGAGGGTGTGAGTCTGATTTTTACATCCACACCATTTATCAAATATCTTTCTTGATGTGTAAAGTCCAAGTGTAATCTTCCTAGCATGTCTATTTCTTTGCTGTTTGCGGTCAGGGATCGCCTGATTTTTAGTCCTTTATTCTCATCACCTGTGGTCTTTTCAGTGTGGTGAGGTGTATCGGTATAAAAAAATTGACTTGTCAGATGACTCTTCTTTGCTTCTGGACTCGAGTTCAATAATGTTTCAAAAATAGCTCTGTATGGATACAGATTGTCACTGGTTGAAACGAGAGTATCGTTTAATATGAGGTCAACCTGGGAGAACAGAGAGTGCAAGAAATAATTCGCAGGTGCCACATCCGCATTATCATCCAGATTTGTTCCATCCGCTTTTGTAATCTTGGCCTTAATATGTAAATACGTATTGGTTAAATCGATATAATCACTCGTACCTCCGCTGATTGTAAATTCAATAGGCGCTCCAAGTGTTAATGTTGAGAGAGGGTGAAATTCTACAAATGATCCGCTTTGCACAGATGTTTGAGTCGGTAAGACAGTGAATAGATCTAAACCAGAATCTAAACTTTCCGATGATTGGTGATGCAACAGAGACATGTTTATCCGAAAATATCTTTGGGGTTTCTCTTCTCTCTATGTCTTACGTTTTTACCTTTGTTTCTCTTCGAGGTGCTTCTTTTTATACGTTTTCTTTGCGGCTCACCAGGTGGAGTGGGTGGTGTTATTCCCACACCACTTACAACTTTGTGAACTGCTTTATCCAATAATCGTTTTCCAGCTCTGGTAGCTCTATCTTTCACGGCAGATCTAACGCTTTTCCCGGATAACACATCACCAGCAACTTCTAAACCCGTGCGAGCAGATTCTTTGAGTAATGATTTCCCGCCTTTTTAAAAAAATAGGAATAATAGTTCTGCCTATAGATCCAAGTAGTTTTCCAAAACCTCTTCCTCTGTAATTTCTCCCACCAACAAAGACTGGTAATCCGTGTCCGGCTTGTGTAGAATAATAATCCTCATATGCTTTTTTATCTGCCTGAAATGCACCCGACCTCATGATGACGTCAATAATCTTCCGGTCTTTTTTTTTCGAAAATGTAATGTCACCACTGTCTTTCCCTCTTCGAATTTCACCTCCTTTCCGGTATCCGTGGTCACCAGGATCTCCACTGTGTTGAATTGAAATCGATTTATAGGTACGTAATTAATCTTGTCGAATATGAAATGTAATACGTCAGCTTCTCTGTCACCGGGTGGGATGATACGAACCAAGGGTGCTAGGGTATCTCCTACAGGTCTGGGTTGGAAAAGATCACAGTATATGTATACAGAATCGTGATCTTTATTGATCTTTACTATACCTTTGCTCTGATAATTACCACGCCCCCAGAGTAAATGTTGATCCGTAATATGAAGGATTTCGGCTAATGTTGGACAGAGTTCTATAATGCTACCTTTCCTGTAAAGTCTTATCGTAGCTTTACGAGTCGACGAGTTGTAAAACAATTTGATATTACCGTAATTTTTTTTGGATGAATTCACTTTGATTAGGTTGTTGATAGTCGAAATTAATTCATCAGCAGTCTTATATAGTCCAGAGGGTATCCGTATTGTTTTTTGTTCTGTGTCATTGTCGTTTCGGAAACATAACCAGCACTCTTTTTCATTAATGTTACGGTAAGAATTTGGGAGTATAATTTCAGAAAGACCGACCTCGTAATTCTCATTTAAATCAAATGACTCAGCTAACTTTGTAAAAAAATGACCCGCGTGGTTATCGGGGTAATATATCATACTACTATTACTGGGTAGTGTTAAATAAAACATGACGTCATTCAGCAATTTATGATAAAGTTAAGAGTGAGTCTTTTGGAATCCACGAATTAAATGAATGATCATAACCACTCCACTTAACAAGATATTCTATACGTCCTCGTTTTCGGTGTCTCAATATTTTTTCAATGTGAAAAATATGTTCATCTCCAGTCTTTTGCAATTCCTCTGTGTAAAAAGAACCTTTTACCTCATCACCAGAATCGTCCTTTATCCTATAGGTAATTGGAGCAGTTCTATTAATCCTACTAACAGTAAATAATTCCTCGCTCCACCAGGGGAGATAACCCTTTCTAAATGTTACTCTAGTTTTACTGATTCTGACCCTATCTCCTAACTTATACTTTTCTACGCGTCTTTTTTTTAGGTATATCTCTTGTATAAAGTTTTGACCAAACCTCCTTGGTTTTCGGGTGTCACCTCTACAGGGGCGCGACCTATACTTCTGTGAAAAGAATTATTATAATCGTTTAGAATCTGGGGCAATACGTTTAAATAGTTTCTGGTATTTTTCCACGTGAAATATCTCCATATCTTTTCTTTCAGTGTTCTATTAAAACGTTCAACAATCGCCGCTTTGATGTCGTTGTTTTCAGTAGTAAAAAATTCAACATTCTGTTCTCTTAAGTATCTCTGGAGTATCTTGTTGGTAAATTCAGCCCGCGGTCGGTTTGCAGTTTCACGGGGATCCGATGATTGTTAAATATATTTTGAAAAGCTTCTTTAAGAGAAGTACCTGTTTTGGTCTTCAAAGGAATAGCCCAGGCATATTTACTGAAAACATCGATACACGTCAAGATATAGGAATATCCTCTGTTTTCCTTCTTTAGCTTTTGAAAATCCACAATATCCGCTTGAAATTGGAACCAGGACCCGGGAACGATAGTTTTTCTGCGTTCAAAATTATACCTTACAGGTTTATGAAGACTGTAAGTGTCTTGATAAGCTAACCAACGTTTTGCGTCAGATGTTTTTGTTTTAGTAGCCTTTACCAAACGTCCAACTCCTCCAAAAGACCCAGGGTGACCGATTTGGTAATATACCCGTCTAAGCCTCTTCTCCGTCATTTATTTGTATTCTTCCCATTTAAAAAGTGGTTGTGTATTTTTAGAAATATTTGGTTATATGCTATTGGATGGTTCACGAATAACACTCCAACGATCTGGGTGACCAATCAAATCTTGTGGGATATTTGATTCACGTAACACAGTCGCGAAAACACGCCAGCCTTCTGGATCAAAACCCTTTCGTTTTCTCAATACATCGTTAATCAAATCGATAATGTTACTGTTTCTGATCGTTTCTCCTTTATACGAGATTTCACCACGTGTGTTCCATTGTAAATCCGAGTTTTGATGAACGTGTTTAAGTAGACGCTCGGCTTTCCCTTTTAAGGTTTTAGGAACACTGTCCATATTATCCTTTATACTTGTTTCATAATCATTTTTTATTTCTATCGGTTTTTGTGAATTTGTTCTAGTTTTAAAAGACTTCTCTTTTGTTTGGTCGTAACGTTTGAGATATCTCCATAATATCTGTTGATATTCATTCATTTTGTCTTGCGGGTTAAGGTCACTTCTTTGTAAAATTTCACTCATCTCATTGTCGATATCACTTAAACTTAACGATGTAGCATCGGGAACAGCTGGTTCATTCTCACAGAATTTAACATCCTGGGGTCCAAAAGTATCATTTTTTTTGCATGTTCCATGACTACTGAAGTAATAAACCACCGAGGACGTTCAATACAGGTCCCAATAAGGCTGGGGTAAATCCTCCTCTTTGTAAAATAGTTTTCTTCCTTTTAATCGATATTCTTTTAGCTGCTAATGATCGTAGACTCTGTTTGTGTCTACAGAGCTTTTTCTTTTGAGTCGATGACAGGGGTACGTTTCCTTTTAAAACATTTAACGCGCATTCGCTCAAACTTTTTATAACATCTGGTGTTGCACTTCTTAATAAGGCTTTTTTAGTACGAGAACCAGCTTTTGCTATCAATCTAATAAGTGGGATGTTTCTCTTTAAACACTTGGATATTGTCATTTTTGTAAATAAACGACCGTGTGCTCAGGTGGAAAAATATTTGACCGTAGACGTAGATGGTCAGGTGTTTTCTGTCTCAGATCAAAAAGTAAGTAACCAAATGGTTGTGAAGTCGCGTCTTTAAATGAACTTTCCACAAACTTCAACTTACTGGGATATATTTGCTGAGCTAATCTATTGATTTGACTCGCATCACGTGGGTTTTTAAAGACTACTAAGTAATGACTGTTCAGACTTATTGTTCTATGATGTTTATTTTTATTGAAAAGATTCTGAACTATATATATAGCGCTGATATTTCTATGATGCGAGCCTTTTGTAAATAGTTTTGTGATCGAATCGTCTGTTTCATTCATCAAGTCATCGATTATTACCAATCTTCTCTTCCCATCCTCCCATTCTTGCCATCTCGGTAATCCTTCTACAAATGAAATTGATTTTAGCTTTTCAAAAATAGGTTGCCATTCCGAGTAACACCACACTATCTCTGCTGGGGTTGGTGACATGATGTGTTCTATGTTATCTAGAAAGCGTATTACTCACATGGTCTTGCCCGAACACGTTGGTCCAGAGATTAGACAGTTAAAGGGGTGTTGAAATCTAACATCTATCATTGTTATTTTAGGTTGTTCTTCAGTATGTGTAATTAGATCAACAATCTAGATCAAGAGTGGAAGAGTGGTGATACCATCTGGGCATACCTTACTTTTTATATAGAATATGAAAGACTGGCTCGCTCCTGTTTATAGCTGTACACGTGGGCGTCAATAGTTCTAAATCCCCTATTTACACCTGACCCGCTAGTTTTATTCTTTAAAACATTCAGATATTTTTCTTTAGTAAGTTCGTTTAGCCTTTTACTCAAACCTTTGCAATTTATTTTTGTTTTCTTATCACTGAAACAAATGTATGTTTTTGAGCAAAGCGCAACACCCCCGTCTCCTTCATATTCCAATTTGAACAACCCGGGTGTTCTTTTCTCATGCTTTTGATAAATTTCACAACAAAGAGATGGAACAAAGCCGGTTTTGTTTGAAACGAATTCGTTGTGGTGAGTTTTACAGGCAATACTGGGAAACCAATCACCATATTCCTGATACAATTCTTCAATGAACGATGGTTTAATCATCTTAGTCAAATCATTTTCACTAAAGGCGATATACAATGAGTCTGTATCAGTTTCAAACAGCTGATAATCCATCCTTGGAATAAACCGATCAATAAAATCGTAATGAAATTCCAACATTCTAAGTTTTGCGTAAGAATATACTACTGAGCCTATCTGAATCGGCAAATACCAGCGAATATTGGTTTTAACAGATTCTATTTCATGTAACTTCGGGGTCAAAGGTGTCATTTTCCTAAATAAAGGAGAGTTGACCTTTTGAGAAATGGTTTCATCATCTTCCGAATAAAAAACTGTCATATGTTTGTCTAGTCCTTCTAGGGTTTTTCCATACGCTGAATTTCCCATCAGTTTCATTGTCTCTGCAAGTATACCATACTTTTTGTCCCTATCACCTTCACGTCTGGCATTGGACACGGTTTCAACAAATGTCGAAAAACATTTTTTCGGGACATATTCAATTATTTGCATGATATCATCGACCAGAAGACCATGATTCAAATACCACTTGAGCAAGGGTGTTGTCAGTAAAATCCCTCGAGCATGGTAACTACTGATCAAACTACGTCTAGGTTGTGTTAATAGATTATGATCAATAGCAAATTGTTTCATCGTTTCACCTATATTTTCTCTATAAATCATTGTATTTTTGAATATCGGTGGCATGTCAGCGTAGTACGGGTAAAGATGAGATGGAACTCGAATATCACACTGGACAAACCCGAATAAATCATCATTCATGACTGCGCAAACGATAGCTTCTTTTGTAATAGATTTCAATTTACTGAAAGGATCTTTACGGGGAGGTAACTTTCTGTCTAGGTAGGCTCGAATGCGAGGATCACTTTTTTTAAATTTTAACCATTCGCACTCCCACATAACCACTACTTCGAGATTAAGCTCTTTTCTCATATAATTCAATTTTTCCTCTGTCTTCCGTTTTCTTTCTAAAAAACTCTGGCCAAATATATTTCTTTCAGATCGATTTAAGTCACACTTACTGTGGCCGTGTATCCAGCAACCAAAATATTCGAACACGAGAGATTGATTTGCGTCAGACCACCAGCCATCGGCTTTGTACTTCTTTTTACTTCCCAAAACTTTCTCAGTACTATTAAATTTGTGTTTGATGTGAATGTTTCTTCTATAACTTTCCCATTCCAACCACGAACAGGCTTCCTGTCCATATGGATCGAGTTTCTCAGCTCTATAACCTCTACTTTTACGTCTTCGTATCGCTAAATCTGTCGGCATGTCTTGTCCTAAACAATATAGATAAAGACTGTTCGCGTCATAACCTTTAAGACTCTTGACGAGTTTGTCGCTATTACCTCTAATAGATGTTACATCTTTCTCTACATAACGAGTAAATATGATAGAGGGACCTCCACATACGTTGCTACGCATTAATTGATGCAAATCTTTATTTTTTTTCATTAAATAAAGAAAAAATGATGTTTTGTGGAATGTTTTTGAATAAATATCTGAGTGTAACGCCTGGAATTGAAAGTGCGTTTTAAAAAATATCCAGTCCTAGGTGTTTATAGAACTCTGTTTGTCTATCGAGAGCGGTTAACATTGGAACACAATCCCTTAAGTTATACCATTTTAGGAAATCTAGCATTGTCGACATTTTTTCTTCTTTCCATATTCGCTGACAATATTTGTAATCTTCTTCAGAAATGTCGCTATTTTTTAGAACACTATGGAACGCTGCTCTAGGCGGAAGTGATGTTTGTTTTAATTTATCCAAAGTATCAAAATATTCGTAAGGAAAAAAACCCTTTTTTTTCTTCAACGTTATACGCATTTAAGTACTGGGAGTAGCTGAAACCGGGGGCAAGGTAATTGGTAATATCTAGAAATTTTAGTTTTTCGTTGCTGATACACAAGAAGGCGTGACTTTTTTTTACAACTTTCAGGTCATTTGTCTTTAACAACCTTTTGATTAAGAATTGTTTCAATACATTTAAATCGTAGTTTTTGGAATTAAACCCGACAACAATCATTTGTTTCAAGTAACGGTCTAAAATCTGCTGCTGTTTTTGATTATCCTCAATTTGTTCATAAGCGTGGTGAAATACAACGTCACGGAGATAAGAAAAGGCGTGATCGCTCACTGTCTCTAAATAATCTACCATGCAATCTACCAGCGCCCGGGGATCGTCCTCTGATACGAAAAACACAGGAGTGTCAAATCCTGGAACATTAGTTGCGATAGCTATCGACATGGGTACATGCTTGAGCGTATAAGTTGTTTTAGAAGTCTCGGACTTTGGTTGTTGAATATCATCTTTTTCAAAATAAGATTCGATATCAAAAACGCATCTAAATGGGTATAAGTAATCAGGACTGATATCAATTCCCTCTTCTCTCAGTTTTTCTAGATCGGTCAAAGCGAGTTGATACACACCACCAGGGTAATGGTGACGTATTTGATCTCCTTGGCATATTTTCTCATGAGCTAAAAACCTCTTGTGAGAATTCCATAATTTGTTGCATTTATTACAAGTAAAAGTCTTAACAACTTGATCAATATTCTTGATATAGCAAAAGTGATTGTGATGGAGTAGAACGCGCATGGTAGCCGAATGAGTATAGTCGCTTCTTTTCATTAAAGTAAATCGAGATGATGCGACGTCGATATATTTGTAAATATCAATATTTACATCAAAAAGTTTCTCTAATTTCTCAATTTCGTTTAATTTAACCCCTGTAAAACTGCTACATTTATCAGCCTTATAAACAGTGAATAGACTTTGTGTCTGAGTCTCTAAATCATGGATTGAAGCCCCTCGCAATAACGCGAGACATCTAAAAAGACAAAGATTGTCTTTGTATGGTTTTCCATGTTGGGTACGATGTAGTGAATAGATACTTTTATTATTTATTATATCGCTTGGTAGCTCAATATCACAACAACCTATAGGAAAATAATGTATTTTATCTACGTAAAAATTAGTCGAAAGGATAGAATGTACAGACCATTTGGTGTCTTCTCTGTTTACACTAACAGAATCTAGATCATCATTATTTTTGACGATATTTATAAATTGTCTGAAATCTTCCCAGTTACCTATCAATTTAGGAACTTCTAAGACTCTGTGATTATTATTCGATGCGTGAAAAAATCTATACTCAGTTGTTTCTTTATGTTGGAGTAGAAAACTGTGACTATAATTTATCTTGAACCTCTCTTCTTGTCTATAAAATATTTCTTTCAGCTGTTCTATAAAATGTGGCGAGTGCCATTCAATTACATAAACAGACTGGTGTCTCCCTTCAGTATAATGTGTTCTTATAGAATTTCTGTATTCTTGTATTATCGAATTTATGGCTTCGTCTTCTTCGTTACTTTCGAAGAACGAGGTAGCGAGTAAAGACGGTCGCTGTTGTTGTTGTTGTTGTTGTTGTTGTTTTTGTTGTTGTACAGCATGACATATTTCTTTATGTGATTTAAAATTATCTCTCCTTGTAAATGTTTTTGAACAAATGTCGCATGAAATTAATGTCTGTTTTTGATGCTTTGCGGTTTTATGACGATTAAGGTTAAATTTAGTTTTGAATAGTTTTTGACATACGTCACAGTGATAAGTAGGACTGTTCAAACAGTTAACATTCGATTTATGGTAATTTAAGCGTTGCTTTGAACTAAATATTTTAGTACATGAATCGCAAGAATACAGTTGCTCATGCTTAATTTTTTTGTGATACGTAAGGTTGTACACATACTTATATTGTTTACCACAAATATCACAAATATACATTTTTAAAATTATAAGAAAAACAAACAAACAAACAAACGAACAAACAAACAATATAATAAATATATATCTTAATAATACCGAACGAGCTTCCAGAGGTTGATGTAGAATGGAACAAAGGCTTGAGGTACTGAAGTCCAAGGAACGGTTGTGGCTTGATTAATTACGATCTGGTTCTGGTTGACTGGGGAAAGATGAGTATAATGATGATTATGATGATGATGATGATGATGATAATAATAATAATAATAATAATAATAATAATAATAATAATAATAATAATAATAATAATAATAATAATAATAATATAATCGTGATGATGATGATGATGATGATGATGATGATGATGATGATGAGTATAGTATAATTCTTAATTATCAGCTAAAACAAAACGCCTCTCTCTCTCTCTCTCTCTCTCTCTCTCTCTCTATCTCTCTCTCTCTTGTGTCACAATTGTTTTTTCACTAACTTTACAATGTTTTAATTGGACAAATAACCAAATGAATAATTTTAAAAAGAATAATGACGAAGGATAAAATATAAATTACCTTGATCCAGGTGATGATGAGGATGAAGATGATACTTTTGTATCTCGACAGTCGGTTCTCGACAGTGCGAGAAATTGAAAGGTCTCTTCCGCTCCCACCTTGTCTTCTAGCATTTGATGTAAGGCCTGTTTGACTTTTTTATCACTTTGTCTTTATCTAATTTGCTGAAAGCTTTGTCAAAAAAGAAGAAAATCTTTTCACCTTCGTCGTATTCGACGCATGTGTGTCCTAATTGATTGTCAGTCACATTTTTGCATCCTTCACAAAAATCATAGAGCACTTCTGAGAGTTTTTCTGCTAATATTGCTGTATATTCTTGTTTAAACTGGTCCATTTTCTTAATTCGAAACTGAATGACGTATCATATTGAAATCTACTATTTTTAGCTCTGTAATAAAGAAGAATAAGTACATATTAAAATTTAAAGTCCGGTAGATGATCGACGGTGGAGGAGAAAACTCGGGTATTTTCAAAAGTTTTAAAATTTAAAATATATAACAATGGTGACTAATAAAAAATGATTCACAAAAATAATAATAATGGTTCATCTCTATTCACAATCTTCCTGGTCATCGCGTTTCCGTTTCCTCCTAATCTTAGTTTTCTTGTTCTCCATTTTGTCCATCTCGTCCATTAACGATTTTTTTTTTCTCGAACAAATCTAATACTTTTGGTATTATCTTCTTTAACTCTTTGACCTCTTCGGTGTCTAATGCGATCCCCTTTCTCTGGGGGATTAATTCGTTGTCCTTGTCAACATAATAGCGTATGTGAGTTTTTAATTTGCCCTGAAACTCGCCTACACTTACGAAAATATTTCTTTCTCCAATTTTTTGAGGTTCCATGGTTGAATTGTTCTTCTCCCCTCGTGGTAAAGTAGCTTTCATCACTCTCTATTATATATAGTTCTCGTCAATAATTTCTTGCCAAAAGATATCGATAAACGTGACTTGACATCATGTAATTCTCTGATAAAACGTGCAATAATGAAATGACTTTAAACGCTTACGCAAACACTTTATCTCCATAGACCAAGCAAGTGTTAGTTTTAAATAATAAGAATTGTGAAATTCAATACAACAACCGTGTCGGTTTCATGAAAGTTTAACAGCCTGTTGAAATAAATATGTAAGGAACAAATGGATCTTTAATCAATACAACGCAATAAGTCTTTTTTTTAAATACTATTGATTATGTTTCATCTTTTTTCGCTGAGTAAGCTTTCTGCGCGATTGTGGGCTTTCAGGGAAGACAGGAATCCTAAGAAAACGACGAATTGTGTTGATCACGACCATGAGTCGTGGTCGTGATCACACACACCGATTCTTTATTGATCAAATTGTAAGGCGTCTATCTATCGCACGAAAATGTCTCAAGTTCAAATCCGAATAGAGATGCGAGATCTATTATGAGTAATTTTGAACCTATGATTATTATTATTCTAAAATATATCAACATTGTTTAAAGTGAGTGTTATTAACTTATGTGACGTTGCATCTTCGTATCTATTCACAGACATTACATTAGGACAATGATATTAAAACATGGACTTTTTGTTATCTATTTTTTAAAACCTTATCAATATAGCTATCGCACATCTAAGACGGAAATAATTACAAAGTGTGTAAAACACACAACAATAATACAATCAACACAAGGATTAGATATATCTTATACTATAACACAATTACACTATAATACAATAATCATAATACATATTAAAGAAATTAACAACGGTTTCTCCTGCGCATGTATGTTAAGAAATAATTACAAAGTGTGTAAAACACACAATAATACAATTTTAAAAATAACTACAAAGTGTGTAAAACACACGACAATAATAAAATTAACACACGTTTTACATATATATCTAATACTATAACAAACTTACACAATACTATAATACAATGATAATACATATTTTACAATTTAATAACGGTTTCTCCTACGCATGTATATTAACGACATAAATAATTACAAAGTGTGTAAAACACACAATAATACAATTAAAAATAACTGCAAAGTGTGTACAACACACAACAATAATACAATTGACACACCTATTACACATGTGTAATACTATAACACACTTACACACTATTGTTATAAACTGCTGATCATGCAATTTTTAATTTAACAATTTAACAAGGATTTCTCATGCTTTTTATATTACTACTTATATATATATATATGCAAATCATCTCTGCTTCGATGGGTTTAAATAATTTGGGTTAAAAAAAAATATAACGGGTTAAGCATGACATGACGGCTGTAGGCAATAACAATTTATTTTTGACAGAGATGATACTGTTCACTGCCAGATACTCATGTTACACCCCGAGTACACTGAGAGAGTGTGAAAGAGACCCTTGCAAGGACTCAACTTTTGGGCTGCTCAGAGCGGGACTTGAATCCAGAACCTAGAGGTCCGAAGGCGAGTGTCATACCACGAGACAACAATTCTTCCGAAACAGAAATCATTTATTTCTTCTTTCTTTCTTTATCTATCTATTTATTTTATCTTGTCCGACAATTTAAGTGTTGCTCTTGGCTGGGGACCCCTTGTAAAGCTCTTTCATTACATTTGGTGGATATTAAGTACGCAATACAAAAATGCTCATTTTCTCTGCATTGTGGCTTATCGAGAGAAAATCAATCGAAAAGAAAAGTGCCTGGCACCTTTTATTGAAGGCTTTTCCGAATAGCACCCCCCCCCCAATAATAATAATAAAATGAAAGGTTAAAAGAGAAAGAAAAGAAAAAAAAAACAGCATTACATTCATAGAGCAATATATTTTTACATAACGTTCACGTAACTGGGATATCTGAATATTCTAACTACTGTAGTTTATTATATATTATCAATTATCATAATGACATGACACGGCTCTAGGCACGATTACAAAAGGTTTATAACCCCATCAGTTGGCTACTTGAAAGTTAAACATTTCACACTAGGAGCTCAGAATCAAAAGGTTATAAGTCACATTTACATCATTTAGAGAAAACTACAATTTTTGTGTTATATATTTACTGGAATAAAGAGGGAAATACGTGCCTTTTTTGTCTTATAGAACAATATCCAGAGGGTTCTGAAACTTCCACTTTTCTCTGCTGTTTTTAAGGTGTCCAAAAAAAAAAAAGATGAAACAAAAACAAAACTAACTAAAAAAAAAAAAAACACACAAAAGACAAAAAAAAAAAAAAAGAAACACAAAAAAACAAACAAACAAAAACAAATAACCTCAACAAAAACAAAAACAAACAAACAAACAAATTTGAGCTTTTATGTCCCTCCAGGAAAATGCCAATTTCCCCCCAAAAATCATGCCTCAAAAATGCCACAAAAAAGGGAAATTATGCCAGAAACGACAAATTTGTTGTTTTGCTAATGCAACTTGTTCATATACAAGTAAACAATATATATACAAATTCGATAGCAAGGAGAAGAAGGAGAAGAAAAGTATAAAGAGACTACAACAGAGATCTCAAATCAAAACATTGAAAGCCACCAAACATTGACGCAATCGACATCTGAATACAAAAATAGAAAATAAAATGCACGTATGAAATTCTGCAACAATTATTATTATTAGCGTAAATGATAAATACTGTTAGGTATCATTAACATTATCATTCATATAAGATTTATAATTAAAAAAAAAAAATCAATTTCTATTAACCCTACAATGTTATCAGGCCAACCTTTGTATGAAAAAGTCTGGTTTTCTAACAATTTTTAATGAAGTTTTCTTCACTTCCATAAAAGGAACAGTTTAGTTTACCTCAATATTCTTAATTTTTCTAAACTTTAATGATATTTCACAATACTAGAGCCAAATCCAAGACAAGCATATTGTCACATAAGGTAGATTATTATGATCTACTCTTCTGTGTTTTCAGTATAAAGCAACTTAATACCCCGATCGGCCCTCTGTACCCAGGTGAACAAACAGTGTGTGTAAGTGCTCGTGGTTATGTTCCCTTATCATTTACTATGTACCCAAACCGTTATTGTTAGAGACGGATTAATAGTGCACTGTAATAGTATTAAAGGACTTGTAACAGGCATTGGATGGATTGTTTTTCTCTCTATGTATGCTATGTTGGATTTTTAAAAGTGCTTGGTCAAACCTTTGAAATGCGATAGATCCGATTAGTGTCTGCATTTTCTATATGTGACCCACCTGCTTAAAAAGGTATTATGTCGGTGTCATTCACATACTTAAAATCTCTTTTGTAGTCCAAAATGTGACGTTTGGCTCATTGTTTTATTTTTCATTAAATTAAAAGCAACAGACATAGTGTCTTAAAGTGGCTGAAACTCAAATCTCTAATTTCTGGTCATCTCAACTACTTGTATGAAACTACTTTTTTTTGGCATCTGTTTCACCTCGGCATAATGCCGTTCTGAGAAGATCGGTAACCTATGTGATTTTATTGTGTGTATTTAAATTTATTTATGTTTTTTTCCCTCATCCAACCCAGATATTGACCACACAGTCATGTTTCCGAAAAGTCGTAAGACGAAAGTGCTTCGAATTCTGAATCTTATCGGCGTGTTCCTAATTCATATTCCATCCCGACCACTTCTCTATCTTGGAAACCTCGCTGTGTACGTGCCCTCCTACGTGATACTACACACCGGACAACTGTCAACAATCCATGTTGATCAGAGTTCGACAAATACAGTCAATGACACGCATAATTACGTCACGCCTGTCAACTTCAGCTCACAAGATAACAACATCACCTATGAACAGTTGACGCAGCACGGTATACAGAAGTCATGGTTTGTACCAGTGTTCTCCACGGCTTGGATGGTTGGAACCTTTCTCGGCGGAGCTCTGGCCAATTACATAAGGTGATCTCATTAGATTTTATCTGATCTTATACTAATAGACTTAGGAACCGTTAATCATGGATAAGAAGACATTGGCAAGTTAACGATTACGCTCCCCATTTGTTTGTTTTTGTTTTTTTTAAAGGGTTTTACGGCGCTTGTAACACATTAAGGTCATATCAGCGCCAGTAAAAAGGAAGAAAATGGGATGGTAAAAACTTAGAATTACTGTACAATTAAAGTACCAAAGAAAAGGTAATATGTTATATAATATTAATATGTAAACAAAACATAATGTAGTGCAAAATAGAGAGATGATTTACAAGTCAAAAATTATCATCTCCCAAAACTCATAACTATACATTTGAATGTTCCCCTCTCAACTAGGGTATCTGGCTATGGCCAGGACGAAACCAAGTAATATCATCAAAAGACAAGGACAGAGAGCATGTTGGAAAACAGATATTATAGAGGGGTAAAAGGCACAGTAAGTGTCTCTCTGCCCACTATGTGAGGTCAGGAACCCCACCCAGTACGTTCCCAACCTAAAGAGATCGACAAACGACGTGGAAGAAAGCAAAGATCTGAAATGACTCCGAGGAAGGTCTTCGTTGTCTTCCACGTCATTAGTCAATCGTTATAACGCAATCGTTTACTTGCTGTTGCTTCGAAAGCGTTATGGGAAAATTCGTTCGTGGTCGAGTCTGCAAACACATTCAAATAATCGAACGGTGAATCAGTAATTTGGTGGTACATAACTATTTATGATTTGGTAGTCGACACCGTTTATCTGAAAATAATAAATTTGAATCTGTACATATTTCTCGACTTGTGTGTATGTGTAGTGGTTGTAGTAGTAGTAGTAGTAGTAGTATAGTAGTAGTAGTAGTAGTAGTAGTAGTAGTAGTAGTAGTAGTAGTAGTAGTAGTAGTAGTAGTAGTAGTAGTAGCATTAGTAGTAGTAGTCGTAGTACATTTAATATACGAGGGTGGGCTGAAAAGTTTTGCAATTTTCCTTATGATTTCAAAGATATTTGACTTAGAACAATAACATTTGGTTTTCAAAATTTCTAAGGCCAATGACCTCTCTGCGTGACGTAATCGCTTTTGTCCTATTGCGAGGTCAACAACCTCGGTCAAAACAAAAAATGAAAATGGCTGCACCAAAATAAATGCGATTTCAGCAGCGTGCTGTCAATGAATTTCTGAATGCTGAGAGCTGTTCACCCATTGAAATCCATACCAGAATGAAACGTATTTATGGTGACTCATGGAAGAAGGAGACCCGATCGAAACAAAACTTCAGGATCAAACTCGTTGCGGGAGGCCCCAACGTGCCTCGAGCGTCAGTAATCAAACTGAAGTCGAAAACATGATTATGACAGGTCGAGAAAACTGATATTACAAAAAAAAAAAAAAAAAAAATGGAATTTCAAAGGAAAGGGTACGCCACATCGTACCATGATCCTCGGATACAGAAAAGTGTCGGCCAGGGGGATCCCACGAATGTTGACAAGTGACATGAAAGGGCAACGCAAAACAATTTACTCTAAACTAATGAAATGGTATGAAGACGAAGGTGATGCCTTTATTCAGGGAATAGCCACTGGAAACGAGTCATGGGTCCACCATTATGACCAGAGAGCAAACGCAAGTTAATGGAAAACCGACACAAGAACTCCTCTTGTCCAAAAAAGTTCAAAGTTGTGGCGTCAGCTAGAAAAGTGCTGCTCCCGAATTTCTGGGACTTTGGTGTTGTTCATATCGAATTTTTTGAATACCTATAGTGAATTCCGGTCAATATGTTGCCGAGCCCGACAGAAAAGAGTGCGACGCCAGGAAAATACGAAATTGCAACACAATAACGCTTGACCCCACACAAGTCAACATACTCAAACCGCACCCAGGAAGATGTATTTCTCTACCTTGCCACACCCACCATACAGTCTCGACTTAGCATCTTCAGACTTCTTCTTATTCCCTAAATTGAGGAGTATCTCAAAGGAAACCACTTTAAAAGCATCAAAGACGTAAAGGCTGCTGTCCAATCTTGGTGTAGAGAAAAATGACGCCAGTTTTTTTGACGACGAATGGTGCGGCGTTGGCAGCTCTGTGTTGGTTGTGACGGTAACTTTGTCGAAAAACAAGTAAGCAATCTGTAGCTGACATTATAAAGCTTTCTTTTGATGTCTTGTTGAATGAATTATTCCTGAAAATGATGGAGTTATTACAAAAAAATTCCTAAACTTTTTATCCCACCCTTGTATATATTCATATTTTTAAAAATCTAAATGTATTTAAATCAAACAATTTTGACATGTGTCTTTTGAGAAGAAAAAAAATCATTTTTCTTATTTCTTTGTTTTGTCATCTCAACCAGGGCAAGGTTTGTTATCGGTCTGGGGATTATCTTCCAAAGCGGAGCATGGTTTGTAAGCTGCTTCACCATCAATGTTTCGGAATCTGCCTTCTTCGTCATGCTATGCATTTTCATTGGATTTGGTGCCGGATTGTACGAAGGGCTTCTACTCAAGAACTACGTGGTGGTCAGACTAAATAAGCGTACAGGTACAATTACTTCCCTTGTCCTGTCCTCAGGACCGCTAGGAGGCGTTATCATCAACCAGTTTATCACGTGGTACACAAATCCTCAAAATCTGTCTCCGGATATAAAAATGGGTGAAATGCGAATATTCTCTCAAGCTTCGATTCAGGAGCGAATCCCATCCATGTTCTTGATTCTAGGAAGCACTATGTTGGGCTTGACAATTTTGGGATTTTTAATGCTGAAAGAAAGAAAGGCACAGAGTACAGAGGTAATAGATGGACAGGGACAAGGTGAAAACGGAAGCCCGTTTTCCGGTGATGGTAATATATCTTGTGGTTTTAAAAATGAAGACTCGAATTTGTTTGCTAATCATGATATTATTATTGAAAATAGTAAAAGCTTCGATCCTTCCTCCTACGCATGTAGCGTTCTTGTCAATGATTCTTCGAAAACAGTTTCGAGCAGATACAATATCAACACAATTTCAAGCAGAGAACTGACAAAATTTCAGCTTGATGACACAAATGTCGAAGTCGAAGTAGAAGAGAGTGGAGAAGTAGCATTGATGTCCAATGGTGAATGTCGTAGTAGAACTGAAACATGTGATAAAAACAGAATGGAGGAAAGAGATTTTGGTCAAGATGATGTTATAGGAAATGATTCTACGGACAGACAAAATTCCCTATGCAACAATGAGCATGATGAGTCTACGCTCGAAGTTTCAAAAAACCGCTCTCAAGTCACAATGACTGCTCTAGGGCTGCTCAAATCTGTTGCCTTTTACAAAATTGCTATCGTGTACATTTTTGGCAGCAGTGCACGCTTATTTTTGAGCGTGTACTTCAAAATATACGGCCAAGAGTGGATACAAGACGACCATTTTCTAACAAATTTAGCAGCTGTAATGTCTTTCTCGGCCGTTTTTACCACAGTCGTCTGGGGACTCGTCTTAGATAAAATTGGGCTCAAGCTTTGTTTTATCGTCATATATACGGGGATATCTTTATTCTTCATGCTTATGTATTTCTGCGCCCAACTAAATAAATGGGCGTATTTCTTTGTGACGTTGTTCAATTCCAGTTTTGTCAATTACCTGTACCCTGTGTTCACTATTGCCCTCATCAAATGGTTCGGTAGAGACTATCTCAGTGCTAAACTGGGCGTCGTTGAAATATTCTCTACAGCAGGATACGTCTTGGCAACCTTTGTTTTGGCCGTGTTGATGGAAAATTACGGATACCTTTCTGGTTTTATCTGGACATCATCTGTGCACCTGGTGGGTTTGATAGTCATCATTGCGACATATCCCAAGGCTTAAATTTAATAAATATATGCGGCTTTGTTATCTAGAAGACTCACGTAAGACAAGTCCCATTACTGACGGCGCAGAGTGGAGTACGTTTTACCCACATTTTCTCATGAAAAAGTAGTCCTTCAGAGCCATAAGGCTCACGGAGACGGAGTTTATCTCGGTTTCTATTGCGTGAAACGGACCACAGCAAATGCGTGCAACCCTTTGGATAGGACGCCAGCCTAACAGATCCAGCTACCCAATCACTGCTGAATAGACAAGGGGTGGGGGAGTGTCAGAATAAATTCTCGACTGCACCTGATTTCGATCACAGTCCCATTGCATGTGAAGCGAGTGCTCTACCAACTGAGCTATCGGGACCGCCATTTCTCACAAAATTCAGCTGTACAAACAGTATTAGTACTCGGATGGTAACAATGTTGTTTAGAGGTGGTGCATTTAACTTGGGACCCTCCGTAAATCTTTTTGGCTACATATATACGAGCCTATAATATTGCGCTTTATTTAAAAAAAAAAAACAAAAAAACAAAACAAAACAAAACAACCCCCCCCCCAAGAAACAACAACAAAACAAAACAAACAAAAAACAACAAAAAGCAAAAAAAAAAAAAACAAACAAACAAAAAAAAAACAAACAAAAAAACCCAGCTCACAATTGACCCTTGAACGGAAAAAATTGATTTCTTACAAGTCTCCTGATCAAAGTGGTCAAACACCATCTCAGGTTAGGGTGAAACCAAACCCTACTAAGTGGTTTGTTTTGTTTTTAAGGGTTTTACGGCGCTTGCAACACATTTAGGTTATATCAGCGCCAGTAAAAAGGAAGAAAATAGGATAGTAAAAAGTTATAGAATTACAAATACAGCACCCAAGAAAAAGTAAGACATAGGGGAATTGGGAACAAATAGGGGATCAGATGTAGATTCCAAGAGCACACTATCAAAGTACTTAGTTTGAGACACCTATAAGTCTCATCCGCACACAAGCACAAAATCCAACAAAGAGGAATACACTCAAATGCTTACATTAAACATTAAAACTAACAAATATAATAATACATAACAGAGAGATGATTTACAAGGAAAAAAATATCATCTCCCAAAACAATAGCTATGCATTTGACTGTCTCCCTCCCAGCCAGGACTCCGACGAGGGCCAGGAAAAAAACAAGTAATCCCATTCCAAGACAAAGACAGAAAGCATGTTGGATAACAGATATAAGGCGATAGAAGACACAGTATGTACCTCCCTGCCCGCTATGGGAGGTCAGGATCCCCACCCAGCCTACTAAGTGGACAAATATTCCCATAATAAAGTAATGAACAAAATTAGTATGACAACTTCATAAAAGAAGAAAATACCAAACAGGGAACGTTTGGGGCTCACAACCCTTCTTCATCGAATCATAAAAAGAATAGAAAATGCATTACTTAAAAATCTTTTTTTTTTCTTACGGACAAGCCGTGCCAACTATTTCTCTGCCGTCTATTTGGGTTTTAAGTGATGTATTTATGTTGTAATCGTTATTGGCTAAAGAAGAAATTTGAGGCCAAAGCGTTCCGTGTTTGGTAATTCTGTTCTTTTATGAAGTTGTTATAATATATATTCAATTTTGTTTATTACTTTATACAGTTTCTCGCAGTTTAGCATCACCTAGAATTAGAAAATATTTCTACTTTTTGATACAAATTTTATTTTGAAGTAAATTTTAAAACAATTTTTTAAAATTGTCATTAACTTTAACTCTGCAATAAAACAAAGATATATATTTGTAATGAATTCATGTCAAGTTTTGTTTTTCTTGTTTAATCATTTTTTTGTTTGTTTTTGGTTTTAGTTTTATAAAAGATTGTCACACTTTTAGACCATAAAAACGCCTGTGTGCCTATGTGGTCTTACGGAAAATCCCGCATAGTTGAGTCGACTGAAAAAGCTCTTTACTCACCTTCTCTCACTGTACTCAGTTGTAAAATGAGTACCTGGCCGATAACAGCATTGTCTATGTCCGAATAAAAATATGTAATATCGCCTAGCAGGCGTCAAGTCTCATTCTACATGTTTCGTGTTGCTGTTGGCTAGGGACCCCTTGTAAAGCGCTTTGAGCACGTTTAGTGGATATTGCACTATATAAATGCTCAGGTAATGGACAGTCAAAAGATTGTGTGAAACCCACAGAAAAGGAGAGACTCTGATGGTATCTTGCACTTATTCAGCCAATCAGAAAATACGTACGTATCTCACAAGGGATAAAATATTATCTCTCACAGACAGGCTCACAGTTATATCTGACTACCTCTCTTACATGACAACAAAGAAAAATGATTCCAGTCAGGGTCTGGGCAAAACCAAATTGTCTCAATCCAGCACAAATACAACACCCCTCGAAAGAGATTCACGGAGATATGAGGCTACTAGCAGTCCTAATTAATATCACGTAAGAGGAGGAATGATGATAATACTAGTCGTCATCGTCGTCGTAGTAGTGGTGGTGATAGTAGTAATATTAGTAGTAGTAGTAGTTGTGGTGGTGATAGTAGTAGTAGTTGTAGTAGTTTGTTTTTGTTTTTAAGGGTTTTACGGCGCTTGCAACACATTAAGGTCATATCAGCGCCAATAAAAAGGAAGAAAATGGGATAGTAAAAGTTATAGAATTACAATTAAGCACCCCTCCCCCCCCCCCAAAAAAAAGTAGTAGTAGTAGTAGCGTATGGCTGCACCTCCAAACTTATTTCGTCAACCCAGCTTCTAAAGTCTTCCTCCGCCTTAAAGACGGTTTCGTAGCCACCTTCAAGTTTAGTGACTGGACAATGGAGGACGATGTGATCGCTGGTCTCTGGGGCTGCCTGACATTTCTGGCAGATATCACTGTTTACAAGTTTCCATCTGCACATATTTGATGCAGTTCTGCCATGTCCAGTTAAGAGGCGATTTGAGGAAATCCAGTATTTCCTGGCGTTATTGAATACAGGCACTCTTTTGGTTGGATCTTTAATGATGTTTCTTCCCCTTGGTGTTTCCATGTTCCACATTTCTCTCCCGTTTTCCTCCACACTGAAGTCTGCCATTTTTGTTAGGTGGAAAGCTCTGCTCGATTTGAGTCTTGTTGTTGGACCAGTCTTCTTTTTGTTCTCAAAGCCCGCTTCAGTGTATAAGGTCAGTGCAAGGACCTGTTCACTTGTGCTTCTTTGTGGTCTGAAGCCCGCTTGTTCTGGTGGTATGCAGGGATTTACATATGGGGTGATTCGCTCTAGTACGATTCTTTCCAGGAGCTTGTATAAGCAACAAAGTAGAGATATTGGTCTATAGCTAGATGGTTCAGTTATGGGTTTGCCAAAAAAGAAGTAAGACAAAGGAGAACTGGTTCTAGCAAACAGATGTAGATTCCAAGAGAACACTATCAAAGTAATTAGTTTGAGATCACCTAAAAGTCTCATCCAGACATAAGCATAGGTCCCCACTGAGAGGAATACACTCAAATGTCTACAAATCATATATAAACAAAAAAAAAAACAACAAAAAACAAAACAAAAAAAACTATACATTTGGCTGCTTCCTTCTCGGCTAAGGCCCCCCGCCAGGACCAGGAAAAATACCGAACATTCTCAATCCAGAGCAACATGAAAAGGAAAAAAATGATCTAGGGGATAGAAGACGTAGCAAAAAGTGACCTCTCCGCCCACTTTGAGTAGTCAGAAGACCCCCCCCCCCTCCCCCTATCAATCACCCTCAAACGATGCATAGAAACTGTTTTTATCACAACAACAATACTGCTTTTTTTTTGTTTGTTTGTTGCTTTAGGTCTCTTCCAACACAATTGAGGTTATATGAGAGACCGCTGAAACAAAAAAACAAGCAATCTAACAAAAATAGTACAAATGTAAATCAAAATCATAACCTAAAGATATCATAAGCTAAATTATAAATAACCAAGGACAAACAGGCAGAAGATTTACAGAAAAAAAAATATCCCCTGTCAAAAATACAATCACAAACCAAAGAAGCAGGATAGGCTAGTAAAGAGAAGAAGAAACGACATCACTATCAGATCGTACACCCATGCGAACATCATAGGTATATGATTCAAGGGTGATGCTCCCATCCAACCACCCGCTCACAACAACAATACTGCATAGGCTAAAACATTAACTCAATTTTATTGTGTAAATTGGAATAGCGTTTATAATACTAAAAATTGGATTCTGATTTTTAAAAGTAAAATTATTGCGTGCATAGTGAAGTATGAATTGAATGTATAAATCATAAAGTGATGAGCAAGCATTTTTGTAAGGTAAATATATTGTCAAAGAAGTACTATATATCTAATACAAAATAATGTTTTTCATTTGAATGAAAGTCAACTTATTCCTAAAATTACGTTAATTTTGAAAAGCGTTTGGAAGGAGGCCAAACAGATGTTTTGTCTTGTTTTTAAGGGTTTTACTTTTACGGCGCTTTCAACACATTTAGATCATATCAGCGCCAGTAAAAAGAAAGATGTTTTTTTTTTGTTTTTAAGGGTTTTACGGCGCTTGCAACACATTTAAGTTATATCAGCGGCAGTAAAAAGGAAGAAAATGGGATAGTAAAAAGTTCTAGAATTACAATTAAAGCACCCAAGAGAAAGTAAGACAAAGGGGAACAGGGAACAAATAGGGATCAGATGTAGATTCCAAGGGCATACCACCAATGTACTTAGTTTGAGATCGCCTATAAGTCTCATCCGGACACAAGCACAAAATCCAACAAAGAGGAATACACTCAAATGCTTACATTATAAATTCAAAATAACAAATATAATAATACATAACAAAGAGATGATTTATAAGGAAAAATATATCATCTACCAAAACAATAACTATGCATTTGACTGTTTCCCTCCCAGCTAGGACTCCGGCCAGGGCCAGGACAAAACCAAGTAATCTCATTCCAAGACAAAGACAGAAAGCATGTTGGAAAACAGATATGGGTCAGGCTCAGCTTAATGATACATCTAAACAGGTCTCTTTCAAACGTCATCAACCCTCAATTAAATGCCCAAAATTATGGTATCATCATGTTTTTCTGATTGCTGATATACCTAAGAGATAGTGTTAGATAGGATTTCAGCATCAATATTCCTGGGAACAGTAGACTGAGGTTATTTTGATGAAAATACTGGCTTTAGACAATCAAAAAAAACGACAATCAGCATATGAGACTGAAATATCCTTAAATATAAATAAATCGGCAACGTTTTTTGCTCCAAAGTATATTTAGATGAGAAAGATGGGTCTCTTCTACAATTTGACGTTGAAACCAGAAAAAAAAATTGAAAAAAAAAGAAAGTTAATCAGTTTGAAAATCAAACATGACTCATGTTACAATTATGTCCGTTTGAAGAGCTCTGACTTTGTTCATCGTATAAGTCAGAGTTATTATAAAATACAATGACTCTTCCTGTATTAGGATTTTTGGTAAACAGCATTTGATGTAAGCTAAGAAGCAGTCCTGCGAGCTTGCAGGAATTGAGAATTGATGCGTTTTTTGTATCGCTAGCGTAAATCCATGTCAAGATGTAACATGCGAACGATACGGCAAAATACGGTGACATACGGCAATGTGCGCTCTTTGACAGTCTATTCTATTTTTAGACACCCGCTCTTCCGCTTGCTTGCAGAAGCTGGATGTGAAAATGGCGTCGAGGCGAGACGGTAAGTGGTTTCAATTTCATGTCGTATATTTCCTTTAAGTAACAAGGGTCACATTTCGTGGAATATGTAACATGTGTCACATGATTTAATGGATTCTAAATCTTTGTTTTGTGTGGAATTCGTGAATGGATGCTGAATAGGTCTAAAGATAATGATGGATTCTAAACGAAACTGTTGTTAGTCTTATGAACGTGCACAATGATCTTGTCTTTGATAGGGGCTTGCGTTATGCTACTTTGTGACAAATGTAGAGTTCATGTCTGCAGTAACAGTGGTCACGCGAATTTTAGAATATTAAAAAGCATCTCAGAATTAAATCTTCATTTCATTAGATCTACAGAAATATTGCTTTAAAGAGACTTGTTGAGGTACTGTGCTAACGGAATCTAGATCTAGATCTAGATATTGTCTGTTATGGAAATGATGTTGAAATCTGTGACGAGTGTTACAGGATATGAAGTTTTGAAATGTCAGATGTAACATGCATCCTAATGGGCCTTAATATTACTTTTTACACGATGGTCATTCAAATTCTGCATATTGTGGTTACTGAAACAACTTGTGGTGACTAAGTGTGATGGTTAGGTGGAGGCTGCCTTACATGGAGTTGATCATTTTCATCAGTACCGATAATTTTGAACCAAAATAATGTGACCCCTGTTACTGTGACATGGAGGGACATGAAAATATAAGTTACTTTGATTCAAGTTTGATGTCACATGTAGCATGCATCAGAGAGTATAGAGATTTATCTCTAATTCAACGCTGCATATACAGTTATTTTGTGAAAAAGAATAATAAAGGTAGAGGGAAATATTTGCTTATTAATTTAGAGTAGTCGAGAAGTGCATTATCTTACTTATATTATATTTTTGGAATACTTAAGATGTGACACATGTTACATTAGACATGAAATAAATCTAAAATCCTATGTCACAGGGTAACGCGTATCACATGATTTTAAACAATTAGTCGACAGTCATATCATAGTCCATTTAATGCTGTAAGTTTACTTTTGTTTAATCTTTTAATAATGGCCACACACAATGAGAATTATATCAGCCGACTTTTTAATCTTATTTTTATTCATTTTTCCAATGTTTATAACATATTGTCATGCCTGTTACATGGACATGATAGATTCATGTCATGCATAACATGAGTTACATTCTTTTAAAAGTCGACTAAAATTGTTTAAAGGACTGCCTTTGTACAGTCTATCTTGAGATGTTAAGTCTAGCCTAATGAAAATTGCTTCCAATAGCTCATTTTACACAATTGTTCTATAACTATCTAATTTATTGTGAGGTTTGTTACCATGACAAAATATTTATCATGTCACATGTAACAAGTAATACATACGCTCATTTATCAGCTTTTTCAAAGAATATTTTTAATTAAATTGGTAAGTAGGCCTATACACTGAAATCCAATGATTAAAGGTATGTTTTATATAGTACACTCGATTCTTGGTTCACTGATACTTCCTTACTGATTTTTTTTGTTTGTGTTTTCTTTTGCTCCCTAGGTTTGAGAATTAGATTACCAGCCTTGAAATTAATCCAAGATGACAACCCACTTGAAACTGTTAAAAAGAAACCACCCAAAACTGCTGCCCAGAGAGCAAAAGAATATAGAGAAAGATTGAAAATGCGGACGGATTATGAAGATATTAGGCGGGAGAAGAATGAAAAAGCCAAGAAATACAGAGATAATTTGAAAGCAAATGCTTCAGAGGAAGATAAGCGACAATTGAAAGAAAAGACAAGATTAAGAGTTCAGCAGTTCCGCGAAAGAAGAAAAGAAAATGGCGTGACACCCACATCCACACCAAACATCATCATGACTAGACATCAAAAGGATTCCAAAAGAAAGCAGGACAGAGAACGAAAGAAGAAAGAAAGGGAGAACTGGACGCCCCAAAAATGGAGACGGCACAGAGAGGCATGCAGGGCTAGATACCACATTAAGAAAAACTTGAAAGTCAACTCTGAAACTGAAAAGAAAAATGCTGAGTGTGAAAGTAAAAGCAAACGTACCTTCCAGCGAAAATTAAAAAAACTCACTGAATGCCTTCCTTCAAATCCGTCGACACGTAAAGAAATGATCCTTAAATTGCTTAAAAAGCACAAAATCGATTTAACTGAAATAGCTAGGTTACGTAAAATTGATCTGACAGAAACCTCAGTCGTACTAAAGACAGATCGCCTGACCAAAAGGAAGATTGGACAGCAGCTCTTGAAAAAAGCAATGCATCAGGAGGTGCACAAAGCATTTGGTATTACCAGAGCATATTTGCATCGACTAGAAAGACTTCCGAACCAACTATGCTTACGACAGAGGAGCACGAGAAGTATCAAGCGCCACCATGAGGCACAATCATACTATGTATCTGAAGAATATGCAAACCAACTGTCAGAAAAGAAGAAGATAAAAAAGGGAAAGCCAACGTTTGTATTAAAGGAGACCATCAACAATCTCTACGCAGTATACAGGTCAAAAGTAGAAGATCCTTTAAGCTTGGCCATGTTTAAGAGGTTAAGACCTCGAAATGTCCGACTGTCTAGGGATGAGAACTTGAACCAGTGTCTTTGTGACATTTGTCAAAACATAAAACTGAAATTAGAGACCATAAATAAGAACCTCCCAGCAGGATGCAAGATTAGGTCAACCCTCGATGTTTTAATCACACAACTCTGTGAACCAGAAATCGATGGGGGATTCCACCAACTCAAATGCCTTAAGGGAAATTGTCAGGATTGCGGCATGAAGAAGTTAGCAGACCACTTCCATAATTGTGACCTCAATATGGAAGCAGAAGCTATATGGCAAAAATGGGAAACAGTTGAAGGAAGGAAGGTTTTATCAACAAAAAAAGGAACCATTTATGATGTCACACAGGAACTCTATATTGAGATGCGAACATTTCCTTTGCACTATTTCAGGGCCCAATGGCAGGCAAAGGAATTTTCCTTTGTCAAAAAACACCCACCACGCAACTCATGCATATCTGTAATGGATTTTGCAGAGAACTACAGATGTATTTATCAGGATGAGGCACAATCTGCTCATTGGAGCTATGCTCAGGCGACGATACATCCTATAGTCAATTATTATTCCTGTCATGACTGTGCTAAGGTAGTGACTGATGTTATTGCTTTCATTACTCCTGATCTAAAGCATGATACAGCAGCTGTTGCTAGGTTCATGAGCGACAACATTGAGATCTTATCTTCGAAGGGCTACACTTTTGATAGATTCATCCAATGGACAGACGGGTGTGGAGCGCAATACAAAAATAAAATTGCTTTCAAGGACCTGTCAGAGCTAAAAAGTGTCAAGGTGGAAAGAAATTTTTTCGGATCAAGACACGGAAAAAATGCATGCGATGGAGAGAGTGCGGTCATCAAAAGTGCAGCAACTCGTTCAGTTAAATCTCGTCAGGCTGTCATCCAATCTGCACAGCACTTATTTGCTTTCTGCAAGACTTACTTGCGGAAGAATGATTATAGAGATGGAGTATGTTGCCACTACAGGCGAGATTTCGTCTTAGTTCAAACCATCGACCGAGAGGAAGGCCCAAACTTATATCCTGTTAAAGGTACCCGCTCACTTCATAGCATCAAATCCAATGGGAGCCACAACCTCTTGATCAGGTCCTTGTCCTGCTTCTGTCATGGGTGTGAGAATGGAGAGGATTGCTACAACACTGCCTATGTGGAGTCATGGAATAAAGTCAAACTTCGCTCAAAGTCAAAGGACATGGTAAGTGCCAGTTGACCACAGTATTAATAGTATTATTTAAATACGGTATGTGTTATATCTAAACTTGAACTATTTAGAGCTTTTAAAGCCCAGGGCTATATAATTGAGATTCATGAGATTTAATTTGAATTTCTACACTGTACATTATCATTAATTATTAATGCCAAAACATAAATCTTGAACTATTTTATTAGCGAACAATTAACAATATAATTTGCCATTTATGGAAAACTTAGAAATTTATTTCAATTTAGTGATTTGTCTTTGAGGTTTTCTCTCTAAATTTTTTAACTTTTTAAGAATTTCAGAGTATTTTAATTTTAATGAGGAAAGGAGTTACGGTACTAGTTAAATCAGTAGCAGTAGCAGCTTCTTAAATGATGTGTAATTTGTGATGCATGGTAGCTCATAGTCATAGGGTTAGGCATGTCTTCTTAAAGTCTCTTTTAACAGAATTTTCTGTCCTCTTATCCCTGAGACGGACAATAAGGCAGGAGGTCCCATGTGCATGTAAATTATTGTAAAAGAACCCTCACTCAAATGACAGTTTGGTTAAGAATGAATTTGTGAAACCCGAAAAAATAAATTGATTTCGTGCAAACTTTGATGAATGCTTTGGTCTATCTGAAAATGTTAATATCTTGACAGGTCCACTGCGAGCAAAACCAACATGAGAACCCTGAAAGTGAAAGTGAAACTGAAACCAGTGATGTTCAAGGCATTAATGGCGATACAAGCTTAAATATTACTTCCTTGGTGGATATCAGCTTAACACAGGTAATTTAAATTAGTGATCCATATTCATGATTTCTTCTTTTCCTTGAATATTGCTTATATTATACATGTATGTTGCTTTACTGAAACTGAAATCAAACTTTTATTATTAAATCATTTTTGTCCACCTAACCCCTGGTACTTCGCCATAGAATTTTCCTTACTGTTCAACTTCCTCAAACTTTAATGGGATACCAAAAATTTGTGTTAGTGAACAGGAAATTGAAAAAAAAGAATTTTATTTTTACAAAATTTTATATTTTATAAGGGAGTGTCATATTTTTAGTCTTTTTTTTTATAATTCTTCAGGGCTCTTTCTTTGGTGCCCAGTGTTTGATTCATTGTTTTTTTAAAATTCAGGTTGATTGTTATACTATACCCTTCATTAATACGGCAGTGAGAGTGAAATTGACCATTTTATTTTTCACTGAGTTAATTTTTGTTCTATTATTTTATTTAACACTATTTATTTAATAATAATAGTATTGTTCTTTTGATTGTCTTTCAGAGTGAAATACAAGTGCTGGAATCTATGCTTGAACTTCATTCCCCTAAAGTAACTACTTTACCAACAATGGAACAGAATGAGGTAGGAATGTACTATTTATTCAGTCTTTTATCCAACTCTTTACAAATATTACAATGAATCTTGAACTGAGGATAATTTAACCATTCTTGAAAGTGCTGTCTATGATAAGCAACGTGTCTGTATAATAGTATATATATATATATATATTATATATATATATATATATATATATATATATATATATATATATATTGCCACATGTAAATACTTTCCTCTATATCGACTCCAAACTTTGTTCTTTCTCTTATATTCGACGCAACAGAAATCAGACTCGCTAATGAAAACCAGTTCCAGATGATTTGTTCATCCCTTTCCTTCACAAAATTCCCCGCCCCTCCCTCCCACCACACACACCCCACTAACCAGGTCTAGTCACAGATGGATGTGGTCTAGACTCTAGAGAGACTTGCCAGTTACTTACTTTAAAAATAGCCTCTATCGACTTTGTCTTTTATCGAGATAACTCGTTTGGAACCTTCAATATATCAGGTGTGCACTGTATAGGGCCTAATATATCTAGCAGTTTTAAAATTCAATTTTAATGCTTTCATAGGCTATTAATTTTTTTGCCTGCCTTTCAGAGTGAAGTGCCAGTTCTGGAATCAGCTCCTCAATCCCCCATTGTGACCCTACCAACAGTGTCTGTTTCTGATGAACGAACTGAGGTAAGAATCTAGGCCTACTACTACTAAATTTTCAGTCTTCACCCCAAGTACTTCTACCTGGTAAAGCTTTACGTCCAGTGAGTTTGGAACTCAGAGAGCATGAGGTGAGGTAGCTCAGTCGATAATGAATCTGGAATCTGTACATGTATGCAGTCTGGAAACTTAGTTAATTACACTACCGGGTAGGTGTAACACAGTAGTAGAGCGCTGTATTGCAGATATTTAAAGACGGATTCGAATCCCATCTATGCCAATTTTTTTCCTTTTACAAGAAGGTGAAAATTTGTACTGCTTTGGCTAGGAACGTGCTCGGCAATGAACTAGCATCCTTAGAAAATGACATCAAAATGTCTGTCAGTGACGGCTTCATAATTCGGACATCAGAATAAGCTCCGGCCCTCAGAATTTTAAAATCTTTAAGGGATTACTTTTAAGTTTTCTTTTATCTCTAGGGAGTCTATTCAATTAGGTTTAGGTACCTGAATGTCAAGTTTTAAGAGTTAAGCATGGAGATATTCCTTCCAAAGGAGAGACTTCTTCACCTGAGCAAAATGGTTGATTTATATGAATAACAGGGTATTGCAAGTTGCCCTAAGTTATCTTGCCACGTCGACTCTCTACTGGACTGCTGGGAGATGTATGGTAGTCTTCCACATCCCTTGACATTTATCCCCACATACATAGTTTATCCCCAACGACATGAGATTTTTCCTGTTTCAGTTGTTACTCCAGTCATCTATTACCTGAACCTAATGCTGCTGTTTGGCTCGTAATAAACCCTGGGACCCACATATTCCACTCCCTTTAACCAAATAAGTTGTGGCATTGTAACCAATTTATCCATCTTGCATTTCAGGTATCAAGTGATGGCAGTCAAATCAATCAGCGCAATTTATTTATGGAGTTCCTGGTGTAATGACTGACATGATCGAAGCCTTTCAGGATTGGGTGGCAACTTAATCTTAACATATTTTTTTTGTTGGACAATGCTTGTAATGTGTTTTTAACTTAAATTGTAGGTTTTTAAAAACAAATTGGACTAAGAATTCTACTTATAGAAAGGGGCTTTGTTGCACTTTTTGTCACAGTAACATGCATCACAATTTCGTCATGTCCCGTAACAAGCATCGCTATTTGTAACATTATTGAAACTACTTCTTTTATTCTTATGAACAGCAGAATCATTATAATGACATTATCAACAGATTTATCTCAGTTATTTTTCACATTTCTTTTATTACCAATATATGAGCTCCAAATAGTCTAAAGTTTTATTTTTCACATTTCACTTTTTTGTCACGTAACATGAGTCACATTGATGTACAGTATATCATTAATTACAAAAATCCAAAATGTTTTGAGAGTGTTTTATGGTTGAATTACTGTAATAAAGTAAGTTCTTGTCATCTAACCCTTGGTTTTTTATTGCCTTCTTTCATTAAAAGGAAATATATATGGTTTGTTTCATGTCACAGTAACAAGTGTCACAATTTTTAATTTTTTGAAATAAAACAAAAATAAAATTTTCAACTATCCTAAATGTTTGGTGAAATATACAGTAGCATGTAGTCTTTCAGATAATTCAATTTTTATCACCCTCTGGTGATTTTTGGAAATCATGTATATTGGCACAAAATTGTTGCAGTAAGCTGAGCCTAACCCATATAAGAGGATAGAAGACACAGTATGTAACCCCCTGCCCACTATGGGAGGTCAGGAACCCCACCCAGTAAAACGGAAGGAAATGGGATAGTAAAACGTGCTAGAATAAGTAAGACACGGGGGAATTAGTTTAAATAGGGAACAGATGTAGATTCCAAGAGCACTATCAGTGTACTTAGTTTGAGATTACCTAAATGTCTCACCCAGACACAAGCACAGGTCCCCACTAAGAGGAACACACTTAAATGTTTACAAATCATGTTTAACAACAAACAATTTTTAAAAAGAACAAAAAAACTTTAATTTTTTCCCCCGTCGGTTGGGTGAAATTGGCTCGAAGAAACCAGTGTTCGATGAAAAAAATTGTTCGAGTTGAGTTCGAGGAAGGAATGGAATGATAATAAAGAATTAGAAGGAAAAAATTCGGGACATTCGATCGAATTCCAGGAAACCGTGTGTTCAACGAAACCGTGCTAGAGTGTATATGTTGCGTTGCTTTGAGAATATAATTTCTTCTTTTTTGTTGCATTTCTATAACAACTATGAGTCGATAACAATTTGGGTTATCAGATTTGTAAATATGTGCAAGTCATGAAGAGGCAAATTATACATCAATTGCTTCCATATGTCAAATTCTAAATTGAATTAAAAAAACAAAAAAACTTATAGCAACAGAATACTTATTTAAAAAATATAAAATAAATAAAATTCCCTTTATTCATCCCATAGAGGAAATTTGTCTCCAGGGTCTATTCCAAGGGAAAACTGGATTAAGCCACGCGTTAGCCGCAGTGCAGCGCCGCAAACTGAACTAGGGCAAGGTGACTTGCTCAAGACCACACAGCGCAGCATCTATTTGATCTCAGTACCGTTCAGGTACATAGCAAACACCGTACCCCTGGTTATAAATGCAGATTGAACCATTTTCACAAAAAACCCCAGATTAATAAGAGCTATGTAACTCGACCTTCATAAAGTTTAGCTCTCATCACTGTTATTGAACTCTATTGTAAAAAGTGAACGAGCAAGGTTTAACCATACAAATACATAATCTATTAAAATGCATCAAGGAAGGCTAAACTATAAAAATACCCAATCGATTCATAATTAACTTGAATGCATTGAGCAAGGTTAAACCAAAAAGAATATCTAATCGATTCATAATTAACTTAATTAAGTGCATTGTTTTTTGTTTTTAAGGGTTATACGGCGCTTGCAACATATTTAGGTTATATCAGCGCCAGTAAAAAGGAAGAAAATGGGATGGTAAAAAGTTCTAGAATTACAATTAAAGCACCCAAGAAAAGATAAGACAAAGGGGAATTGCTTCAAATATGAAACAGATGTAGATTCCAAGAGCACACCATCAAAGTACTTAGTTTGAGATCACCTAAAAGTCTCATCCATACACAAGCACAGGTCTCCACTAAGAGGAATACACTCAAATGTTTACAAATTATATATAACATGTAAATAAAACATAATACAGTTCATGACAGAGAGATGATTTACAAGGAAAAAAATATCATCTCCCAAAACTCTAACTATACACTAGACTGTCTCCCTCCCAGTGTATCCGGCCAGGGCCTGGACAAAACCAAGTAATCTCATTCCAAGACAAAGACAGAAAGCAAGTTGGAAAACAGATACAGGGGGATAGAAGACACAATAAGTACCTCCCTGCCCACTATGGGAGGTTACTCGATTCATAATTAACTTAATTAAGCGCATTGAGCAAGGTTGAACCATAATAATACATTACTTATATGAACAGTGAATTAAGTTGCGTAGAAATCACATAATAATAATATATTGGTCTAATAGCCTTCGTGGCCTGTATACAATGAAAATCTGCTCCATGTGGCAAACTAAAGACATGGAGAGTTGTTATTCGTAAAAATGTATACATCAAATTAAAAAATGAATATTGATCACTTTAAATATAAAATCATACAAATACTTTAAGTACGTACGTAGATAGTTGGGACTAAATTCAGAGTATAAAACATTAACATATTAAGTTAGTTTGTTTTTAAGGATTATCTTTAAAGTGCTTGCGCCACTTTTAGGTCATTTCAGCAAGGAAAAAGATGGGAGAATAAAAAAAAAAAATTAGATTTACAATGAAAGTATCCAAGAAAAAAAAAAGACAAAGGAGGTCTGGTTCAAATAGGGAAAAGAGGAAAATTCCAAGAACAATCTATCAATGTGCTTAGCTTCAGATCACCTTAAGGTGCCATCAAGACACAAAGACAGGATCCCACATGTGTCACTTAAATACTTACAATAATATCATATATTTAAAACATTAAAAAAAGAGATGATAAACAAAAAACTATGTACTCTCCTAAAAGTTAACACTAATAACAGATATGATTTACAAGGGGGAAAAAAAATATCATCTCCCAAAACTATAACTATACAGATGACTGCTTCCCTCCCAGCCAAGGACTATGGCCAGGACCAAGACAAAAGAAATAAACTCATTCCAAACCAAAGGCAGGGAGCAAGTTGGAAAACAGATATAATACAGGGAGAAAGAAGACGCAGCAAATGACTTCGTTACTTACTATGGGACGGCAAAAGACCCAACCCAGTTAATCTAACTCTAATATCATTATTTAGATTTGTCGAGTCTATTTTCATTGATAAGTCTATCTCACGGTTATGCAGGTTGTGAACATTGACCACAAATTAAAAGAAAGTAAAGACTACTGGTAGCATCACCGAGCTGCCCAAAAATGTACACAACTGCCCTTGTGTGCAGTGAGGAGAGCATTGAAGTGGAGCGGGGCGACAATGCTACATCAAGATGGAATGAGGTGAATGGCACAGTTCAAATCAGATTGTAAATGGAAAAATTATTTGGGTAGGTATGTGCTTTGCATTAAAGATCATTATGCATTCAATAACAAGATAAAAATATCACATCTGTGTCAACAAAAAATAAACGATTCAACAAGTTGATTTTTTGTTTCCAATAGTTGCCTCACACAAACAGCAATTGTATAGAAATTTTTATGGAAAACAATAATCAATATTATAGAGCGCCTGTAAATGCACAATTGAATTGCCATTCAGAATGTTACGTTGGATCAACAAATCAATATAGCCCCTATTCACAGAAAATAATAATCATAATAATAATAAATAATAATAATAATAATAATAATAATAATAATAATAAAAATAATAATGACTAAGTCATGCTCAGTGGGCTTCATAGTTACAAGAATCACAGTAAAAATAGCACTGACATACATACACACACACACTCGCACACAGACTCCCTCTCATTTAAAAGTTAAATAGAAGGAAGAGTCCTAAAAATGTGTTTTGGGAAAAAATGTAATGTTGTAATCGTGATTTTAAAACATCTATGCTTGACAATCCACAAATAACCTTGGGAAAAGTCATTTCATATCTGAGGACCAAGTGCTGTAAACGATTTCCAACGTAAAATAAGTAATTTGATTTATTATTGACATGGAGCTTAGCGTTGTCAGATGAAGACCACAGCATTCTACATGGAGAATAAACATTTACAAATTCATTTAGGTAACTGGTAGTAAACTGTTAAGTTATTTAAGGAGATAAGGGTGATTGATATTATTCAACTATTTCTTTTACTGATAACCGATGCAATTAAATATTCATATCTCTTTTATTTTGCGAGTAATTTTGCAGCATTATTTTGAATCGTTTGAAGTCGCAAAATAGTATCTTTAGTTATAGCAGCCAGAAGAGGATTACTATTACCTAATCTTGAAAATGGAAATGTTTCTAGCTTTTAAATTGCATTTTTAATCATGTAGGTATTTATATTGGTAATTTTCTTAACACGTGTGTTTGTTTTAAGGGGTTTTACCGTGCTTGTGACACTATAAGGTCATTTCAGTACCAGTAAAAAGATTGAGGATGTAGAAAAGTTGTAGATATGAAAAGCACCGTTAAAAGCACCGAAGTAAAAAGAAGACAAAGAGGAATGGTTCAAATAGGGAACAGAAGGATCCACAAGCAATCCAGTGGCGTGCTAATTTTGGTATTCCTTGAAAGTCCCATCCAGGCACAAGCAAAGGATTCCGTTGTGAAGGATAAATGTTTACAAAGTACAATATACAATATTTAAAAGTAGTAATTATAATAGAACATTACATTAACAGAGCGATCATTTACAAGGAAATAAAATATCACCTCTCAAAAAAGGTATCATACATTTGACAATCTCCCTCCCAACTACAAGAGATAAGAAAGGAAAAGGGAAAGCATATAGGGGATAGAAGACACAGCAGGTGACCACTCTGCCCGCCATAGGACTTGAGCTTTTATATATAGTGCAATATCCACTAAACGTGCTCAAAGCGTTTTACAAAAAGTCCCTGACTAACAGCAGCAACACATAACATGTAGAACTAGACAAGTCACCTGTTAGGTGTTTTACCACAGCCCCATGGAAAAACTTAATACTGATGTCTTTTTATGTTCAATGCTGCCAAAACGTACTTTTGACACAGATTTCCATATAATATTATACCATATACACACTCACACACATGAAGGCACAAACAAAGGGAATGTATAGACAACACAGTAAATTGTAATCTAACCCACCAAAAAAGAAAGAGATAATAATAAATATATATAGTGAAGATTACTAGTTAAATCTAAAAATAAATTCAGTATCGTTGAGTCGTTGAGCATATCTTTCACAAAAAAAAATTGTAAAACAATTATATCACAATGAAAGCAATCTATAAGAAAAGAAAGAACGATAAGACAACAATAAGGAATTAAAAATACTAACATCAATCAGAATCCTTATACTGATTATCTTTAAACAATTTAAAATCATTTCTTTATTAGGTGGAAATCCACCTTGGGGTCAAGCCAACAAATAGTTTCAAATCAATATAAATTGCATGATTTTTCTCTTAATAAATGGCTTCTATTATGATGAACTATGCTCCTTCTGGGGGTCCTGATAGCTCAGTTGGTAGAGCACTCGCTTCACAATCAAAGGGACTGAGATCGATCCGGGTGCAGTTGAGATTTTTTTCTGACCCCCCTCTCAGCCAGCAGTGATTGGGTAAGTGGGTGTTTTAGATCTGGCAGAAAGTACTTTGCGAAAGATTAGCATCCTATCCAAAGGGTAACAAGCAAATGCTATTGTCCATTTCACGCCATAGTAACTGGGATAAACTCCGGCTCCATGGGTCTAAAGATTCTGAAGGCATTTATGACTCTCTCTCCCCCCCCCCTTCCTCCTCCTCCAAAAAACCCCCCAAAAAACCAAAAAAATCTGAAGCAGAGCGAAGCTCATTTAACAACTCTATTTCAAGGGGTTTTCACTCGTCATTCCGTATGCCTTAAGACCTGAGAAAGAAAATCCCAAATAGAAATAGACTCTGTTCCTCCACATTACCTTCTTGTTGATCTTGTGTGATGTCTTGATCCTGATCTCATGCTCTGATTTACTTCTTTTATCAATGAAGATGATATAGTCACCCTCGGGCATGAGAATACCCTCCATGGGTCTGAGGATCTCAGAAATTCGTGGAGAGTCCCAGGTCAACTTGCCCTTTCCAGCTACGTGTGCATGAAGCTTCTGTTGGTAAACAATGTCTTTCAGAGGTTGGCCTTTTCCGAGGAAGAACAAGGTGGTTTCCCGATGTGTAATTGTATGATGGCGTCTTTTTGACTTAAAGGTATCTTTCCAACTGTCCAAAACGGATGGCAAGTCGGGTGCTGGGGCTAAGCAGGAAAACTTCTGCCTTTCTTCAGTTGGAAAGTTATAAAGGAAAAAATACATGAATGCTTCCAAATGAGGTCTTTCATTTTCTTTCCAGGAATTTTGATAGAATTGTTTGGTCCACATAATGATATCTTTATATCTCAGTTGGTCTGGAATGGGACCATCCAGAAGCAAAACAGTCGCTAGATCCAGCATTGTTTTGAAGTCGCTAAGAGTACCATGTTCGCTCCGTACATTTTTGAGCGCACATGAGTAATAGGTTTTCAATTCATCTATTTTCTGAGCATGTTTTAGATCCAAAGCATCTGACAAAGAGATTGCTTTCTTGTTAAACAACCATCTTGATCTGTATCCACATTCATCCTCTTCACTAAGGTTGGACGGTATTTGGTCACGGTGTTCTCCAAAAAATTCACTCAAATTTGATTTCAAAGTGTCAAGCTTATCCTTGCTTTCATTCTTTGCACTTAAAGGATTGATAGCAATCTCTTGCTTCATTTGTAAATACTTGTCGTCAAGAATGCCTATGACCTTTTTGGAGTTACTCCACAGACCTTTGAGGAAATAATTTTCTTCAGGAGACAGAAATTGAAGCCTCTCATGAGTAAAATCATCTTTGACAAGATAGTTGTGTAATAGTTTCTTTGCCATAGACCTGGAGCTAAAACACCTGCATTTCTGAAATGCTTTCAGAATGAGTTCAATTGATTCAAGTTCACCAAAGTATCCTGGCTCATCACTGTTGAAGTACCCAATCTCACTCAAGGATTGTTCCTTCTGGAAAAGTTTTGTACATTCCATGCATAATGCAATTAGGTCCTTGAATTCACTTTCTGAGAAAAGTGTTTCTCGTGATCCAGTTTTTGCTTGACTTCGCTCCAGTAGCTGAACTTTGAACACTTGTGCATATGTATTCATCAATGAAGAATTGCTTGGCATGAGTCTTGTTGCTTCCTCTGCAAAAATCTCAGCTTCCTCAAACATCTTACAATCAATATAAAATCTCGCAATCTGTTGTGCTGTATATGCATCGTTATTCAGATTGAAAAGTCTTTCCATGATTTCAACCGCTTGATCAGATCCCTCCTTCATCTTCACAGAGAGAATGAGAGGTGAAAATTTGTCTCTTTTCATGTTATCTTCATGTGCTGCACGTTTTTTGATCATGTTTCCCAAAACATTTTGTAGTTTTTTCATTTCTTTACCACACTCGTCAAATATATCCTCTGTCAACAAGAAAAGAACAACCTGACTTTCACTCTCACCGGTCTTGGCTATGATTGCATTTAAAATGTGCTCGGCTGTGAGTTTATTGAAAACTCGCACTGTTTTCCTTGTTTGCTTATCCTTGTCATTTAAGTTGAGCAAGACCTTAAAACTCTGACTCACATTAGCTTCCCAGCTAACTTTGCGACCACCAGCTATATTAAACATTGATCTCAGTTCGGATCCGAGAGACTTAAGAATGACATCAAAGCACGATACATGAATCGGTTTGAAATCCAAGTCAAATGTGTTGATCAGAGATACAAATTTTAAAATCAACTCTTCATTTTGATCATCGATATCTTTCACAAATTCCCTCACTGTTTTCTGAATGAATTCTTTCTCAAAATTAGCTTTCAAAATATTGAAGGAAATCAGAGATTTTGGATTCTCATATCGATTTGTTAAATCTTTGTATCTCGTTTCAAACCAAGAGAGCTCTTCTTTATAGAGAAATTGTTTGAGTGTGACCATTGAAAGCCGCCTTCTGTCAATTGGCACAAACACGGTGCGACAACAGATAAGCAAAACACAGAAAGTTTGACAAGAAACATCACTGCTCCTAAGTTTCTGCTCAATACTAACTCGTATTAGTGCCTCGTCCTCATTATCAATGAGAATTAAGAGAGGATTTGGATTAGCTTTTTCTTTGAAAGAGAAAATCTCTATAAGCTGCTCGACAGTTTCATCTGTAAATCTTTTCATGACACAACATCTGTATCTCTTTCTCAGTGTCCAAAGAATTTCTCTGGCCGACGTGCTACCCCCTGCACCTGGCTCATGAAATAAGTAAACGGGCAAAATTTTGTTGTCATCTTCGTGGCTTCTACCTTCTAAAGCCACGGAAACCAGTTTGAACAACTCATCATGGATTTTCCGTTGACAGACATGTTTGGAGAAAAAGTTGAGCCACTGCACTTGTCCACCTCTGTAGAACTCTTGCTCAACTTGTTTTTGTTGTTCTTTAAAGGTTTCATCATCAGAATAAATGGGATCAAGGGACGACACAATCTCCACTTCATTCCATTCATTCAGTTTTCTTTTTTCCACATTGACAAGAGTTCCAGTAGAGTGTGGTATCTGACATTCAAAAGTAGAGGTATCATTGATACACCATGTTGAAATGCCATTGTTCACTTGCTCCCAAGGCAAACCTATGATGCAACGATGTTTTAGATCCTCTCTGTTTACTCTGTTTCTGTTCTTAAAGGTTTCTCTCCACTTTTCAGCTTCTGACATTTGCTCTGAGAGCAGAATCCATTGGTCAGGTAAATCTGTCAGAATTTCCTCGCATGCTTCCACCAATATATCATTGTGAGCAAACAAACATATAATGATCAACAATCTATTTTGGTGGCATGTTTCTAAATAATGGTTAAATGCCTTTCGGAAAGCAGGTCTTTTTTTCTTGTTCCATTGATAAGCATCCATCTGATCCATATCTTTTAAACCGTTACAAAATACCCAGTGTAGGAAGTGGCTCTCTGTCAATTCAACTTTCAGGCTCTTGATATCTTTTTGACTTCTTTTTTTTTCATCAAAATCATCTAGAGTGACCACTTTGAGAACTTCCTCTTGCTCCTCTAATGCCTTAAAGACTCCTTCAGTAAACCCTCTAGGGTCAAAATCAAACACAACCTCTGGCTCTAGGTTTTGAATAAAATGCAGATTTTTTACATCAATGGATGAATGATCCAGAGTGCTGAGAAGAAGCATTTTATAAATATCATCCTCCATCTTATGTGAACCCCCTGTCAAATGATTACGTAATCGAGAAAGAGAAGCAGGTCGTTGATGAGGATGCAGTTTCTCATATTCATCTTGTCCCCTCTGCTGTAATGTTGCAGAAGGTACTTTTACATTAGAGCAACTTTCCTCAGGGGACAACAGCTTGGGTTCTCCTGATTCTGAAATCTTGAAGATAGGGGATACTGTTTGGAATGTCTCTAGCGCATCTGGAATATCTTTTGCATTGATCTTGATGTATTCATCCTCTTTCAAGGCATTTGTAGGAACCACATCAAACTCAATAACGTGATGTCTGCCTGACGGCAGTGGTGTAAATTTGTTGTCTTTGAATACAGGTACATATTGTACATTTCTCAGAGCATTTTTTATTAAATGTTCTTGACTTGAAAAAAATAATGACATAATACGGTTATCCAGGTCACCAAGAGATAAACCAATACCTTCAATCTGTCCCTTTTGTCTTCTGTCAGTTTCATCAGGGGCTATTCCAAAGTAGATAGTCCCATTCTGTCTCTCATTCATACAAGCTGCTGCAAAAATAGCAGTACGGATTACAATATATTTCTTGATTTCATCATCTGGTACGTCCCCCGGCAGATGGAAGTTTCTGATAGGAGATAATTTTGTCCCTCTTGTTTGGATTTTGGTGTCCACAAAACTTCCTTGAATGTAACAATCATTTGCCTTGACTTCAGTATCAAAAGCACGGAAACGTTCAAATTTCTTTTCTTTCCCTATTTTTATTTTATGTTCATCAATGATGGTTTTTATTTTACGTCTTTGGCCAAATGTTGATGAGGGCATTACAGAATGCAAATCCTTTTCAGTCATTCCAAGCAAAATTTCTCCATTTATGTCTTGATTCTCCATTTCCAACAAGGAATCTGATGACATGTTTTCATTCTCAAGAGCTTTTTTTAAGAAGCTTAAAACCATAGCTGCAGATAAGGTTGAAAGATTTATATCTGAAATGGAAGAACGAAATCACTAGTAAATTCATTTGTTTATGAGGTTACAATAATATATCTTAATACATTTTTAGGTTACACGGATAATTAAAAAAGTACCATGATTTTTATCTTTATTTTGAATACCCACACCTGAAGTAATTCAGTCTGAGTTAGCCGATTCATTGGAAAAAAAAGAGATCTCAGAACTTGGAAAAAAGAAGAAGATATGAAAGTTTTAAAAATGACAAATTCAGAGTTTATCAGTGATGCAAATGCAAACTATGACTACAGTGGGACTTTGATATTAGGTGTCTCTGCAATCAAGAAACCAGGCAAAACGGGGGCAAAACCCTAGTGAATCAAATTGTTAAAAAATAATTTTCCACTGCTAACATGGACAAATTTTGACAATTTTTTTGCAACTTTTCCCTTTTCTCTGCATGAAAATATCATTCGACATTTAGAAGAAGAAGCAGGAAGAGGAGGATGAGAAGAAAGAGGAGGAGCAGGAGGAGGAGAAAGAGGTGGTGGTAGTGGTTGGTGATTGATGAGGAGGAGGAAGAGAAGAAGAATGAAGATGATAATGATATCAAAGAGGAGGGTGGGGGAAAAAGGAAAAGGATGTGATGAAGAAGACAGGATGGAGGAGGAGAAATTTACATAAATTGATAAAATAAAGTTTTAAAATTATCATCATTATCATTCACAAAATTCAAAGCTTCACTCTTTTTTTAAATACAAACAAATCAAGTTGCTAAAATAGCAGCAGGATAGTCTTAGCTCTGTCATAATGAAACAAAATGCAAGTGTCTGCCTAGATATGAACCTACAACGCTTCAATCTAAACATTTGTGACAATCTGACATGCTACTGATTATCTGTCATAATTATCAATATTCCCAAACTTATTACAAGTGGTGTTATCACTGTCATTGCTACAGCTGTTATGATAACAACTTATCAGTATTACACTTGAATTATTATTGACTAAACAGATAAACAATCTAAGTGATTACCAAATCAGAAAAGACAACCGTGGACAAAATAAGAATTTTTGAGCTAAAAAAAAGTCTTATCTGACGCCACAAGACGCGGCTATGTGGTCTAGTGGTATGACACTCACTTGCGATAGTGGATATTGAGCTATATAAAAGCTCAATTATAAAATAAAAGAATATGTTTGCATCGGGCAGAGGTGCAACTGCATATTTTAAGTCAGCCATGATGCAACCATGTAAGTTGGAATTTAATCAATTGATTGATTCATAATAATATTTTGTGAAAGTGATATTCAGAACTGGAGAAAAAAAACCCAGTGAAAACAGGACCAGTCCTTGGTGTTGACCTCCAGCTGTTTAGGAAAGGTGCACTGGGGAACATTTCAAAATTGGAGCAACTTGCCTTCAGCTTGACGTGTCCTGCCACAAACAGAGTGGATGCAGGGCAGAGTTGAGCCTTTATGATAGTATTAAGCTGCTTAACCATGTTCAACATTATGACAATAACCATAAAAATGCATAACAAGGTGCCACGACTAAGGAGTTTATATTGTTTCAAACCTGTAAATGCTGGAAAACAAAATAATTGGAGCTTTTTTAAAATTCAAATTTGCTTTTTACACCAGATTTGCTTTTCTTTTTTTTTTTTAAGATCAGCAGAACGATCGACAAAATCTGATACTTTGAAATTTAGGCAAAACAAATTTAAGATTTTAAAGAAAATGTCAGAGGTGAATCTGAAAATCAATAGTCAACCATGAAAATTTGAACAAAAGTCCTTTTCCATACACAGCATTTTCACTCATCGCAATATGACAAATATTAAGTATTTAATGGGGAAAACTAGCGAGTAGGACTTTTGTTTTGCACCGGGCTAATAATAGCACAAACATTCATTGACACGATGTGGAGAGTTACTCTCATTATCTCTTCTCACAGGCTCAACTCGCATGTACAATAAAGCTGGCAAATCAACAATGTTTCGCAAGAGCGGATGGATGAGCGTAGGGGAAAAGGGTGGCCACATTAAATATCAATAGCACAGTCGGAATGAAATATTTGCCTGATTTTTTTTTTCTTTTGAACTTTTTACTTTCTTTTTTTTTCACTCTCCAAGGAATTGAAGAGGGGTTGATAGATCAATTATTGACCAATACTGGTGAGTTGGTAATTCTGATTATGATCAGGAGGACTCACAGGTCTGTTGTCTGTAAATCAATTATACTAAATTTTAACTTTGTCAGTCTGTTTATTTGGAAAGAAAATTTACCTTCATTGGCTGAAGATGTTTGGGTTGATGATCGTCTTTCATCTTTGTCATCAATCTTTGCCAGGTTTTTAAAACTGAAAAAATATAGTCAAAGAAAATGACATCTATTTTTTTTTGTTGGATCCTATGATACACTTTTAAAGTTCCTTACAAGAGCGAATGTGTAAAATATTTACATTATCCACAAGCTTAGCTGGACAGGTTCATTATTTCATGTTTTAAACATTGAAGATGTTCCAGTTCTTGGTAAATTCAATTTAACATATCAAAATAAACGTTTTCAAGGGAGCTTTTTGGGACATTCACCCAAAAAATATTTTAATACGACTAATTTATTTTGAAAAGCTATGGAATAAAATCATGTTCATCATTTCCGTTGGGTTGAAGAAATGAGAAATAAACCAGTGACGATTTACTATTAAAATTGTAATAGTTATAACTTGTTGTCAAAAAAGAGTGAACAAAGTATCAATGTCTTCCTTACTTTTAAAAAAAAATCCTTTACAAACTATTTCTGCAATTCTTTTGGTACTGGACTGAGAGTTTTTAAAAAACCTTTTTCAAACTATTTCTGCACTTATTTGGTACTGGACGGACTGATTAAAAAAAAATCCTTTACAAATTATTTCTGCAATTCTTTTAGTATTTTACTGACAGTTAAAAAAAAACCCAACTTTTTACAAACTATTTCTACAATTCTATTAGGACTGGACTGGCAGTTATTTTTAAAAACGTTTACAAACTATTTCTGCAATTCTTTTAGTACTGGACTGACAGTTTTTTTTAAAACCTTTTACAAACTATTTCTGCTATACTTTTAGAACTGGACTGACAGTTTTTTTTAACCTTTTTTCAAACTATTTCTGCTATACTTTTAGAACTGGACTGACAGTTTTTTTAAACCTTTTACAAACTATTTCTGCAATTCTTTTAGTACTGGACTGACAGTTTAAAAAACAAAAACAACTATTATTCAATCATTCAACCAGGAGAAACGGATGAAAACGAAATCTTTCCATAGTAAAAAAACATAGAATTGGAGCATTTCTGTAGAAAATGTTACAAAAATGACCTTATGACATAGATATGTATATAATTCTCTATAAGACATAACTTTTTGGCAGTGTTTTGCTTCCAGGAAAATCTCAAACGATGATGCAGGTTATTGAAATTTTATGAATTAATTTGTTAAAATGAAAAAAAAGGGTACTTCTTATACACTAGTTAGGCGTGTTGACCAACGCTCTAAAGTAAAGGGTGCATCTTATATAACCTGGAGTATAAGATGCACCCTTTACTTTAGAGCCAATGGTTTATTGGTCAACACGCCTTAACTAGTGTATAAGAAGTATCCTTTTTTTCGTATATATAAATTTCCTCAGAGCTTGAATCTGATGCCCACTCTAAACTGTGAATAAAAAACATTACTTTGCAAAAACATGTAATGAATCTTATCAAAGGATACAAAATATCTTTTTTCTTTTTCAAAAAATCTGTTTTCTCCTGAACTTCTATCCCAGCGAATAAATCACAGATAAAGTCTATGAGTTCCTTGTCTGACCATGGCGTGTCTCCAAACACATTGTTGGTTTCGAGACCAGTCCGCATTTGTAAGAGAGAAGTTGTACGGTCTTGTTCATTTTTGAAATGAACATTCAAAAAGTGACGAACATTCTCTGAATGATGTGACGGATCGACTGAAAAGAACCAAAAAATAAATATATAGATAAAGAAAATAATAAATAATATCTTACACTGAAATAATTGGTCAGACCTTCATTATGGCAATGCTTGCAAATTTAATTTAACCTACTTGAAAAATTGTTTTTTTGATACTTAAATCTATACATACTAATGGAGAACCTGAGATATTTGCGGGGAAATAAAGGCTATTACAAACAGGCACTTATTTATTTTAATTACTCTACTATTCTATAAATTAACATAGATCAACAATCACAATTGGTTCCGTAATAAAGTCTGTAGGTGTGCACAATTGAATCTGGCAACACATCTGATAAATGACAAATCATTATGACCTAGCAAATCATATAAATAAGCATTTGAGTGAGGTTATAAAATTATTTTCAAGTTATAAAAGGTTTGCAAGTTACTCATATATCCATCTGTAAAAAAAAGTTTTGTTATTTTTAACCAGTAGTTCTGTTTGTTGGCGAAAATTTAATATTGCCTGGTGTGGAGCAATTCTGACCCCCAACCCCAATTTTTTTTTAGAGAACAGATAAGTTGACAGTCAAAATGGTTATATCTCTAGTAAAATGTCGCTAAGAGAAAATCAAAACAATTTTTTAAAAAGGCCTTCATCTAAAATCAATTTTCCAATCATTGAAGAGGGTAGCGATCATTTGTAATCTGATGGAAGACCAACCCACAGCCGCAAAATCTCAATGTCCAAAACAATGCATAACTGTTGGTGATAATCTAATCGGTTGCTTAGATTGATAAAAGCTGTTCTTGTCTTTGTAATGATAAATCTCATTTCTCTGCCATCCATCTAGTATTTAAGTGACACGTTTATGTTTTTGTTTTTTGTTTTTAACGGTTTTACAGTGCTTGCAACACATTTAGGTCAAATCAGCGACAGTAAAAAAGAAGAAAATTGGATAGTAAAAACATTCTACATGTACAATTAAAAGGACGAGAAAAAGTAAGAAAAAGGGGTATGGTTCAAATAGGGAACAGATGTAGATTCCAAGAGAACACTATCAGTGTACTTAGTTTGAGATCACCTAAAAGTCTCATCCAGACGCCAGCACAAGATCCCGTTGAGAGGAATACACTCAAACGTTTACAAATCATATGTTAGAAATGAAAAAAATAACAGTACATAAAAGAGAGATAATTTACAAGGAAAAAATTATCATCTCCCAAACCTGTAAGTATACATTCGACTGTTTCCCTCCCAGCAAAGGCCTCTGATCAGGTTGGGACAAAACCAAGTAATCTCATTCCAAGACGACAGAAAGCAATTGGAAAACAGATACAGGGGAAATAGAAAACACTGCAAGTACCTCCCTGCCCACAATGGGAGGTCGGGAACCCCACCCAGTGTTTATGTTTTTATTCTTTTTGTTATTGACTGAAGATTAATGTAATGTGTTTGGTATTTTGTTCTCTTTTGAAGCTGTAATATATATTTTTGTTTATTACTTTTCAAAGGTCAAGGTCTTAGTTATTCCAACATAAAGAAGCTTATATTAAAATGTCTGTTAAACTCCTCCACTACTAAAATGTGTTAAGGCATAATGTTCCAAGTCTTTGTATCTCAGCAGTGCCGGATTATTCTCAGTAGTTTGAAAATAATGGTACTTGAGTTTTTTCCTTTAATTCTTAAGTAATTTAAGCTCTTTGAGTCAAATGTTTTGGTAACAGCACCGTAAAAGATTTCATCATTATGGGTTGTAACTCAAATTATTATCTGAAAAAAAAAGGATATAAAAGGGTCTTAAAAAGGTCTTAATTTTTTTAAAATGTGTTAACTTACCCCAGGCGTTTACTAAGGGATCTGAATCAACTTCTGTTTCATCAATGATATCAGCAATTTTATTGGTAAAGTCAAAATCACATTCTCTCAGCCCTTCCAGAAAATATCTGAAATTCAAATGATAAAATTCCACAAATATAGGAGTTTTAAGGACTTGCGACATTTATATAACATTTCAGTGCCAGAAAACTGAAGATGAGATGGTAAAAAAATATATATCATAGATTCTTAAGTTTGCCTGTGCTTATTTGAATGCAAAAAAAAAAAGAAAACATGAGCCAAAAGGGACAAAAGAAGATCCCTGGGGTAATAGATCTGAGAACCTGACCTGAAAATCCTTGAATATTCAAATAGTTAATGAAGAATGATCCTTCGTCGTTGGAGAAGACATTGTAAAGATTAACTCACATTCGTGATCACTACATTTCTAAAGGATCACAATCTATTCGTCATGCTTTTGAATTATTTTCACTGCTTTATTGGATTTATTTCAATTTCAAAAAAAATATATTTCACACCTATTTCTATTCTACCTGTGTTCCCCCTTTTTTTACACATCAAATTTTATGGGTTGTTTGATATTCCACTCAATTTGGCTCTCCTTAGAAACCCAGCGAATTCTTCGCTTTCTTTACATTCCAAGATTTTTCTACAAAGAGGACTACCAAATATTTCTCTGTCGTCGATTTGTTTTTTGTTTTTTTGTTTTTTTCATTTATGTTTTCGTTGTTTTTTTTGTTGTTGACTGAAGAAGGGTTTTGAGCCTAAACATTCCATTTCTGGTATTTTGCTCTTTTTTAAAGCTATTAGATTCATTTTTGTTTATTACTTTTTACAGTCCACAGCTTCAAGCAGCTTAGTATTATCACATTAAAACGTAAAACACTTACTTGTAAGCATTTTTGACTTGAGGTAATTTCTTCAATGCCTTGAGAAGATGTTCAACTTTCTCCTCAGAGGGAATGACCTTAATTTCATCCATATAGCCTGGTTTCAAGACACCCTTCTGGAGAAGAAAGATGACAAAAATACTGGAGTATTCGCCAATTTAGAGCGTTATATCAAAACAATACAATCAAAAATAAATTCTAAAATGTGCACATTCATAGTCATAGTCCATAGGACACATTCATCTTTGACAAACCACAAATTTCCCCTATGGGAGGAATAAAGGGAATTTATTATCTATCATATATTTATTTATTATTATTTATTAAAATATTTTTGTTGACATAAGTTTTTTCAAGAAAATAGGTACATGGGCTCATTCCAATTTTTGATGTCAACAAAGCAAAAATCCTTACACTTACAGGAATACAAATGAAACATGATTTAAAATTAGAGTCATTTGTCAATTATTCGGCATTCGTATAAAATCTCTGATCCAGATCATAATCGGGCCAGTTCTTGTCATAATAACAATAATAATAATAACAATAATAATAATAATGATAACATTAATACATGACCTTTAGAGTGTGTCTGTGTATGGGGGTGTGGGTTGGAGGGGAGGGGGGGGAAGACAATAGCAATTGCAGTATTACAGGCTACTTTCCTAAGGATCTAATAGAACCAGATACAGTGGAACCTCCCGATAACGACATGCCACGGGACCGAGTTTTTATGTCGTTATCCGGAGGTGTCGTTATTTAGAGGTTTCTAAGATGGCGGACAAAGTGGGCGTGGTAAGGCCCGCGGGACCAGGTTTTATTAACATTGACAAAACAAACAAAACATTGTAGTGTATTCCTCTTAGAGGGTTCTTGTGCGTGTGTCTGTGTATGAGACTTTTAGGTGATCTGAATTGAGTACACTGATCGTGTGCTCCTGGAATCTACATCTGTTCCCTATTTAAACCATTCCCCTTTGTCTTACTTTTTCTTATGTCATTTCAATTGTAAATATAGAATGTTTTTTACTATCCAATTTTCTTCCTCTTTACTGGCACTGATATGACATAGATGTGTCACAGGCGCTGTAAAACCCTTTAAAACAAACAAAATTCCTCCTCCTCCTCCCACAAATACACTACTACTACTAATACTACTACTGCTACTACTACTACTACTATACTACTACTATTATTATTATTATTATTACTACTACTTCTACTACTACTACTACTACTACTACTACTACTACTACTACTACTACTACTACTACTACTACTACTACTACTACTACTACTACTACTACTACTACTACTACTATCACCACATAATATCACATTTTCCAAGATTTTGTGTTTACTTGCTTACACTTACATTTATACCTTGGTTTTTATTAATGCATATCAGCCAAGATTCGTCAAAAAAAGCTGCGTTCTCATTGGTTCAAGCAGGAATCGTTTTTATAAACTTTTGAGTACTCATACTCGGTATTTTTAGTATCAGATATCTACTAAAACTGCCGAAAATCGCCAAAATGATGTCGTTATTCGGAGGTTTTATCAAAAAGTGCGTCGTTATTTGGAGGTTATTTTTACTGATCTTAAATAGAAAAAAAATCCGGACCACGGGTCAATGTCGTTATCAGGAGGTTGTTGTTATTCGGAGGTGTCGTAATCGGGAGGTTCCACTGTACTCAATCACTGCTGGGTGGACAGGGTGGTTAGAAAAAAAATCCTGACTGCATTGGGACCAATCAGTCCCTGTGCATGTGAACGAGTGCTCTACCAAGTGAGCTACCATTGGCCACCATTGGGTGTCGATATTATGATATTAACTCTTTCAGCGCCATTGGCCGCACTTATGGCCAAAGCAGAATCTGTTCTACTGGGCAATAGCCGCACAGTGCTACCGGTCTTGAAAGGCAAAAATTATAATAATGTCAATCAAATCCTACTTTCTATAAAAGTACTATAAATTGAAGTAATGGTATTATTTCTTTGATCACAACATTCAATTGGCCCTAGGGGGGTATTTTAATTGAGATTTTGTGCCAAATTCGAATGTCGCTTTGTCTTAGCTTGTCATCATGCTGCCTCAATCAGGTGTCAGTCATTTTGTGATGGAAATACGAATATAACCTCAGCGCTGAAAGAGTTAATATTATCACATAGCCACATCCTGTATTACACTTTCTCTGATTGTGTTCCTTATTGCTTTAAAGTAAAAAGAGAGAAACAATTAAAAAATTTGTCTAGGATGTGATTAGCATGGTTGGTATGTTATATCAATACCTCTATCAAAAATGGTACAAGTAAATATTCTACATCCAACTCTCTCTGTAGGAAAGATATGTTTTTTCGAAGCTTTTCCCACTGTGTGGCATTCATGGTTCTGGAGAAAAAAAACAAAATAATGGTAAAATCAATAAATAAGGAAACTAAACTAAAAGAAAATAATGTAAGCTTTTTTACTCGAGATCCTTTGTCCTGTGTTAATTTCAAAGTCCAGAGATTGGAAATTGATCAGAGAATGTTTTTGTTTTGTTTGTTTTTAAGGGTTTTACGGCGCTTGCAACACATTGAGGTCATATCAGCGCCAGTAGAAAGGAAGAAAATGGGACAGAATTGGGTTATCAGACCTGCAAATAAGTGAACATCAGTATTTTACAATAACATTTATGTGTTGACCAGATAAATGATGATGAAAAATGTATTTTATATTTCATATGTGACAACAGAAGCAAGGACATCTCTCTTTCTCTTTGTTAATAAGGAGAGACCCTTAAACATAACAGACATGATTATTCTTTAGTACTTCAGCACTGCAGCATCCCAATAAAATAAGTGAAAGTCAAAGTGAAAACTTTATTCCTGATCAAAGCATATATATGTTCTACCTCCATAGCATACAAGATAATGTCTAGTTTGATGTCTACTGCTCAAGGTGTATGATGGGCAGGGTCAAAAATGCCATGACGGTGGTCGATAGGGGGCAAAACATGCTTCATGCCTGTTTGTATATATGGGAGAATAAGAGTAGTGTAGGGAAAAAGTAAGCCATGATTATTTATGGTCAATTCTATAATTCCATATACTGGATGCCCACCATATCAACTCTCATACGAATCCCTGTCACTCATATAATTTTATTTACAGTAGTAGTACGGCTACATCTCCGCACTGGCAGTCTTCAGCCAGTCATTAAATTCGTCACCGCAGTTGAGGACAGCCTCAAAACATTCCCCTCATCTCATCACAGTGCAATGCAGGATTATGTGTTCTGCTGTCTCTGGCATTCCCTGACAGTGGGGACAGCCGGCTGGCTCATTCAGACCCTATTGATGCATGTTTGCAGCAGTCCTGCAGTGGCCTATCAGTAGTAGGTTTGATGTGACCTATTGTTTTCGATTGCTATACCATAAGCCCGGCATAAGTTCTGTAGGGTCTTTGATTACCCCATCTCCCTTGGCATGGTATTTGTCCAATATTCCCTCCAGGCTTCCCTAATATTGAAGTTTTAAAGTTCTGAAAAATAGCAGGGCTTTCTGGATTTGAGTCCTGATGTTCTGGGAACTTCATTTATGATGGTTTTTAAAGGGATAATTAGGGTTAAGGTCTTTCAGTTTGTGGTCTAATTTTTGGGTTGCTTCTGCTTACCTGATTTCTGGTAGTGCGATTGCGCTTTTAGTTGGGAGCCAAAGTGTTGGTGTTGATTTGAGGTGTCCTGTTATTATGCGCATGGATTCTCTCGGAGTTTGATGTTGAGAATTTTCATGTGGAGGCTTCTTGCCCAAACAGGGGCACAGTATTCTCCAACGCTATAGCAGAGTGCTTATGCTGATGTTCTTGGAACTTGTGTTGCTCCCCAGGTGGTCTCCACTAATTTTCTAAGCAGACAGTTTCTTTTTGCAATTTTGTTTGTTGTTCCTTCAATGTTTGTTTGTAGTTAAGCTGTCTGTTGAGGGTGATACCAAGGTATTTTGGATTTCTGTCCACTGGCAGGATATTACTGTCAACCAAAATGTTAAGGTTTTTGGTGGCTTGTCTGTTGTTCAAAAATAAAATGTAGTTTATGCAGATTTTGTGTTACTCATCTTCAAATACCATTGGCCGAAATATTCCTTTAGCTTTGATGTTTCCTCACTGAATGTTTTTGTATTTCTTCCCAGTGTTTTGATAGATGGGCCAATACCCAGTCGTCTGCATAGCCCAGTTAAAGTGATTGGTTGGCAGGCATATCACTGATGTAGATATTGAACAGTGCGGGTGCAATGACTGATCCTTGAGGTACACCGTTCTTTATCGTTCTTGTTTTACTTTTCTCCCCTCCTAGCATACCATGGAATTTTCTAGGTCCAATCATGCTTGAAAGGAGTTTGAGAGTTTTCTTGCACAGGATTATTCTGGCCAATTTCAATATTAATCCTCCAGTCCAGACTTATCATAGGCCACAGAGAGATTGATTAGGATGGCACCAGTCTTCAGTTTCTTTTCAAATCGCGATTCTATAAAGAACTTGTTCAGTTGTTCCTCTTTGTGGTCTAAAACCCGTCCGCTGCTCTGGTATCCATTTGTCTATATAAGGGGTGATTCTTGTAAGTAGGACTCTTTCTAGTAATTTGTACAGGCAACATAATAGTGATATTGGTCTGTTGCTGGTTTGCCTAGTTTCAGGATGGCAATGATTTTTGCATGTTTCCATATTTGTGGACATTTACCCTTGTTCATGATATCTGTAAAGGTGTCTGCCGACCAGTCAATTGCTTGAGGTCCAAAGTGGGTGAGCATATCTGGATAGATCCCATCTTCATCTATACCTGTAGCTCTCCTATTTTTAATTTTCTTCAGCGCTTCTTTCATTTCATTTGGTTAAAATGGCATTGACAGGAATAGGAATTGAGGAGGTTGTGATTTCAATATACGCTGGTATTCTTATCTGGCAACTGCATTCTCAAAGTTGAAGTTTGCTATGTGCTTTTCTCTTTGTTTTATTGCTTTGGCTATCTGTGATGTACTGCGTAAACTTCCTAGTGGAGTATTACACGCTGGGGGTCCAGGTAATAATAAAGAGTTATTTTGTTATAGAAGAATTTCACAAGAATTTCAATAGTAAAATGAAACGGTATTTATCTTTGTCAAGATAACAACAAAAAATCAACTGGATAACAACACGTAACAACTGATAATACAAAAATACTTTGATTCTAGCACTACTACTACTGCTACACTACTACTTCCACAAGAACAACGGTACTACCGCAAACTCGGGGACCCAAATAATTTTGGGGGTTGGAAGGGGGGGGGGAACTTTTAAAAAAAAAAGTCTTGTAGGGGGATTGGGAGGGGAGAGACTTAAAAAAAAAAAGTTTCCCCCTCCCAAACCCCCAAAATTATTTTTTAAAAAAAGTTTCCCCCTCCCAAAACCCCAAAATTATTCGGGTCCCCGAGTTTGCTGTAGTACCACAACAACTACTCTACTCAGGGACGGCTGGTAATAATGGGCAGGGTGGGCAAATACCAGCCTGTTTTTTCAAGTTATATGCTGTATTACCAGGTCCGAAATAATCAAATCTAAATTAGATAATTTCAAAAGTTACAACTTAAAATTGATACTTTGTACTGAAATCAATTTGTGTGTATTTTTGATAGATTACGAATCACCATGCATCCCGTAATACATAAACCAGATACGCTCCTGTTATTTTTATACCCCCCCCCCCCCCCCCCCCAACCACTCCACTCCACTCCGCCCACATCGTCATCTCATCGTCACGTCGCCTGACGGTGATTTTGCTGTCTGGCCTCTCTAGTACTAGGTCGGGCTAATTCAAATGAGCCCACCTTATTAACCAGTGTACACTAAATAGAGATTTTGGCAAACGAACTTTTTCTTATTTATTGCCTTACTTGTGCTGGAAGGTTCCAGTATTGAATTAAATTTATTAATTTACTAATATTATATCCATTTAGTATTAGTTTGTGTTGTTTTAATATATTTGTTTATCCATTTAAATTATTTCTTTTTTTTTTTTCCCTCGTTTTCTTTAGTGTTTCTCAAAACTCATTTATTTAAATTGTTTTCTTATTTGTTTGTTGTTGTTGTTGTTGTTTTTTGTTGTTGTTTTTTGTTTTGTTTTTTAACAAATTAATTTGTTAATTCTTTTTTTTTTTTATTATTCTTAAAGTAATTACCGCTGTATTTTTATTGCCAGACTAAATATTTTTGCAAAACAAT
>NC_088362.1:48979349-48996849 GCF_034508935.2 Berghia stephanieae
ATTAAAATAAAAAAGAACTAACAATTAATTTGTTAAAAAACAAAACAAAAAAAAAAAAACACCCCAAAACAACAACAACAACAACAAAAAACAAATAAGAAAACAATTTAAATAAATGAGTTTTGAGAAGCACTAAAAAAAACGAGAAAAAAAGAAAAGTTTAAATGGATAAACAAATATATAAAAACAACACAAATTAATACTAAATTGATATAAAATTAGTAAATTAATAAATTTAATTCAATACTGGAACATTCCCAAAGTCATTACATCAATGGTACCAGCACAAGTAAGGCAATAAATAAGAAAAAGTTCGTTTGCCAAAATCTCGATTTAGTTTTCACTGGTTAATAAGGTGGGCTCATTTGAATTAGCCCGACCTAGTACTAGAGAGGCCAGACAGCAAAAATCGGAGTTAGTTCACCGTCAGGCGACGTGACGATGAGATGACGATGTGGGCGGAGTGGAGTGGTTAGGGAGGGGGGGGGGGGGGTGATAAAAAAGAACAGGAGCGTATCCTGGTTTATGCATTACGGGATGCAGGGTGATTCGCAATCTATCAAAAATACACCCAAATTGATTTCAGTACGAAGTATCAAGTTTAAATAGTAACTTTTGAAATTATCTAATTTAAATTTGATTATTTCAGACCTGGTAATACAGCATATAACTTGAAAAAACAGGCTGGTATTTGCCCACCCTGCCCATTATTACCAGCCGTCCCTGACATCAACTGTTTTAAATCAAACTCAGACAACACGTATATCATTCCCGCTGCCCGCTTTACAACTGAAGTTGGCATTGCAAAAACGACAAGGCTCAAATGCTACTACTACTACTACTACTACTACTACTACTACTACTACTACTACTACTACTACTACTACTACTACTACTACTACTAATACTACTACTACTACTACTACTACTACTACTACTACTACTACTACTACTTCTACTACTACTAAACAATATTTTGAGTTTATTAGACTTAGCGATTATAGGGCATGAATCATAACTGGTGAACTGATTCTCTCCTTGTTTTCTTCAGGGATTTTTATGTCCATTTTCATTTCATTATATTTCTTAATTGTCTTTTTTTTAAATTTCAGACTAACTAAATGTTTAGCCTGAGTGACAAGTATTGATGCTATTTGTTTGGTAAAATACTCATATTATCCCACCGGCGAATGTGCAACCTTGAATGTTTATAGTCTGATAGATAAAATTTAGTGAGAACTAATCATTAAAATGGCTGTCTAAAAACAATAGCAAAGAGCTGAGTGACGTTAATTTCGTTCCTTCTATAGATATCTTCAGAGTAGAACTGAATGGCTATCATGGCTCCTTAAATTCTGGGATAGCTACGTCACTCTTAAATCTTTTAAAAAATATAATTCCCTACAACAGCAATCACATACTAAATATCGATTAGTATCTGTTTAATAACGTTTAGACGATAATACAAAATATCAGTTACTACCAAACCTGATCCTCCGGTGGGTCTATACTTCCTGCCTGACATTTCCAAGAATGTTAGGTCCAAAGGTCAGAGTTCGAAGCGGGCTCGTTTTCCGACTGAGTCAGACGGATAGATTAGTAGATAGATACCTAAATTGGGTAAATAATTAAATTTGCATATTTGTGGAGCACGTTCTACCCTCAACGTGCAATTTAACGCTCCAATATGTAGGCCTAAATTACAATTTAATTCATTCTGTATAATAATAGGTAATATCTACAATAAAAAAGAATGATTTTCATGGGTTTTTAAAAGAAAAAAAAAAGCCATAACTAACTTTGTCAGAATAATTTTCTTTTCACACAAATACACAAAAATATATGCTTGATCAATAATTAAAGCAACAAAAATAATATTCTATTGTAAAATATTGATATAATAGGGTCGTGACGTCACTGTCCTCGTAATGACACATAGTAACTGGTTCTAAACTATCGGAACAATGGCTGACGCCCTTATGAAATACTTCTCCAACGAGCAAAAAAGTGTATCCAGAGGAGAAAAACTTTATAAATCTGATCATGATTTGATTTTTATACATTCTGATCATATGACATATGAAAAAGTTCTAGCCAGCATGAAGAATAAAACATCAGATTATTGAATCCTATTACAATAATACTGATCAACGCTATATTTCACATACCATTTAAACACAACCATAAACTATGAACTTGAATGTAAATCCCATTAAATGGTGAAACATAAGCATAAGACTAAACATACATGAATAGACCATCATCCAGGTATGAAATATGAGAGAAAACCAGAAGCTAATTTAATAAAGCAAGATTATGACGTTATGTAGACATTGGAATTTTTGTAACTGTCATGTCGGAGATAAACTGTTCCTTTCTTTCATTATTGCTAGTAATTTGATGTTATCAATCAGTTAAATAAAAAAGATAATATTAAAGAGAATTATGGCATTATTTAATATAATATGATTTTAAACACCTAAAACAAAACAAAACAAAAAAACAAAAAACAAAAAAACAAAAAGAACAATTTAAAAAAAAAAGGATTTGAAATCTTAGTGGCAACGTGGCTAACTTTGGCACTCACACAGATCAGTTATAAAATAGATTTAGCCATATTTTCTTTTTCACAGACAAAGAAACAATAAAACACAATAATGCTTTTGTTTTTATTCACTGATGGCTAAATTTAAATTATATTTTAGAGGATTTTTAATCACGCATCTTTCGGCAGCAACCTCTTATGGTTTTCACACTACTATGTTATGACGATCGACCCAATCAGCAAAGTCTGGTCCGCATTCGTGCACCGTCGCAAACCCGCCGGGTAGCATCGTCACATTACACCGTTCGACTAGATGCTCTGTCGTCTCAGGTTCTTGCCCACAGCGGGTACATGTTGGAAAGGTAGAAAGACCCCACCGATGAAGCGCACTGGCCGTGAGGTAGCTCCTCGATCGAAGCCGATCCGCAGTCACCCAGCGTCTCCTCTTACTGGTATAAAAAGCCTGGCAACTTCTCACCAAGCTTAGAGGAGGTTACGTCCCCGCCTACACGAGGGATTGAATTCGTCCGAACCGACTTCCATCTCGTATGTGCAGCTCTAGACGTAGTCAGGGGTTCTGCGTACAAGGGTTGCCGGGACTTATTTCGGCTCGAAACGGGGGCACAGTCCATTATGCGCTTCAGAGGGGTATCCCCATTCCCTCTGTCTTTGATCTTACTCAGCCAGTTTCCCGTAATCGTCTCCCTCCGGACATCGGGGGGCTGGATCGCTGCCATTATCGGGCCCCATTCTCTAGGAGTTGTTGCTAGCGTTCCTGACACTATGTGCATCGACTTGCGAAGTTTTACATCCACCTTCTCAACGTTTCTGCTTCTACCTCACACTGGAGCGCAGTACTCCGCGGTGGAATAGCATATTGCCAGGGCGGACGTTCTCAGGAGCGCTTGGCTAGTGCCCCAAGTCGATCCCGCCAGCTTCCTCAGAAGACTGTTCCGCTTCTCTATCTTCCGGGCAATCCCTTCGAGATGCACCCGATAGGTAAGGCTGCGATCCAACGTCACCCCTAAATATTTTGGATGCGGCTCATTTGGGAGTGGCTGGTCCCCGACTAGGACATTCAGTTTGCGGGTGTGCCAAGCACTGCATATGTGAAATGCAGTGGCCACGGTTTTTGAAGTGTTCATCTTCAGGTACCACTTGTCGAAGTAGGATTTGAGTCTGGTGACGTCCTCGCTGAGTACGCTCTAAGGCGGGTCCACACTTTACTCTGAGTAACGAGTGCCCAGTCGTCCGCGTATCCCAGCCTCAGGGAGGAAGTGTTCGGCATATCGCTAATGTAAACGTTAAACAATATTTGCGCAAGTACCGACCCATGAGGGACCCATTCTTCAATTTCCTTACTTTGCTCGTGGCGTCTCCCAGCGCGACGTATAATTGTCTTTCCCCTTAGATCGAAGAGAACAACTTCAAGGTCTTTTTGCACCTTATGATTTTTGCTAGTTTGAGCATCAACCCTTCGCAGACAGCACCTGTTTGCTGTTTTCTCTCGAACCCATGCTCAATGTGCTATCTTTCGGCATATCCTGCAAGACAAGAATGACAAGAAGGCTTTCTTCATTATTCATATCCTGTTCGTACTCTCTGACTACTAACTTGTTTCAGTCAAGGAGATTTCATTTTCTAGATCGCTGGCATTAAGAGCATGGATCTAGGACACATATCAAACAGAAACAAGCTTGTTTGACTAACTTCTAATGATGTATCTCCGACGTCCTACATCATAAAATGACGCAATTGCCTTATCATGGATATATAAAAAGCATTGAAAGTCACTAAGAATTTTCTGATTTCATTTTTATATCAGATATCCTTTCTCATTAACATTTCATTTTCAGTAATAATGTCAATAAACAGAAATAATTGTGCCAACCTTTAATTTAATAATAGAGGATAAGTTTCAAAGTTCTAATGACACCAAAAATGATGTCGGAAGCGCCGACTTTGACCATGGATTAAGATCAGTCATTTTATAATAATATTATATTATGATAAGCATAACCATCTTTGACGATTTCAAAGATTGGGCACAAGTGTCCACTACTCATTGCAATGCTCAGATAATAACAAAACGATGTTGAGGTCCTGTGCTTGTTATTACTAGAATTGTAGTACACCAACATGCATACATACACATTAAAATTGACACACGCACACCACACACATTATGTAAGAATGGATCAGATAAGGAAAACTTAGATTAATGTAAGTAATAAGTAGTGGTCACTCAGAACCGTTAGGAGTTTATCTGTAGCCATCGTTAAGTTATAGCCTGACACTGAAACCCAAAAAGACTGGCATTGACGTCATTATTTGTTTTTTTGCACCGCCTAGTGAGTTGTAGTTAGTAGTGCTCATGGAAACAAGTGGTCCCATTGGTTGAATTATTGAATACATTTCACCATTTGTTTTCTTTTGTGGCCAAAGACTGGCATTTTGACGTGATTTTTTGGTCAATGTCAGGCTATAAGTTAACGATGGCTACGGTTTATCCCGGTTTTTATAGCGTGAAACGGAAAATATAGCAATTGCTTGCTAGCCTTTGGACAGGATGCTAGTCAATCGCAAAGCACTTTTCACTAGATCCAACAGGCCCAGCTACCTAATCACTGTAGGGTGGACAGAGGGTCAGAAAAACAATCACGACTTCACCCGGAATCGATCTCTGCCCCTTTACGTACGAAGCGAATGCTTTAAGAAAAAAAACAACTCGAGGTTTTATATGGCGCAATATCCATTCAACGTGCTCAAAACGCTTTACAAAGGGTCCCTAGCAAATAGCCTGTTAGGCGATATTACACTTTTTTTTTCTGACAGAGACAACAACCCTATTGACGGCCAGGTACTCATTTTACACCTGAGTACGGTGAGCGAATGTCAATATAGAGTCTTTTCCAAGGATTCAACTATGTGCCGAACCCAGGACCTTCCGATCCGAAAGCGAATGTCATACCACAAGGCCACATAGCCACACAACTACCAACTGAGTTATCGAGATCCGCGATTTTAATGTAAAAATATTGAAATAAATATCTATCTCCTCAATGAACGAAGGTACCGATAGCTCAGTCTGTAGAGCGCTCGATTCATACGCAAAGAGGCGAGGAAATCGATCCCGAGTGAAGTCGAGATTGTTTTTCTAACCCCCCCCCCCCCGTTGTCCACCCAGGAGTAGTTGGGTACCTGGATCTTTTAGATATTGCGGAATGTACTATACGATCGACTAGGGCTTATCCGAAAGGTAGCATGTCTTTGCTATTTTCCGTTTCAACACTATAAAAACCGAGATAAACTACGGCTCCATGGGCCTAATGGCTCTGAAGGACTACTTTAATATATTTTTTAAACTTTCCTCAACCAAGGTGTTTGTTTGAACTCAAATTACAGGCTAAGCTTTAAAAAAATATTTAAACATCAGGTTAACTCCGATTTAATGCAATTTTCAGGAGCCTAGTCACATATGAGATTCAATTTGTCATCTCCATTTTCTGTATTATAGAAATCGTGGTATCTAACCCTTACGATTCACCTATGTAAAAGATTTTAAAAAAGACCCCCCCCCAAAAAAAAAAAAAACAAAACAAAAAAACAAAAAAAAAACAAAAAAAAAAAAAAATAAAAAATAAAAAAATAAAAAAAAATAAAAAAAAAAAAAAAAAAAAAAAAAAAAAAAACAAAAAAAAAAAAAAAAACAAAAAAACCCAAAACAAATCCCCCCAAAAAGCAAAACAAACAACAACAACATCAACAACAAAACCAACAAGAAAAAAAAGAAAACAACTTGAGCTTTTATATAGCGCAATATCCGCTAAACGTGCTCATAGCGCCTCACATAGGGTCCCTGACCAACAGTGAGCCGTAACATGTAGAATGAGACATGACGCCTGTTAGACAATATTACAATTTTTTTCCAACAGAGACAACGCAGTTAACGGCCAGGTACTCATTGTACACCTGAATACGGTGAGAGAATGTGAGTAAAGAGCTTTTCCAAGGACTCAACTATGCGCCGAGGGTGGCTCGAACCCTGGACCTTCCAACCCGAAAGCGAGTGTCATATTATTACAAGCCCACATAGTCGTACAAAATCATCTACATTTTTTTTTTTTTTAGAAATCGTCGTATCTAACCCTCACGATATAAGCTTTTATGATACAGTACTTGCTGGATTCTAACAAGGTCTCATGAAAAGCCATAAAGCTTGCGAGAATCCGACCGTGCCGAAATCAGATGCTCAATGGGGGTAACCACAGGAGTCTGTGGGGGTAACCAATACATTCGGTCATCCAGCCCCATCGTGTTCGGTTGCAGAGCGGTGCTCGTTGGAATTCAGCGCGCTAGAATCCGTATGTGAACAACTGACCATACCAGTGTCATGTGGGGGACTAAAAAAATTCGCCCTTCCGCGGCACGCTCACTGCATCAGCGGGGACTTTCCACTTGTCCAACATGTACCCGTTGTGGTAACGAGCCCGAAACAGAGCAGAGCATCTAGTTGAACGGTGCGTTGTGACGAAGCTTCCGGGTGGGTTTGCGACGGTGCACGAGTGCGGTACGGAATAATTTGCTGATTGGGTCGATCGTCATAACCTAGTAGTGTATTAGAAGATGCTGTACTTCCGAGACGCATCATTAAGGGATGCTATCAGTTAAACGTCCGAATAATCCTTTTTGTAGAAAATGAGCAAGTTTGGGACTAATAGAAAGATCCCCGAAATACCCGGGGTTTTATATAGAGAATATCAACTAAACGTGCTCAAATCGCTTTATAAGGGGTCCCCAGCCAACAGCAACACTTAGAATGTAGGGCGAGACATGACGCCTGTTTGGGGATATTACAATTTTTCCGACAGAGACAACGTTGTTAATGGCCAGGTACTCATTTAAACCTGAGTACGGTTAGAGAATGTGAGTAAAGAGCCTTTTCCAAGGACTCAACTATGCGCCGCTCAGAGCGGGACTCGAACTCAGGACCTTCCGATCCGAAAGCGAGTGTCATACCACTAGACCAACTACCGCATCTTTCCCAAGAAAAAAAAAGAAAGAAAGAAAACGCTTGAAACGGGGCCTTAGTCCTGGACCTCCCGGTCCACTGGGCGACCTCGCACCGTCATGATAAACTAGATGCTAAGAATTTAATTCATGACCTAATGTATGAAACTTGAGTTATTTTTGAATTGTCTATTTGGGGGCGAAGTGGCCGAGTGGTTAAGCATTGCACTGTGACCCGGAAGGACCCGGGTTCGAGCCCCGCTTCAGGCACTTTCGTTTTTTTCCTTGAGCAAGATTATTAAACCCCAATTTGCTCACTTGGACAACATGGGTGATTCCTGTTGACATCAGACACTTTGTTTCATGAGTTATCTATATTCCTTCGTGGAATGCCGAGGCGACGATATCTTATGATGTCGTGGCGAAAAAGGCATAATTTTTTTTTTGAGGTAATAGATATTTGAGATTTTTTTATATAGCGCAATATCCACTAAACGTGCTCATAGCGCTTTACAAAGGGTCCCAGACCATCAGCAACACGTGACATGTAGATCGAGACATGACGCATGTAAGGCGATATGACAATTTTTCCGACATAGACAACACTGTTAACGACCAGGTACTCATTTTACACATGAGTACGGTAAAGAGCCTTTTCCAAGGACTCAACTATGCGCCGATCGAGGCTCGAACCCAGGACCTTCCGATCCGAAAGCGAGTGTCATACCACAAGACCACATAGCTATATTTTTTAGCCAAAGAATGTGATATTTTGTATTTATATCTGACAATTTCAAATATTATTTAAATAGACCTATTAGTATCGGATCCATTCCGACATAATGCCAGCTTAAGGCAGTAGGTTCAATATGATTCAATTAAAATTCGGAGACCTTCAGAGCTATGAGGCACACGGGGCCGGATTTGATCCCGGTTTCTATAGATAAAATGAAGATGACGTCACTTGGGTCTTTGTTAATGTTGTTTGCCATCCGCGCTTATGAGTAATTCTCACTAAACTGTATTAACCAGACTATAAACGTTTAAGGTTACACATAGTTTTGTGTGTTGGTTCGTTATATTTCCGGATAGCAATGTTATGAGCTTCTTAACCAAGCGTATTCTATCTATAAGAGTTCATAGTTTCACATAGTTTTGTGTGTTGGTTCGTTATATTTCCGGATGGCAATGTTGTGAGATTCTTAGCCAAGCGCATACTATCTATAGCGTGAAATGGACAATAGCAATTGACCGCTAGCCTTCGGATAGGGCGCCAGTCTATCTCAAAGTACTTTCCGCCAAATCGATCTTACAGACCAAGCTAACAAATCATTGTCGGGTGAACAAGGGTGGTCAGAAAATATCTCGACTTCAACCGGGATCGAACTTATTCCCTTTGCATGTGAAAAGAGCGCTCTACCAATTGAACTATCGGAACTTCGAATTAAAAGTGGCAACCGTCGTAACATCATGATAATCAAAACATTCTTCAGGGGCTTCGAATGGCCATATACAACAATAGGGCTGTATTATGTGGAGAATAAGTCCTTTTTAGCATTAATCTTGAGACCGCGGACCGCTGACTTTAACGCTTATGTAGTTAAATAATAACATTAGCATTTATATAGTGCAAAATCCATTAGATGTTTTCAAGGCTCATTACGGTCTAGAGGTCCAGGGGTCTTGCTTAACTGATTGCTTAACATGTAGGGCGAAACATGAAGCTGTTACAGTTTATTCTTCTGACCGAGACAACAGTTTTACTGGTCAGATAATCAGTTTACACATGAGTAAGGTGAGGGAATGTGATTAAAGAGCCTTTTCCAAAGACTCAAGATTGCACTGCCACAGCCGGACCCGAAGGACTTACAGTTCAGCAACCGAGTGGCGTACCTCGCGAACACAAAGCCGCAGGGATTATAACTTGTACATTTTTCGCTGGATTCTCTCACGCCGAATAACACCACGTTCTGCGATACAATGAACCAGTAGATTTTTGATCAATCAAACAAATGGACACACCTCACACGTGCTCGGACAAACATAGTTGGTTGTTTATAAACAATAACGTAAATGAAATCGACCTCTCTCTGATCATTGTTATTGTTTTTGTACCACCAAATACGTAGGTAACTAGTTATCATGTTATAAACGTTAAAGTTTACAAATAGTTTTCTGTATTGATTCTATTGATCAAGAGGTAGAACAGTGGGTATTTTACTTAGATACATACCATCGATAGTAAAACCTGTGCAGTTCGCTATGTTTACCAGTCACTGCCATTGTTTACATAATATTATCATATGATCACCAGGTGGAGAGCCCGCATCCTTATATTTACGCAGGTTCGATTGAGTACCTGACTGTAGGCAGTAACGGATATTGGAAGAGCGTTGGTAAAAAAAAAAAAAAAGAAGAAAAAACAAAAGGACAAAAAAAAAAAACAAAAAACAAACCCCAAACAAAGGATGACATTAAAGGCGACTGTCAGGAAAGAATATTTTATGGTCTGCTGAAAAAATAAACTGATGCACTATGAAGGGCTCCAAGCAAGGGGATAGCCGTGAAAATGCTCTGTATAAATGTGCACGGTCTTCATAATATGTTCATTGAAAACCACACCCCTGGTTGATTGAGAACCTGGCTGATTGAGGAAGCGAGTTCCAAGTGTCCGTCGATTGCCAGTCATGGTTTATCGTCCACCCTGTATTTTTCTTTGAAGATGTGCATGGTCTTCATATTTATTCTATTGAAAACCAAACAACCACTTAACTCTCTCCTTGCCAGCCATTTTTAGTATTTCCCCCGAAAATTCACAGCCACACGACACAAAAATAGACTTTTCTTACTCAAAGAAAAAAGTAACAAGTGCATTCTATATGTTGTTCAGGAAAATGATGTCTACAACACAGTCTTTAGTATTTGTAGCTGTGATCAAAGCATTTCTTTAAATTTTGCGATGTACCATAGAAATCAGAATGAGAAAATTGTCGGTTGCATCTTAACGAATGTGACAATTTTCCTATGGTTGGTAAGGAGAGGGTTAAGAGCCTGGTTGAGGATGCAAGTTCCAAGTTTTCCATGTTCAAACTGTCAATCATTGTCTGTCGTCCTCTGTGTAATTTGTGCTTTGATTAGTGCTGCTGTTAGGATTTTACAACTGTTGTAGTTGCAGCAATAGGCTTCAACAGTTATGACGTCACTTCCCTCGTAAATTCGCATGGTAACTTAGTAACTGACTCTAAACTATCGGAACAATAGCGGACGCCCTTATGAAATATTTCTCCGACAAGCATAAAAGTGTATTCAGAGGAGAAAAACATTATAAATATGATCTTGTTTTGACTTTTATGCATTCTGATCACATGATATATGAAAAGTTCTAGTCAGCTTGAAGAATAAAAAGTACCGATTTTCTTTGTTTAGAACCACGCTGCTCGCCGTTGCAGGGCGACGTGACATCAGACTATTGAATCCAATTAGATTTGGTGTATAAGCCACACTTAATAATTAGATAGCTATGAGAAGAGCTAGTTTATTCAAAACATACTAAAACGAAAATATTTTTTTATTCGATTCTGGCTTTTATTGGGAGCAAGTGGACAAATGAAGAGAGCTCAATATTCCACCATGGAGCTGCCATACGGAGAGAGAGAGAGAGAGAGAGATAGAGAGAGAGAGAGAGAGAGAGAGAGAGAGAGAGAGAGAGAGAGAGAGAGAGAGAGAGAGTAATGCGGCATTTATGTATGCTTCAAGACATGGTGTGCATTTTCTTGACTCTTCTTAACATCAACAAAATTCTCTCTTCATCGCTGTCCACCTCAATGGCACGGCGTCGTCCCCGTTTCTGTATCTTTGGAGACGCTGGAACTGATGAAGGCCTTTTTATATCGTCCAATGGTTTATTCGCGATTTTTTTATTGCTGATATCTACATCATAATTTTCTTGTGTTTTTGGATTTATTTTGTGACGAGAAGACGTCAAACTAATTCTATCAGAGTCTGAGAAATCAAGGTTTCTAAAATCTGGGGAAGAATGCATGACCTCATTTTTCAAAGGCGAATATTGTTTCTTTAGTTTTTGCTCCTCGTCGTTAATCGTGCGATCCAGCGCACTAAGACTTGAATTGTTTTTCTTATTTTCTTTCATCCTTCTACGTTCTCTTCTAGAGTGTTCATATTCCATGTCGTCAATCGAGGAGCTTTGTTTTGGTTTCGATGAATCTTTTTGTTTATGGGGTTTGTTGACATTTCTTCTCCTGTCATTTGTTACAACCCCACTTCTGTTGTCCTCAAAGGATTTGGAAGACAATGGATTAAAGTTCGACGAAATACTTTCTTGTTTATCTATTCTGGGGTGTTTCCTCTCAGCAGATCCTCTTCCATGTTTGTCTTTATCATGTGCCTTAAAACTAGTTTGCTGTTCATTCCCCGTGAGTCCAGTCATATTGCTTCTCTCTGCACCCGGATTTGATGTAGAATGGGGAACGGAATGCGATTGAGGAACTAAACTTTTCTCGATATTATGGTAATTTTCATGAATGGTTCCATGTTCATTTAAAAGATTCGAAGGTATTGGAGATCTATCATTAGAGTTCATTTTCTTTTGAGATTTTCCCAATTTGTTAGCTTTTAGCTTGTCCAATGGGGGTGTTGTACTTTGATGTTTTGAGTCTAAGCGCGTCTCTGTCGTGTCCATCCTTCTATCTCGATTGGTCACACTTTCATGGTTTTTGCTCTGATGATGACTCCCTAGTGAGTAATTTTCACCAGCTACATTCACAGGGTCTTGTCTAATTTTATGACGATTATGATTTGAATGTAAAGCAAATGAAGACTCTGACTGCGTCGACATTTCTGATGAATCATGTTCACCTTTCTTGTCTTGTAATGCCGAGACTGGTGGTTCGGGAAGATTGAAATAATTCCTGAAAATCTCCTCATCTCTCAATGGCTTCCCGTCTCTAGGTCTGAGATGTGAATTTCTTGATTTGCCATTATATCGAGTGTCCAAAGTTTCCATTTCTCCGGGTTGTTCATATTTCAAATCATTGTTATGGTAACTGGATTTAAACGATTTTCTTTTAACCCTTGGACTGTCAATGGAGGAGCGCTTTTTACCCTCCAAGGTCGTTATTGTATGCTTTGGTATTTCATGCCGAATGTCCACACTACTATTCGACAGTTGCTCTGATTGTAAACTTATAATGTCTTCTTTCACAAGATTTTCCATTTTATCCTGAGCTCTCACTTCCTTGTTTTCACCCAACTTCTTGACATTTTTATTTTTATTTCCAGTTTTTCTTCCAGGGTCAACAGCATCCGTTTGTTTTATTTCTTGGGCACTTTTTGAAACACTATTTTGAGATTCTGATATTTTGTGTTTAGCTCTCGCATTTTCTTGCTGTTGAGTGTTAAGTTCATTATTTGTATTGGCCATGAATAAGGACTCTGAAGAATCTACCGATCTTCGAAAATCGGCGTTAATTTTTTTATACTCTGTCACATTCGATTCAGGATTTTGTAGACCAAAGTATTTTCGAAATAATTCTTCAATAAATATTTGACTGCTGTCACTGTCGTTGTCATGATCAGCATAATTTATTGGTGTTAACCTATCGTAATTAATATCCTCGCCATCAGTAAACTCGCCGTTTCGTGTTCCGCCCCTTTTAGCAATTCTTTTGGAATTATCATCAAAATCGCGCGGAGATTTCTTCACATCTTTATTCGTTGACTTGAAACCATGCAGTGTTGAATCGTGATTATCAATACTATTCATCGCCGAATAACTCGTTTCAGAAATGTCAAAATCAACAACTCTCGCTGAGTTCGTTTTTGTAGCCTTCATTCTCTTAGCATCAAGATTTCCATTCTGCACACGACTTTGAATATCATTCCTAATCGTCACAATATCATTTTCACAACTTTCGATTCCACCTCCAAAATCTTCTGTGTTATTTAACATAGAAGTCAATACAACTAATTTGTCAGGAGCGTTGATTTCATGTTTGATTTGGTTTTGACTCCGTTCTGGTCTTGTCTCTTCTTCTGGCTGGACAAACACAATCTGACTTTCCACATCTCTGTTTTTATGAGTTCCAGAAACACTTTCAAGTGGGTCAGGCAGATTGAAATGCCTTCTAAAAATTTCCTCGTTGCTCATCAACTCCCAATCCCTATTTCTCAACTCTTTTCTCGTGATAGATCTCTGTGAGAAGCTGTCGTAGCTTTTGGTGTCGAGTCGAACGCTATCAGTAAAAGGTGTTTTACGGTTTTGTGGCATTCTTTCCAGGGTACTTTCAATCTCAACAATCTCCAGAACTTCAGGAGAATTAAGACACTGTTCTTCTAACGTATCTGACGGTTGTTTAAATTTATCCTTTATCGCATAGCATTTATTCATTATACTTTCTTTAATGCAAGTGAAAAATCCACTAATTTTCTGTAGGATTCCAGAACATTTTTTTCCAAGCTGAAAATCGGTTCTAAACATTCTTCTTTTCCTGGTATACATTTCTGCAATTTCTTGATCGTAATCATTTCTAGTTCTTTGACAGATGTTTGTAAAAAAGCAACAGTTAGCACAATCTGTAACATCTCTATCTGTCGAATCCTCAATCTGTGTCTTGGTAGGGATATATTCACACGACGTACTCTTTGCCTGTGAAATGGAAGAACATAATAAGAAATTGAGATAGTAGGCTATAGGGATCAATAAGCGGTTTATGGAATCTTTGGACTCTTGAGTAGGCTAAGAATGAGAAAGATCGTTTATTTTATCTGTCCAAAAATATCACCTTTTCATTATTACATTATTATAATCTACTCCTTGTTGGTGAGATTATACCCTCTCTCTCTCTCTCTCTCTCTCTCTCTCTCTCTCTCTCTCTCTTCATCTCTCTCTCCCTCTCTCTCTCTCTCTCTCTTCATCTCTTTCTCTCCATCTCTCTCTCCTACCCTTCCTCCCCGTTCTTTCTTTACATGCCCCCCGCCCTCCCCCCATCACATTTATGTGGTGATCTAACAACGTTCTAGAACTCTCATGAATATTTTTTCTTCTGCATTGAATTATTTTAATTTAAAACATCCATCAGTTGTGAACATTATTCTGCCAAGGTTTTGTTAACGAAGACGAGAGAGACTTTTAATTTTGCAATTATTTTTATATTGCTTTCTCCAACGCTTGCGGGGAGAGGAGAATCAACTTCAATTCTCTTCTGTGTAGATTCTTCCTTCTTTTTCGTCTGTAACGATCTACTCGTAGATATGTTTCCCTCAATTTATCTATTTCTTTCGGTGGCTCCTTAATATGACTCTATGAAAATAATATGGGACCCCTCGTCTCAAAACGGTATTAAGTCGGGATGATTAAGATGCTAAAAATGGCATTTGTAGCCAAAATATCGTGCTTAAGTTGAGTTTATATGCTTTGCAGAGGAGAAGGAATATCATATTTTACTGTGCTAAATACCAATGTTTCATATTTTTGACCATTTTAACTATAATTTGACCTAAGGGCATCTGGTCCATCCCGACATAATACCGTTTTGAGACGAGGGGTCACACATGTGTATGCCCCTTTTTATGTCAACTGCTCCAATCTTTTTACAAAATTCTATTTGACCTTGATAACTTAATATGGTTTGCTTTTGATTCTTCCTTTGCCTCTCAGCATTTGTGTCTACAAGAAGAGGTACTAAAATGAAATACGAGGTAAACCCAACACAGAATTGTAATTCTTTAACAAAGTCTCGTTTACGTGTTTACATTGTGAATCAATTCAATATGATTACACGGGCAATTCGGTTTCATGTGTAGACAGTCATTTGGCAAATCTAAAACCTGACAAGAGAAGAGAAAAAAAAAAAAAATTAGAAACAGCTAATATACTTCCATATGGAATATTCCAATTATAGGTTGAATGAAAAGGTTTACATTTATTTTTAATTGAAATTTTGAGATTATGCATTTTTATGAAATGGCGACCCACATAACAGAAGTGATCCTCATAATGAAGAGGCACTTTGGGTATATTGATAAAATTTAGGTTTACTTATCGCTTTTAACAGATGAGGGTTTAACTCCTTTGCTCAATTTAAGCGAGTGTCATACCACAAGACCACATAGCCCTATTCAGAGAATTTCATAAAATAAATTCCTTTGTCAAAACCCGCTGGACAAATAAGTGATCCACATCAAGCTGACTTTGGCCATTTATACCATTTTTCGTATGTACATCATGATTCTAAGATTTAGTCTCAATCAAGTCTATCCAATTAATTCTCTTTAAATTTAACTAAAAACTAAAAACTAGCATTGTACAAGGCCAAATTCTTTTTCTATGATTGTTTGTTTGAGAAAAATCAGCGAAGGAGAGTAATTCACATAACACGGAATGCCCCCTTTTATCACGGTAGATGAAGGGCAAACCTGAGACGTCTATGATGTTCGTCTCTGGAATAAATTGCACGATACGAAGCGACCCAAGCCTACGACTTGAAGAACACTTATAAAAAATATACGGTATGAGGGGCCTCTGTCAATAGAAAATCCCAGGTTAAAGTAATGTACAGCTATCATCGACATATGATTGGCGCTCTTACAATTACTGGCTTACAATTATTTGAAATTTCATTTTGTGGGAAGACAATGTGATTATCTTAGGAATACACACGAAAATCAAATGATTTAGAGCATTTTGATAATTCTCAGATCTTGTTGCAGTTATTTCCCTTATTAGAGAACGGGTTTTTTTTGTCAAAAGAAATAACTGTCACTAAATATATAATCTAAATTGTCCAAATCTCTAAAGGCAAAGTCACCCCTTGAGGCAACGTCACCCCATTTGACGGTATATCAAGTGAATAGCCTCTTGATGGATGTGATGAATCTTGTCACTTTCACCTCTCTGGCAGGCAGAAAAAATATCTGCAAAAAATAAGCGTGAAGTCAGTTTCATTCTATCTATTTGCACTCACCCAGTGTTTGATTAGAACAAAGAGTAGAACGATCAGGGCTGGAAGTATAATGAAACACAACAATCCGACATTGATCATACTTAACATGTAATGACCGACGTTCAAGTCCTCGGCCACATTGATGGACAACATGGACACGACCCCCAAGAGGGACACCACACATCCAGCTTGGGTATAAAAGTCTACACGATTATCCATAATTGTCTCCTCTCGTGGCTTTGGAAGTCACTTGCTAGGTGCAATAAATAGATACATTAATCATGTAAAAATTTACAGTCATAACAAGAAAGACGTCTTAATAGACATGAAAGATCATTTGTAGCTCGAGCCGCATTGCTCTCACTGCCCATTTGGCGACAACAACTAAGTAATCATAGGTGAAATTATGAGTAGAAGAAACCCAGTCACAAAAATAAAGGGTTGAGATCCAAACTTGTACACAATCATGGTAAAATCCTGCATCGAAAGATAACAGAAACTCGCCTTTCTTTTCTTTCAGAACACCACGGAAAACTGTCAAAAACCTGTAATAGGTATATCCCTCTATGAGTTAACTATGTGATTGCTCTGTTCCGCTGAAAACGTTTAATCTATGAGGTAATATTATTTTAAAATTTGTTTTTACCATAAAATGTAAAGCGCAATTGAATATTTCTGCATGGATAATAAAGCTATAAAAATTCTCACTATTATGTTTCACATGATGATATAGTTTTGAGTGCTGACAATGGTTTATTATTTACTGTTTCGAACTAAACGTCGTATGCATTGGGACTATTTTTAAACAAAGGGAAAGAATTCGTGTGCGATATGACAATTCATTGTTTGTGCCCCTTTGTTATGTAAATATCTCTAGAACAATAGCTGTTACAGAAGTAGCAGACCGAACTGAAACAGGTGGTACACATTGTGTGAAAGGCGCGCTCTTACAATTACTGACTGATATGCCTTAAGGATCCCGTAT
>NC_088362.1:48999349-49036849 GCF_034508935.2 Berghia stephanieae
ACGAATATATAAATAAACAAATAAATATTTTGAAAATTAGATAAAATGTAAATGTGTATGACATTTTCACGGATTAACTATATTCAATGCGCTTCTCAAATGTTCAATGCTTTTTTTTTACATAAACAAATTATAAATCATTTAACTCAAGATTCACGGCAAAACCAACTTGTCAAGTGGTTTAGTCGAAGTCTTACATTTTTATATTTAAAGGACAGCTTGGCTCAGCGGTAAGGTCTTTGCTTCGTACCCGAAAAGTACAGAGTTCGATCGCCCATCGCTGCTCTATGTGGCCTTGAGCAAGTCACCTCACCCTAGCTTTGCGGCGCTGCACTGCGGCTGACGCCTGAGTTATTCCAGTCTTCCCTTGGAATAGACCCTCGAGACAAATTTCCCCTATGGGATGATTAACTCACTCAATCCTAGTGATTTTTGCTACTTAGATAGTTTTTTTTTCAACTGCCATTGACATGCACAAACTAAAAACATTAGCGTTGATGCTACGCCTATAATTTGTCTCATAAAAATGTAATAAATATGCATGGGGTAAAATAATAGTAACCCGGGTAGTTTAAGGATATAGTCGGTGTTAGGGTTGAGTGAGTTAAAGGGATTTTTAAAATTATTATTTATTATTTTTATTTTCCCCTCCATATCATTCTCTCAGACAGAGAGATAAGCAGCAATGGAGGCGTTGTTTAATAGTATTCCCAATCTCAAACTTCGTGCTCAAATCCGTGGGGACGACATTGTGGACCAGATAAATCATTTCGTCACCGTCTCCTTGTTGGCGTTTGCCGGTTTCCTCATTGGACTCAAGGTACGAAACCCCCCCCCCCCCCACCAAAACTGGCTCGTAAATGATCATTTGACTTAAGGTTGGCCACACGCCTACATATCAAAGTCATGCAAGAAAAAAAATCCCCCCCTCCCCCTCCCCCCGCCAAAAAAATAAATAAATGAAAAACAAACAAATAAGACAAAACAAACCAAATGAGCAAATACTAAAAAAAAAAACAAAACAACAAAAACAAAGAACCCTCCCCCCCCCCACACACACACAAAGAACAAACAAACTAAAAACAAAACAATAAAATATGCCTTCAAAAAAAACCCCCAAAACAGACATTAGAAATAAACCCCCTAAAACCAAACAAAATTAAAAAAAAAAAGACAAATAATACAAGACCAAACAAAACAAAAACCCAAACAACATTTTAAAAAATCAACCTCACAGTATGATGCACCTATACAGATCAGTGTTCATTTGAATTTTTTTTAAAACGGTCAAAAGCCTTTTTACCAAAAACAAAACAAAACAAAACAAAACAAAAAACAAACCCTCAAAAACCAACCCCCCCCCCCCCCCCCCCCAAAAAAAAAAAAAAAAACAACAAAACAAAAAAAACAAAACAAAAACAAAACAAAATAAACTCCCAACAATACTCCCCCCCCCCCCCCAAAAAAAAAAAAAAATAAACCCAACATAAACCCAACCAAAACAGAAAACAAAACAAACACCCCCCCCCCCCCCCCCAAATAAACAAACAAACAAACATTCAATTCCTATCAATTGTGGTTCAATCAAATAATCTCCAGTTCTTGTTGACAATACGATTCAATAGTCTGATGTCACGCTGCCTGGCAGCGGCGGCCATCTTGGTTCCAAACAAAGAAAATCATTACTTTTTATTTTTCATGCTGGCTAGAACTTTTCATATGCCTTGTGATCAGAATGTGTAAAAGTCAAAACATGATCAAATTTATGTTTTTCTCCCCTCTGGATGCCCTTTATGCTCGCCGGAGAACTATTTCATGCGGGCGTCCGCCATTGTTCCGATAGTTTAGAGCCAGTGTTACTAAGTTACCATGCGTCATTAGGAAGGAAGTGACGTTACGACTGTTGAAGAGTATTGCTATAACATTGCCCGTGTCACGCCATAGAATCAACGATAAACTCCGGTTCCACGGATCGAATGGCGCTGCCTTGACTGAGAACATATTATTGGAGTGAACTGTAAACAACACATACAGATTGTTACAAAGAGAGATCATCTATGTAGCTGGCAAAACGAACAGCAATAAGCAGACTTGAAAATTGCAATCGCCTTAATGTTTTGAATGGATGATTTTGACGTCACAATATTGCTTGAACTCTGTCTTTTCTTTTTTTTTTTCGTTGCCAGGAAGAGAAAGGGATCGACTCTCAACAAACCCTTTCAATTGAATTAAGTTAAAACTCCATCCTTACGTGAGTTAGTCACAAGTCTTTGTAACATTCTGACCCTGTCCTTGTGTCCATAGAACATTTAACCAATGCACTTATCACCTCAGGCATAAAAACGATCCCGGCTGAAGTGTAGCCATCGTTAAGATATAGCCTGACACTGAGACCCAAAAGGACTGGTCTTTTGACTTCATTATTTGGTTTTTGCACCGCCCAGTGAGTTGTCGTTAGTAGTGCTCACTAGTGCCGCGCTGAAGATCGGTCTGGACCGCGGTCCGACGGTCTTTTAGCTGTGAACCGAAGACCGGTCCCAGAGGGGAAGACCGGCGACGGTCCTCACTTCTTATCACCTTTCAACTAGTGCGGGGCGGTCCTTGCAAGGACCACGGTCCTACGGTCTCGCGCCATAGCCTACTACTTCCCCAGCGATTCGTTGCTTCGGTTGCCTATCTTCCACCAATCACCACCCATCCCACTTAATTAATCGCACCCACCCCCCTTTGCCATACACTAAACGACACAGACGACCATACAGGCAGACGACCACCAACCTCCACTCCGCAAACCGCCCTTTCGTGTGTGAGATGGGGGGAACAGGAGGCGCACGCCTTGGACGATTCCATTATACGGGTAAATTTCAAAATTTACTACACCATAATGATCGCAATGACAATGATCTATGGTGAAGGCATGACCCCTCTTCTCTAATGGGTTATTGTTTGAAATGTATGTGACTACAAAAGATGTGTGTGTTTGTGTGTGTGTGTGTGTGTGTGTGTGTGTGTGTGTGTGTGTGTGTGTCGAACCTAGCAAGTAGCAAATCCGATTTTTTGTTTTCTTTTGTCCATCTCTTGTCACCACTCCTTTCTATCGCAGTGTTGTCATTTAAAATAATACAATAATATTAAAATTTCGTTTGGTGTTTTTACTAATCAAATAATATGAGTTTCATTAGTTTCTCCCTTCCAAAAAACCCAGTTATAACGTCTGAATTTTAAAAAAGTCCAATAGAATATTTGGGGACCCCGATAGCTCAGTTGATAGAGCACTCTCTTTATACGCAAAGGGCCAGAGATCGATCCCGGGTGCAGTCGATTTTTTTTCTGAATCCCTGTCTACTCAGCAATGAATGGGTAGCTGAGTTTGTTAGATCTGGCGAAAAGTCACCATCGACCCCTCTTATCACCTCATCCACCCCCTCTTATTATAACTTCACGTCTCTCTCTTACTCTTCAATGCTCGCTGCCCTCTAATGTGTGTGTGTGTGTGTGTGGGGGGGGGGGGAGGGGGGGGGGTAGGAGTTGCGTGTGTGTATCAACGCCACGAACAACTCGATCAACGCCTTGGGCGATGCCATTATCTCCGTTAATGGGGATAAATTTCAAATTTTATTAAATTATCGAAGTAACAATGAAGTACCGTGAGCAAATAAAGAAGGCATCACCCCTCTTCTCTAATTAGGTTACAATTTGAAATGAGTGTGACTACTCCGTGTGTTTTACTCCTGTAGGCCACGGTTTTCATCGTGTAGCGGTCTTTAACGGTTCAAGAATGAACGATCCCACGCTCTCAAAGGTCAAACCGGTTCGAATTTCCAACAGTCTCTCAGAATGTTCAATGTCGAAAAGGACCGGTCCTACTAGGACCGGTCCTTGCGGTCTTCATTTCCCAAGGACCGTAGGACCGTGGTCCTTAAGCTTGCCAAGGACCGCCCCGCACTAGTGCTCACGAAACAAGTGATCCCACTGGTTGAACTATTGAATGCAACTCACGATTTGTTTTCTTTTGTGGCCAAAGACTGATCTTTTGACTTCACTATTTGGTTTTTGCTCCGCCTAGTGAGTTGTCGTTAGTAGTGCTCACAAAACAAGTGATCCAACTGGTTGAAGTATTGAATGCAACTCACGATTTGTTTTCTTTTGTGGCCGAAGACTGGTCTTTTGACGTCATTTTTTGGTCAGTGTCAGGCTATAAGTTAACGATGGTTACGACTGAAGGCAGTAACGAATATTTTCACCGCCAGTAACAAAAGAGCCTGTGCCAGGAGGCGTAATATACAGTACATGAAATAGAAATTAGTTTAACTTGAGCATTTATACAGGGCAATTTCCATTTAATGTGCTTAAAGCGCTTTACATAGGGTCCCTAGCCAACAGTGTCATACCACTCGATCTCATAGCCTTATAGTTTTTTCATGACGGGTTTAGGGCTTGTGAAATGGAAGCAACCATAGTCAAAGAGATGACGCGCCATACATGAAGATGTATATTTCTATTTTCTTTATTCATTATCTTTCACAATCCATTGTCTTTGAAGGAATTTGTGTGGTTTCCAAGAAATAAGAGGCATATTAATCAATTTTAGTCATCCTCACCCACAGTTCATTGCCTTTGAGGGAATTTGTCAGAGATCCACTGAGTAAGATGTATATCTATTATCTTTATAATTATTCATCATCTCTGACCATTCATCGCCTTTGATAGAAGAGAATGTGTGAAATACCCGCTGGTTTAAGTTGCATATTTTTTCTGCCCCTCTCCTGAAATAGTAACGCGTAATGATATCAATTATAATTTGTTACGTCAGATTATCAAACGTTGAATTTCACTAAAATTAGAGTTTTGAAAAAAGAAGTATCTAAATATCATTAAAATATTTTTGAAAATGTCTTTTACTCAAACTGACGAAATCGAAATGGATTGAGGGGTAGAATAAAAGATTTTTTACACTCTGGCGTTTTGGAATTCAAAATTTGTTCCCAACGCGTACTCCCAAGCTCGTGCAGCAGTTGGGAACACGTCCGGAATTCCAAAAATCAAGAGTGCAAGAATCGTATATTATTTTCTTTATTCATTATCTCTCCTCCATCCATCGTTTTTGAAGGAATTTGTAGGAGACCCACTGGATTGCTGGGTGAACATATCCAACTTCCAACACTTCCAAGGACATGTCAACTCTTACTGCTGGGCAAACAGAATGTACAAGTACCCCAACTCTACGGACTATGGACAGGTACGAGTGAAATCCAGTCCTTCATGGATTAGCGGTTTTATATTTACAATGCTTTTTATTTAGATAAAATAATTTATATAGCGCAATATCCATTTACGTCCTTAAAGCGTTTTACAAGGGTGCCTGAGCAACAGCAACAATTAACATATGGCACGAAACATGACACCTGTTAAGGCAATATTGCCATATTTTTTCAGACAGAGAAAACGCTGTTAATGGTAAGCTACTTGTTTTACACCTGAATACGATGAGAAAATATGATTAAAGAACCTTTTCCAAGGACTCAATTTTCGGTCCGAGAGACAATCAATTCAAAAATATAACTAGCCGTCTCAAAAAGGTATTATGTTGAATTTACTTATAAAATTAATTGATATTACATGCCTTCATTAAAAAGTGGTCCTTCAGAGCTATTAGACCCATAGAGCCGGAGTTTTCCCCGGTTTCTATAGCGTGACTTGGACAATAGCAATTGCTTACTACCTTTTGGATAGGACAGGGGGTTGGAAAAAAATCTCAACTACACCCTTAATCGATCTCAGTCCCTTGACTTGGGAAGCGAGTCCTCTACCAAATGAGCTATCGGGACCCCTATGACTTCAATGAGGAGAATACTTTTTGTTTAAGATAAAACCCAATTTAAACTCCTAATTCTATAATTTTGACTATAGGCACAATTTATCCATTGAGTTTATATATAACGCAATATCCACTAAACGTGCTCTAAGCGATTTACAAGGAGTCCCTAGACAACAACAACACTTAACATGTAGGATGGGACATGACGCTTGTTAGGCGATATTACGTTTTCGGACATAGACAACGCTGTTTATGGGCAGGTACTCATTTTGCACCTGAGTACGATGGGGGAAGGTGAGTAAAGAGCCCTTTCCAAGGACCAAAATATGCGCCGAGCGAGGCTCAAACCCAGGACCTTCCAATCCGAAAGCGAGTGTCACATCGCTAGACCACATAGCGCATCTAGTTCATTCATATAATACCTAGCTGTATTTTGCGGTAGTTCACGAATTTTATGCAATACATTGAGCCCTTACGTTCGGCCCATAATGCGACCAAATTAGTTACTTCAATCGACCGATATAGGGAGTAAATGTGTCTTGACCAAAGATTTAAAGGTTGTTTAGTTAGAATGCGACAGAACATAATAATATAAGGTAAATCATAGGACGATGGTCACGGATCAAACCTCTGAAGTCTCGATTTTCACGATCGGGGGACCAAGATTCAGCAGTCTCCATATGAGCTTTGAGCACCATGTTCAGTTCTAATTAATTTTGGGCAGCAGCTTCTTATGGTGCTCACACTATTATGTTATGACGATCGACCCAATCAGCAAATTCTTCATCGCACTCGTGCACTGTTGCAAACCCGCTCGGAAGCTTCGTCACAACACACCGTTCAAATAGATGCTCTGCGATTTCGGGTTCTATCCTACATCGGGTACATATTTTTGTGTTCGTGGATAGCTCACACGGTAGAGCCACGCTCTCACCTGCCAGGCGGAGTTGTCGTACCAATAAGGTCGCAGGTTCAAACCCCACCACCGCCGCGAAAAAAAAAAAAAATTTTATTCTCTATTGTCTTCTGGCACTTTTCTATTCACTTCATATCTTGTTGTTACCAACATAAGTGCCTGCTCCACTCACTTTTCTGAATTAAAAATTCACCCCATACACCGGAGCATACTCAATGTCTCAATCGTTTCTATGTTATATGTTTGTGTTGAGATATTGGCTATTAAGCTTAACTGCTGGTCAAAATTATTCGCGATGGTGGTGTACGAACGGATCGGCGGTCTCAAGAAGTGGGTGAGAGAGGGATCTAGTAATGACTTTGAGTTTGAAACGAATATTTTTGTGTTCGTGGATAGCTCACACGGTAGAGCCACGCTCTCACCTGCCAGGCGGAGTTGTCGTACCAATAAGGTCGCAGGTTCAAACCCCACCACCGCCGCGAAAAAAAATTTTTATTCTCTATTGTCTTCTGGCACTTTTCTATTCACTTCATATCTTGCGGGTACATGTTGGACAGGTGGAAAGTCCCCACTGATGAAGCGATTTTGCCGCGAGACAGGTTTCGAGGAGTGTATGTTCCGCTCCCACGAGGGACTGAACTATTCCAAACCGACTTCCATCTCGTATATGAATCTCTGTTTGTAGTCAGACTTCTGATGACATGTGCGCAAAGCTCGTATATAGACATCGGGGTTTTGATCCGACGATTGTGAAAATCGGGACTTCAGAGGTTTGATCCGCCCACCATCGATATATTAAAACACATTTGTCAATAACCAGCAAATGCATAGACGTATAATTTTTAATTTGCAGGTCTGATAACCCAAATTATTGTTATGGGCTCATTGTTGTTATGAAGATACTCTCACACTGTCCCAAAATATTGTCCCTAAAAACAATGTTATATCAAGTCCAAGATTGCGTTTGGTTATCAGACCTTCTAATATGTGTGTGTACATAGATACGAGGTAGGTATCAATCGATATTAGAAAGGTGTTTACAAAAAAAAAAAAATACAAACCCCCCAAAAACGACAAAAGGCAAACATAAACCAACGAAAACAAAACAACAAAAAAAAAAATCATAAAAAACACACCCCCTCCACCCTCTGTAAAATTCTCACCAATTGCTTAAAATTCTGGGTAGCATTTTATAAATCTTTTTCCTCAGCTTCCATATAAAATACAGCCGGGTATGCCAGGACCTGTAGAGGACGTGACGTCACATGAGGATTTGGGGGAAATCAATTTCTATCGATGGGTTACTGTCGTCTTCTTTATCCAGGTAATGACTACAAAGACCAAAACTTATGACCAGTTCTCATTAACTTATATAAATCACACTACAATCGTTTAAGTTTACATATGGTTTTGTGTGTTGCTACGTTACCTATATCGGTCGGCGGATGTTGTGAGTAGTTTACCTAAACACATAACATCAATAATTATTTCTTCACAAGTCCCCCCCCCCAATTTATCGATGGAAAACATAACATGGCCTAAAAGAAGTACATTTTGATAACAATATACTTCAGTAAAGATTTGAGTCTTTAAGATTTTTTTTTTTTAGATAAAACTAATATTTAGAATCGAAAACCTTTTCACGATTTACAGCCACCTAATATATTTTTGTAATCCTCGAATAATTTTTCAGGCCATCATGTTCAAACTTCCGGCCCTTATTTGGTCAGAACTGAATGAAATCTCTGGGACGCAGATTGAGAAAATGGTCTCCATGGTAACTGAATCCACATTTAAAGAGACAGAAAATCGGAAAGCCGTGTTTGCTACCTTGGCTGAATTTATAGAAATTTGGCTTAAAATAAATCGGAAACCATTTAAGTTTATGACGACTAAGATTGGAAGACGAGCCAGGAAGGTAGGCACAATTTATTTCCTCGTAGATCTCATGATTTTATTTGTCACTAAAAACCAAACTAACGAACCAAAAACAAAACAAAACAAACGTGAGTATTAATATAGCGTAATCTCCACTGAAGTCATCAAAGCGCTTTAAAAGGAATCCTTAGTCAACAGTAACAGTTAACATGTAGGACGAGACATGGCACCTGTCAGGCGATTTTACCTTTTTTTCAGACAGTGACAACGTTTTTAACGGCCACGTTCTAATTTTACACTTGAGTACGTTGACAGAATGTGGGTAAAGAGTCTTTTCCAAGGACTCAGCCATGAGCCGCTTAGAGCGGGGATCAAACCGTAGCCATCTTTAACTTATAGCCTGACACTTGAACTCTCGAAGACTGATAGTTTGACGTCATTTTTTAAGGTTTGTGTAGCTTCTGGTGAATTGTCGTTAGTAGAGCTCAAGAAAACTAGCTATTTCATTGGTTGAACTATTGAATACAACTCATGATTTGTTTTCTTATGTGACCTAAGACTTGTCTTTTGGCGTCATTTTTTGGTCGGTGTCAGGCTATAAGTTTACGATGGCTACGCTCAAGCCCTGAACATTCCGATCCGAATTCCAGTGTCATACCACAGGACACTATAGTCACTCTAAAACGTCAAAGATCACGTGACTATGTAGATCCATTCTGCGTTAGCTGTTAAAGCCGATCTCTCAAAACAAATCATAAAGCCACACATAATTCTGGAGAACATGTGAGCGACGACGCTTCTAAGAGATAACTGAAAAATGTCTGAGCTACAAAAATCCCACCCACCTAGCGGAAATTTAAAAACTCATACACCAGGTGCATGACGGGTCATTTTTTTCTTTACAAACGCTTGAAATATAAAGTGTCATTTTTGTATCTTTGACCTATCAGACGTGTATTTGTTTGAAGGTCTGATAACTCGACGTCAATTTCTTCAACTTGCTATTGAAATATTACCGCGCGCCCGGCCGTCACGTTGAGACGTCACATTACGCCCATTGTGGGAATACGTTTCTTTCAGAACGCGTTATTAGCGCGGAACGTGGATTAGGCGCCTTCTTGCGGGTGCGATACGTACAAAGTATAAAGTTCAGACGGAACTAACATCTAACTAGCTCGGTGTCGCGAGAGCCTTTATTGGGCAGATCATAACAAAAAGCATTAAAATCATATTTAATTGTCTATGATGATGGTGTCAAAATAATATGCAGTTATATTATATGGTCGTATTCTTGTCACATAAACTTCTGATTTTTAATAGGCACATGCTAGTCTGATCTCAGGATAATATTTACACTGTTTTTCTGTTGTATCTTCATTCAGATTTTGCGTTACTGCATGTTGTGTGTCGGAGGAAACACGGGTAACTACCTATCCACCATGTACTTGGTCGTCAAGTTCCTATTCCTTTTCAACTTATTTATGCAGTTTGTGATCCTGACTTCTTTCTTGGGTTTCAACTACTGGGATTACGGGCCCGATGCTCTGGATGTAAGTTTTTGGTAGTGCTCCTTCCTTTGCAGTGTTTTAAGATTCGATGTAATCTTCACAACACAGCTCAATATTTCATAAAGGGAGGTTTAGACGTTCAAAACGTGTCTTTATCAATCTTTGATTGCACCAACATACGAGTCCAATCTGCTATCATCACCAAAACATTTACTATGATCAAAATGGCAGTTCATAGAAAAAAATCAATTTGTGACCTATCGTCTGAACAAGGTATTATGTCGGGATGAATTAGACCGTGAAAAAGTGAATTGAGATTTAAAACGATAATGCATACGAACTTTGGGACTTTTGCACTGTGAGAAATTGCATTGATTCTCGACATTAATGAAGAAAAAGTAACTCCAAGTTTCATAGTTTGATCGTCGGCCAATCAAACCTCCGAAGTCCCGATTTTCACGATCGGAGAATCAAAACTCTATAAAGTCTACTTATGAGCTTTGCACACCATGTTTTATTTAATTTTGGGCGGAACGTACCTCTGATGACATCCGCAAAGTACGTATGTAGACTTCAGAGTTTGCTCCGTCGACCATGGATTTGTAGGTATAAATTGGATTTTCAGCGCCTAGTTCATCCATAATACCGAAATAATGAGACCCAGGGTCATACATGTAATGACAATCTGACCATGAGAATTTTAGTGCTTATTGTTTAAAAAGTGGGCCAAGAGTAGAGACTCGTGGAACTCGCCTAAACAAAATAATATTTGGCTGAGAAAGTGGCAACTATGACCTAATAGTTTAAGATGTATTATGAAGATTTGTTTGGAAAATCTAATTACAGGACATCAAATTTCAAGTAACAATCCTAGCTTCTCTATTGTAACTGATTAACCAACGATGTCAAAAATTGGAACTGGAGTCAATTAGCACAAATCTACTATTTAAACCATAGCCTTCATGAATTAATAGCCTAATATGTTCTTCCCAAAAAATTTGCAACAATAGCGATGATAACCAAAACAAAAAAGAGAGTGAAAAGTAAATTGACGTTAAGTAGTTCTCAATGAAACAAATTATAATCCCATTTGTTGCATTTTTAGATAGAGCTTACTGTTCACATACTTTTGGTGATCATCGCCTTGTAATGTGGCGTACATTTTAGGCAAAGTCAGCATACACGTTTAAGAAGGCTACGCACGAACGCGCCTGACAGCTGTGTCGTTCAACCATTTGCCCAGCAGATGCGTCGTTCAAACATGTCTTGCAGTCTTCCTATCGTTGATGGCACTGATGTAGGGTAACTGACTAGTTGGCTGCAACCCAATGTCTATTTCTTGTTATACGGAAAACCCTCAACAACTATTCCATTTCAGAGAAAACGGCGCCCACTCCTCAGGAACAGTAAATAAATAAACAAATATTTTGATGACCAATTATGAGAAATCTGGGTTTGGAGATCTGATGACTGCGAGGATTGGAATGAAACAGACTTGTTAAAGGATGATGATGACGACGATGATGATGATGATGATGATGATGATGATGATGATGATAATGATAATGATGATGATGATGATGACGATGTTGGTCTGATCATTATCTAAAATTATTTTTCAGTCGTTCTCGTCAGGAGTTCAAAGTGAGAATTTTCCACGTGTAGGCTTATGTCATTTCCAGCTATTAAAGCAAGGCTATTGGATTCAGTGCATGCTGTCCATCAACATGATCCTGGAGATTATCTTCCTTGTTGAATGGTACTGGCTACTCCTGCTACTTATCATCACCATCATCAATTTTGGATGTAAGTGGTACCTAATTTCTATATTGGGATGTGGGGTTTTATAATGCTGCTGATGATAATTATGATGGTGGTGGCGGTGGTGGTGGTGATGATGATGATGATGATGATGATGATTTGATGATGATGATGATGATGATGATGATGATGATGGTGGTGATGATGATGATGATGATGATGATGATGATGATGATGCTGATGATGATGGTGGTGTAGAAGACGGTGATGATGATGATGATGATGACGATGATGATGATGATGATGATGATAATGATGATGATGATGGTGGTCGTGAAGATGGTGATGATGATGATGATGATGATGATGATGATGACGACGATGATGATGATGATGATGATGATGATGATGGATTGCGTGTATTATGAGACTGATTAGACATCGCTATGATTTTATCGAAACATTGAATCTGTTTTGTCAAATTCCATCGAAAACAGACGCCATCATTTTAGCACGTGGATTGTGTGTCAACCTTCCGGTTTGCGAGTATGACAATGAGGTGGGAGTACTGCATTATACTGTAGTGGTTCCTATCAGTATTTTGTAAACAAACTATTTCTTAAAATTTATATAAACCATTTTCCCAAATGAGATGTATCTACGTATCTTAAATAAAATGCAGACAATATCTCTTTGTGCCTAAATAAAAAGCTCCGTGGAGTTCTCTTTCGAAGTTTGAAAAGAATTATTGTCTATTAAGACAATAGAAATTGAGTTAAATTGTTATTGAATACTTGAATTTGCGTTTTGAGTTAATCAGCTTATCATCACGTTCATTGAACGGGCACCCTTTATTGAACGAAAGCTGTGCTTGTAATGGTAATATAATGAAAGTTATTTCTGTTAGTTGTAGGGACAATGTGTTTACTTTTTATTTTCTTTTACTAATCATTTATTTAACAGGTTGGATTCTCAAAACCTTGCAAACCCATTTGTCTATTGGATTTGTTATGCGATATCTGGCTTATTTTATTCCGGAGGGCACATTGCGTAAGGTCAGTTTTTCATATAGTCGGGATTGTTTCTTTTAAACGAATACTAATTCATAGACCGGATGTCCACCTAGTTCAATCGGTATAACACTCTCTTCACGCGCAAAGGAACCTGGTTCGATCCCTGGAGAAGTTGATATTTTTTTTGACCCCTCTGTCCACCCAGCAGCAATTGGGTAGTTGGGTCTTTTAGATCAGGCGAAAAGTACTTTACGATATACTAGTGTCCTATCAAAAGGTATCAAGCAATTGCTACTGTCTGTTTAACGCTACAGAAACTGCCTTATGGCTCTTAAGGAATACTTTTAACACACAGATCCATGCCTTTAATACCAAACGATTTTATGCTTCACTGTATTGTTGGGTAGAATAATATCTAGATAACTAGATCTATAGGATTCTTTAACTTTTGCGTTTGGAATTTCGTATAACTTCCCAACTGGAGTGTGAGTGCGAGCTTGGGAAAGTTGCATTGCGCACAAGTTCAAAATTTCAAACACAAGAACTCAAGAATCCTTTAATTATTCTCTCCAATAATTTCATCATGGTATTTCTGATTAATTAGTTTGGCTTGTTATTGATTTTGGTAGTCTGGTTTATTTTGACCGAAATAAAATGTTGGATATTTGGCAATTAGAAATTATCGGTGTGATCATTTTGAGGGCGGCTTTGTGGTCTAGTAGTATGACACTCGCTTTCCGATCGGAAGGTCCTGAGTTCGAGCCTCGCTCGGCGCATTGTTGAGTCCTTGGAAAAGGCTCTTTACTCACATTCTCTCACCGTGCCCAGTTGTAAAATGAATACCTGGCCGTTAACAGCGTTGTCTCTGTCGGAAAAAACTATAACATCGCCTAATAGGCGTCATGTCTCGTTTTACATGTTACATGTTGCTGTTGGTCAGGGACCACATGTAAAGCGCTTTGAGCACATTAAATGGATACTGCGCTGTATAAAAGCTCAATTAAAAAAAGGATCAATTTTAAGTAAAAATGGATGCTTGCGGGAGTGGGTATTTCTTGAACGTTTTGGTTTAAAAAAAGAAAGAATGGAATTTGAATCATTTTCTTTAGCGAACAAGTTGAGGTAACTCAACCCGAGCCAACATGCATTATTATCGTGTTGTTTATTTTTCTTCATCAGGAAGGCGCTAAAACAGTGGACATCTTTGTAATGGATTACCTTGGCAACGATGGCGTCTTCCTCCTGCGTATCCTAGCAACAAACGCAAATGACGTGGCCATGGCAGAACTCGTCCACGGTGTGTGGAATCGATTTTTACAATACGGGAACGTCGAAGTCGTCACCTCGAGGGAACTCAAACGAGACGCTTCTTTGGCAGACTTCAAGGGCACGCACGATGGAGCCATTTTAGAGATTGACAGAAAATACACTGATTAATTTTCGGAGATATGGTCATTTTCCAATCTCATTCCTAAAACTATACCATGATTCATGTACTTCTAAGTGTTCCATTTTCTTCACCAGAGGGTCGTGCATAGCAACCTTTTATACAAAGCAAATTTCTTGCATGTTTATTTTAGAAAGGTTTACAAATACATGAGACAATATCTTCTTCTTCCTCTTCTTCCTTTAAAGTCTGTAACTTCAGATGTCGAAGACTTCACAGACCACAGTATTGTTCTTTCATTGGAGATGTGAGACTATTCCACTGTCATTAGCTTATCTGACTCGTAGCAAAAATTCTACCGATATTGCTTAAGTAGATTATCGTCCAATGTATGCAGAAGCAGTTTGACGGGAGACAATCCGTCTAATTCAGGAGTATTGAATCACATGCAAGGTTATCTCTCTTAGACAGAATACACAGTTTTCACAAGAGCTGTTGCGGGAATTGCTCTTTTAGGGTCTTGCGAACACCGGTTCTTTCATGGGAATGTCTTTCGAACACCGAGCCGCTCGATTTGGCTTGCTGCCATGGCTCAAACTAGACCTAGATGTCTTGTTTTATGACCTAGATGTAGATATGTAAAACCAGATGATCCCATCCCAGAACAGGGACACAAAGCCATATTATAAGGACAAATAATTTAGAAAGATAATAAGAGGCAGCAATTTCTGGATTGATGAAGGCATCATCGGCTCAGGGGCATCCAACGTTCCCTCGCTCTTAGGAGAGTTCAATCCATCGGCCTGTTAGTGTTAGGGTGCAGTGTAATAAACATTGAATTGCATAGTTCTGTTGAGTACTTTTACTAGTTTTCTGTAGTCATGCGTTCTGAAATGCTACTGCTACGTTCTCAGGTCATATGAAATCAAATTTCAATCGTGCAACTTTGTGTCATGAAAAAAAACTCAACTTGCCTTTGGACCAGTAGGTTCCTGGTTTGAGATCCTTGGATAATTCTCTTTTCTCACTTTCTCTCACAGCACTAAGGTGTAAAATCAGCACCTTGTTGGTGACATGTTTAATCATATCCGTTAAGTATAGAAAAAATATAATCTCCCATAACTATATCTATACATTTGATTGTTTCCCTCCCAGCCAAGGATTCCGGCCAGGGCCAGGACAAACCAAGTAATCTCATTCCAAGACAAAGACGGAAAGTTGGAAAATATGTACAGGTGGATAGAATAGAAGACACATTAAGTGCTTCTCTGCCAGGACAGGAACAAAGACCCAGACTTTCTGCCTTACTCTTGGAAACACCCATATTTTAAAATTTGGCCAGAATACTCCTCCTTCAAATATCGGTCGATTTAAATGACCCTCATCTTGGCAAAAGACTCTCAAACCTGAGACTTCGCGAAGTAAGACGTAAGAAAAAGTAAGATAAAGGGGAATGGTTCCAATAGTAAACAGATAGATTCCAAAAGCATCTCATCAGTGACTTCGTTTGAGATCACCAGCACAGGATCCCACTAAGAGTAACGCACTTACAGAATATATCTAAAATAGAAAATATAACTAACAATACATAAAAGAGAGATGATATACAAGTTACATTCCAAGTCAAAGACAGAAAGCTATTGTTTGTTTTTTTGTTTTTTTTTTGTTTTTAACGGTTTTACGGCGCTTGCAAAACATTAAGGTCATATCAGCGCCAGTAAAAAGGAAGACAATGGGATAGTAAAAAGTTATAGAATTACAATTAAAACACCCAAGAAAAGGTAAGACAAAGGGGAATTTGTTAAAATAAGAAACAGATGAAGATTCCAAGAGCACACTATCAAAGTACTTAGTTTGAGATCACTAAAAGTCTCATCCAGACACAAGCACAGGTCCCCACTAAGAGGAATACACTCAGATGTTTTACAAATAATATATAGTATAAAGAAAACATAGTGCATAATAGAGAGATGATTTACAAGGAAAAAAATAGCATCTCCCAAAACTTACTATTCATTTGACTGTTCCTCTCTCAGCCAGGGCATCCGGCCAGGGTCAGGACAAAACCAAGTAATCTCATTCCAGGACAAAGACAGAAAGCAAGTTGGAAAAACATATATAGGGGGATAGAAGACACAGAAAGTACCTCCCTGCCCACTATGGGAGGTCAGGAATCCCACCCAGACAGAAAGCTATTGAAACAGATACATGAAGATAGCAAGTACCTCCCTGCCCACTATGGGAGGTCAGGATCCCACCAGACAGAAGCTATTGAAACAGATACATGAAGATAGCAAGTACCTCCCTGCCCACTATGGGAGGTCGGGAATCCCACCCAGACAGAAAGCTATTGAAACAGATACATGAAGATAGCAAGTACCTCCCTGCCCACTATGAGAGGTCAGGAATCCCACCCCGACAGAAAGCTATTGAAACAGATACATGAAGATAGCATGTACCTCCCTGCCCACTATGGGAGGTCAGGAATCCCACCCAGACAGAAAGCTATTGAAACAGATACATGAAGATAGCAAGTACCTCCCTGCCCACTATGGGAGGTCAGGAATCCCACCCAGACAGAAAGCTATTGAAACAGATACATGAAGATAGCAAGTACCTCCCTGCCCACTATGGGAGGCCAGGAATCCCACCCAGTTACACATAAAGAATTAAAAAGCAAAACACGTTTCGAGGACTAACCCTAACTTTATTTCCTTCATAATACCAGACATAACCAGATTAACATTCATACCGATGATAATGTAAACAGGTTGTTATTCAAGTTGTTTCCAGTTCGATAATCATAATAATATATCAAATTTCAGTACAATATGTCATTTTTTTTCAAGAATTTCAATTGTTTTCTTCAGAAAAGCATTCCGTTTTTTTGTTTTGTTATTCTTAATTGTTTTGTTTTAAATTTCGCAATTAAAAGTTATTAAACAAAATCAGGCAACTTCCCCTCAATGATGGATGACAATCATTCATAATCAGTGAGGATACGAAGCTTCGCTTTACTAATAACCGCCACCCCCTGATTCCAGAATTGGTTGTAACTATCTAATATTGAATTTACTCACGGCTGTGAAGAGATTTCAACCAAAACATGTTTACTCCCATAGATATCGCTTATGATTATAGCTTTTAAGTTGATCTTAATTGAGTCCTTGGAAGTTGACAGTGTGTAATTTAGAAAAAAAGTGTGTGTGTGTGTGTGTGTGTGTGTGTGTGTGTGTAAGTGTTTGTGTGTGTGTGTGCGGGGATGGGGGCGGGTGTGTGAAAAAACGGAATGCCTGTTTGACAAACTGGCAAGATATTAGAGCAAAGATATATTATGTTTTAAAACCATGTTAAAAGTATGTGATTTTACGGTTGCTAATGTCGTTAATAATAATAATTTACGGTACTTTCAGAGGGTTACTGTTTTTAAAAAAACTGCTAAAGTATATGATAATATTACGCATTCCATTCGTTGAAATACATTTCCAAGCTAATGATAGTAATAATATACATGCACATAATATATAAGAAGTAATATTATTATAGTTGTATTTTCTTTTTTAATAAAATACAAATTTAAAGTATAAAGATGTATGTAGGCGTTGGGATCATTTTGATGAATGAAAACAAAATGGGGATGAAAATAAAAGTAAGAATTAAAAAAAACAAAACGCAAAATAGAAATGATGAAATGATAAGTCATTTTTCCTTCAATTCACTTTTAAAAATATAGAAATACAAAATACAGGATGAATAATTCTTCATAAAATTGTGTTTAATGTATCTTTAAATGGGCACTTAAATTTTAAAAAGATGAATACAAATATACAAAACAGAAGAAAAAAAAACAGGAAAGACGAAAACAAAAAGAACAACAAAACATTAACAAACAAACAAAAAAAAATATCGAATGAAAGAGAAACAAACGTAAGGCAAACCAAAAATAAAGTAATAAATAAACAAAAGGAAAAAAAGTAATAAATAAACAAAAAGAAAAAAAAACAAAAACAAAAAAACAAAAGACAAATTAAATAACCAACGTCTATTTTTTATGGACCAACGTCTGCTCCGGTTTTAATGATTTGGTTAGATAAACATTGAAAACGAGAAATACATTAAATTGCAAAAGAGAGGAGAAAAGGGTTGGAGTTTGTTTTATATAAAAAAGATGAATATTAATGTGACAGATAATTTACATTATGTACAAGTCAAGCTGATCTTTTATCAGTTTGTGTGAAATTAGAATCCTAGTTGTCTCTGGCAAGAAATAGTATTAGTATTATATTTGGGGTGGGGGGGGGGGGGGGGCTTTAGTGGAGCCGACCTTTTGATGCTGTGCGGTTTGGTATTATACTCACAACATTCCGCCAGCCGGATACAATGTACCAACACACAGAGCTGTGTGTTACATTAACCGTTTATCGTTTATAATTTAGTGAGTACTATTCATAAAAATGGCTGGCTAAAAACAATAAAAGTTGAGCGGCGTCAATTTCGTTCTATCTATAATAGTATATTAATGCTTTGATCACACAATGTTTTATAATTTAACTAGATTATTATATTTATTTTGAAAAGGTGTGTCAACATGTTGCTTATTTTATAAAAACCTACCGAACAAATGGAAGGGACTGATCAGAATATGTATTGTTGTAAGCTTTAAACGTTGTGAGATATCTTTCATGAAGTAGATCATTTTAAATGCGTCGTGTCCAGTGACTTGGAACACGTAAAAAGTTAAATAGATAGACCGTCCCAATGTAAAATAAATATACATCGCCGTGGATATGGACAATTTGTATGATATTTAATGAGTATGGCATATTAAATGTGTTATAGATTAATGCGTTTTCGGTTGACTTTACGATACACGCACCTTCACGTTTGTCACACTGAGATGCGAGTGTGTAAATTTAAAACTTAGCATTTATCATAGACAGCTTGCAAAAAAGGATAAGCTTTATACTGATCAAAATAATACATTAAAAAAATATTTGTGTTTTTAGTGTTAAAACATTTTCTTGGTCATTTAACAAATCAAATTACTATTCCCGGGATATATAGGCTCCTATTTCTTGACAAAAACTGCAATTTCATGTGAAATGTGTTGCATTATAACTTACTTATCGACAAACATACACTGACACTGACATGAAAAAAAATTGCAAAAGTTGCGATGGAGCAGTACTTCATACCAAATAAAAATTACTTGCAATTTTGAAATGAAACAGAAGAATTAGAGAGTAAATAGAATTAACAGAAATATATCCAAGTATAGATAGTATGCGCTTGGCGAAGAAGCTCATAACATTGCCATCCGGAAGTATAACGGACCAACACTCAAAACTCTGTGTAACCTTGAACGTTTATAGTCTGGTTAATACCGTTTAGTGAGACTTACTCATAAACGTGGATGGCAAAAAAAAAACAAAACCAATAATAAAGACTTGAATGACGTCAATTTCATTCTATCTATTATTAAAAAATACTTCCATGCCTCATACACGAGGTTCTGTCAAAAGCTCCTTTTTGTTACATATTAAGACACCAAAATAAATTTATTTTGAAAGCATATGGGACGATTTCGTTTTTATCAGTTCTAGGTGCTCAAATGTTTGTTTTTGTTTTTAAGGGTTTTACGGCGCTTGCAACACATTTAGGTTATATCAGCGCCAGTAAAAAGGAAGAAAATGGGATAGTAAAAAGTTATAGAATTACAATAAAAGCACCCAAGAAAAAGTAAGACATAGGGGAACTGGGAACAAATAGGGATCTGATGTAGATTCCAAGAGCAGACCACCAATGCACTTAGTTTGAGATCACCTAAAAGTCTCATCCAGACACAAGCACAGGTCCCATCTAAGAGGAATACACTCAAATGTTTACCAATCATTTAATATAATATGTAAACTCAACATAATACAATGCATAACAGAGAGATGATTTACAAGGAAAAAAAATATCATCTCCCAAAACTATAACTATACATTCGACTGTTTCCCTCCCAGCCAAGGAGCTCCGGCAAGGATCAGGACAAAACTAAGTAATCTCATTCCAAGACAATGACAGGAAACAATTGGGAAACGGGTATGGGGGGATAGAAGACACAGCATGTACCTCCCTGCCCACTATGGGAGGTCAGGATCCCCACCCAGTAGGTGCTCAAAGTTCAGCCACTAAAAAGGGTTACAAACTGAGAATCTGACAACAATAAGGCAACATTTGATAGATAAGTCATACATTATCGCCCTTTAGAGGAGCTGTTTCTTCTATTCTTTTGGAGCTTAAGTATCAGTATTTGCGACCTTACTTTTATAATCCAACGCATAGAAACTGATGAAAATCAATTCTTTCATAGCTTTTCAACATAACATTACATTGGTGCCTCTTTGTGTAGGGTTTTTACCAAAAAAAAAAAAAACAAACAAAAAAACCCGTAACACAGCCTCTGGTCTGATACGAGTTCTAATCTTAAATTATAATAAGAAGGACAAGACATTGAATCAACTATATTTTTGTGAATTCAAAGATAAAGATCTGAACAAGCGTGTATGAAAGGTGCCAGACAAAGTTTTGTCTGGCACCTTTCATACACACTTGTTCAGATCTTTATCTTATACTGGTGCCTGCTCCTTAATTTCTTTAATTCGAATTCTAAACTCCACATTACGATTACCAACCATGGTTTTCCTTGTGGTGTGAAATATACTAACTATGATAATGATTTAAGCTTTTTATTATTCAATAATCATGATACCATATTATATATATATATATATATATATATATATATATATATATATATATATAAATAATTATGCCCTTCCGCTCTTCCATCATAAGATATCGTCGCCTCGACATTCCACAAAAGAATAGATAATTCATCAAACAAGATGTCTGATGTCAACAGAAATCGCCCATGTTGTCCAAGTAAGTTGCCCAAGGAAAAAAACGAAAATGCCTAAAGCGGGGCTCTAATCCGGGACCTTCCGGTCACAGTGCAATGCCTTAACCACTCGGCCACTTCGCCCCCCTCCCCCCACCCAATACTCTCTACTTTTAGTATTGGTTGGGTAAATTAATACTGTATTATGCAATTTTTCTAGCTAAAACTATGCTATTGCTATTGACTATTGAAATACTATCTACTTTTGGTGTAGGCTGGTAAGGTTAACAATATACGCCAATCAATCGTCTTATAATCAATGCTGCCTTTACATACATATAATATTTAAGATCATCTGTATTTTTCATTCAGCATTTGAGTAATCAGTTATGTATTTTTGCGTGTCTGAACACGGTTATTTCAATGATCGCAATACGGTTATTTCAATGATCGTAATAAAGGATATTCATATCTATGAGTATTTCACGGTATTCTTCTTTAATTTTTATGTAATCAACGATTGAGCACGATGCACTGACCTTTTTATTGCCCAGTAGGTACCAGCGGCCATTGAATATTAGCAGACAGGAAACTAAAATATGTATGAACAAGTCACCATTCCCAATCTCTGCCGTCTGTCTGGATTTTAAGAGATGCATTACCGTTTAAATTGTTTTTTGTTATTGACTGAATAAGGGTTTTCAACCGAAACGTTCCGTGTTTGGTATTTCATTCTTTTTCGAAACATTACTTTTTACAGTCCACAGCTTCTTGTAGTTTAGTATCAAGATTGAAAGCTAAAAATAAACTCCGTAGAGGGCGCTTAGCTAGAGCTTCGAAGGCGGATCACATTATGTGGATGAGTTTAATGTCGTGAATGGTTTCACTTCGAAATGGGACAACTCTGACTAAATCTCTTGCATTGTTTGTTTGTTTTTAAGGGTTTTACGGCGCTTGCAACACATTTAGGTCATATCAGCGCCAATAAAAAGGTAGAAAATGAGATATTAAAAAGTTCTAGAATCACAATTGAAGTACCCAAGTAAAAGGAAGACGGGGGAATTAGTTCATATAGAGATGTAGACTCTAAGAGCATCCTATCAGTGTACTTAGTTTGAGATTACCTAAACGTCTCAACGAGACAAGCACAGGTCCCTACTCGGAGGAACACACTTTATAATCTTTACAAATCATATAATATATGTTAAACAAAAAATAACACAATGCAAAACAGATAGATGATTTACAAGACAAAAAATATTATGTCCCAAAACTAACTATACATTTGACGTTTTCCCTCCCAGCTAGGTTTTCCGGCCAGGGCCAGGATAAAACCAAGAATCTCATTCCAAGACAAAGACAAAAATCATGTTGGTTAACAGATATAAGGGGATAGAAGACACAGTAAGTGCCTCTCTGCCCACTATGGGAGGTCAGCCTCTTGCTTGTCTTGACGTAAATAGAACCATCAAGGCAAGAGTTTATCGTCTCTTGTATTCATTGTCTCTGGAGGTAGTCAACACAAACACAGAAGAAAAAAACCCCAACAACCAAAGAAAAAAACGAAATAAATTCCCAAAACAAACAAAAAACGAAACAAAAAAAATTACAGCTATGTGAGGGGTAAAAATTACATACGTGAATTATTATGGCTAGTCTTGAAATACTGAAGTAAAAAAATAAAAGACACTAAAGAGAATTCCAAAGATTTAAATATATATATAATAATATATATATATATATATATATATATATATATATATATATATATATATATATATATATATATATATTGCAGATGTAACTAATTCACAATGCCGTAATGAAGTCAAAGTTTACTTTTACTTCATCTGATAAGCGAAGTTTTAATCTACGTTACCATATTTGACCAAAAAAAAAAAAAAAAAGCGAATAACTTAAGAATTTGAAAGATTAACATTTACTTTCTGAATTTTCAAGCAAATATTTGAAAAAGCATGTAATATAAACAACGACAAAATGTTAATTTCCAAATCATTGTTTCGTAAGTATCATTGCAATGTATAAATGGGGGGAATATTCCCTTTGAGTTGTGATCGTTTGTGAATTTGTGAAGATGTTTGCTCCCACAATAAAAACGGTAGGCGGTGAAGATACATGTGAGACACACTGGGGTAAATATGTGTCTTGTTTGCCTAGGAAGGGATGAAATGCTTGTATTGAATATCTACACAATAGTAGTAGTAGTAGTAATAATAATAATAATAATAATAATAATAATAATAATAATAATAATATGAAGAATAAGATGAAGAATAAAAATCAGAATAATAATAATAGTAATGATGATGATGATGTGATAATAGTAATAATAATAATAATAATAATAATAATAATAATAATAATAATAATAAAAATAATATAATACAATAATAATAATAATAATAATAATAATAATAATAATAATAATAATAATAATAATAATAATAATAATAATAATAATAATAATAGTACAACAGATCCGCTGACAAGGATAAAAAAATATCTTTAAAAATATTCACCTGTCTTCTTCCATTCTAAGCAACTGGTATAAAATCTTAAACTTGTATAAAAAACCGGAATTTGATACCAAAAAAAAGGGGGGTTAAAAATCGGATTTAAATCGACAGTAAGTCCTATGCTCTATGAACGGCAATTGATGATATCAAATCGCAATAATGACACGATTGAACGCTAAGTATAAATAAAATAAAATAAAATATATCATAAATCTCGTTGCAGATATCTCACTTGTCACAGGGATGTCATATTTGACTTGTTTGAGTTTGATGTTCCACAAACATACTTTTACATCTTGTCGTTATACAATAGGAACAACTTTAATTTGCAATTTATCAATTCTTTTAAGTCCATTCAACTATCTAGTTGGTTAATTGTTTTCCGATCAATATTAAATAAAGAAAAAAAATACAACAAACAAACAAAAAATTAAAAAAAATAAAATAAAAAAGCCACAAAAAAGAAGCATTAAAAAAATAATCTAACAAAAAGAACCCAACAAGTCGAACAAATAATGACAATAAATTCTGAATATTGATCTAAAAATAACATGATAATATTGGACTTGCTATCGTAATGGCATACAAACTATATTAAGTAAGTCAAAAGTCAAAAAACCGTTTTGACAATAATGTTTTCTCCAAAACGATTTCAAATACATAATTATTAACTACTACACTGGTGGATGTTTTCACATTTAGCATAAACATATAACAATTTATGGATGCTTCACTGACCATTAAAAAATGTACAGCGTTAAAAAAAAAAAAGTAAACATGAACAATACACGAATTCATTCAAGGCAAAACCGTCAACAAGAAACGCAGCAAGTAAAGTTTGAAAAAGGTCGTGTACAAATTCAAACCACCATTTTAAAGAAAATAAAAAAAAGACAAAAACAAACAAATACCCCCTAACCCTCAACAACAAATCAAAACAATACCAAATAAAAAATCATCAAAAAGGCAATAATATTTTTAATGGCTCTTTGTTTTTTTGTTTTTTTTTTACAATTTATTGATTGATCATTTTAACCGTCAGAAAAGTATTTGTTTTGGGGGTTGTAAAGACGCCTTTTTGCGTGTAGGTCCTATAACCCATTAAAAATATCCTCATATTATGCAGGGAAACCGTCTATGTATTTCTTTCACAGAATTCTTTAAAATCAAATTAAATACTAAACATGATAGATATCTACTTTTTTAGCGAGAAAACAACAACAACAACAACAAAACAACAAAGTAGTTATAATAAAATCTCAAAATCTTGAACGAAACTACGTATTTCTGTTAAACTGAAACCGTCATATGTAAAAGAAAAAAAATGAAAAAAAAAAAATAGAAAAAAAGAAACAAACAAATGAACGTAACAAGACCAACTATTAAATAATTGTTTTCTCTCTTCGCGTCATTTTGATGTTATTCTGTGACTCTTGACTGGCGTCATCGTCATCGTCGTCAGACAGAGACCGTATTGTCTCATACGAAGATGAAATTCCTGTTATTCTCGTAATCCACGTTAAATTCACAGACCCGTGATTCGTGCTTGTGTGCCATTGTCCATTTACCATGACAATGGGGGACATCTACCGCATTCCACTCAGTCTCAGCACTGGAGGAAAACATGAGGAATAAAATCAAAGTATTAAAGCACTGGAGGAAAACATGAGGAATAAAATCAAATTAATAAATGTTGTTATTATTTTTTAATGAAAAGTTAAATGTTTTTCCTTGTAAAGCATCTCTCTGTTATTTTAATAATTAGGCGAGACTTACCTATAAGGTGAAGTGTAATTATAATCATTCCGTCTCTTAATGCCAAAGGAGTCAATTGTGAATAAAATTGATTAAGTGGATTATTATCCAGAAATAGAAATAAATAATAATTAATTAAAGGAACTTCCAAACAATGAACTGATCACTTGAAAGACGCACGCTAAAAGTGATCACGTGAGCGCATCGCGTCCACCAAATGGCTCCATTCGGAATTAAAGTAGACGGAATAAATACTGTTATTTTTTTAACATATGCTTTGTAAAACTTTTAGTGTATTACTCTCAGTGGGATCTTGTGCTTGTGTTAGGATAAGACTTTTAGGTAATCTCAAACTAAGTACACCGACTGTGTGCTCTTGGAATCTACATCTGTTCCCTGTTTGAACCATTCCCCTATGTCTTACTTTTTCCTCAAGTCCTTTTAATTGTACCTTTAAAATGTTTTTACTATCCAATTTTCTTCCTTTTTACTGGCGCTGATATGTCCTAATGAGTATGACGAAAGGAAAAAAGCCAAGCAGCGGCGATGGGGGCTCGAGCCCAAGACCTTATTGGTACCGCAACTCCGACTGGTCATGAGACATGAGAGGGTAGTTCTGCAATCGACGCCATCCCGCGAAAAAAAAATTATTCTCTATTGCCTTCTGGCACCTTTTCTATAAGTGCTGCCCCACTTATTTTTCTGAAAATATGATGTTTTGTTGTTGTTTTTAAGGGTTTTACGGCGCTTGCAACACATTCAGATCATATCAGCGCCAGTACAAAGGAAGAAAATAGGATAGTAAAAAGTTATAGAATTACAATTTAGCAGACAAGAACAGGTGAGACAAAGGGAAATTGGTTCAAATAGCAAACAGATGTAGATTCCAAGAGCACACTAGCAAAGTACTTAGTTTGAGATCACCTAAACGTTCCACCCAGACACAGGCACAATATCCCACTACGAGGAATACACTCAAATGGTTACAAATCATATGTTAAAAAAAAAAAAAAATAACAATACATAACAGAGAGATGATTAACAAGGAAAAATATCATTTCCCAAAACTATAACTGTTAGTTACATTCGACTGTTTCCCTCCCAGAAAAAGACTCTGGCCAGGGTCAGGGCAAAACCAAGTAATCTCATTCCAAGACAAAGACAGAAAGCAATTGAAAAACAGATACAGATACAGGGGGGATAGAAGACACAGTAAGTGCCTTCCTGCCCACTATGGGAGGTCGGGAACCCCACCCAGTGAAAATATGACAACTTGTGTATGATACGGGCATATAAGATAGGATATACTTTATTGATCCTGATAATGGGAATTATCATATTATATGTTTTTTTTAAAGGCAAAATACAGAGCAGAATATAGGCATGAAACAAATCATTTGAAAACATTGAGATCGAGTCTCAGATATATTGTTTTGCCGAGCAGGTATAGTTTTCCTCCTCCTCTCCTACTCCTCTTCATCATCATCATCATCATCATCATCATCATCATCATCATCATCATCATCATCATCATCATCATCATAATTTTTCTTCTTCTCCTTCCTCTTCCTCCTGCTGCTACTGATGATAATGACGACGACGATAATCATGATGATGATGATGATGATGATGATGATGATGATGATGATGATGACGATAATCATGATGATGATGATGACGACGATAATCATGATGATGATGATGACGACGACGATAATCATGATGATGATGATGATGATGAGGATAAAGACGCTTATTTAAACAACTTACCCGAAGACACCGTGGCCCAGACACCTCATACCGATCTCCCTGTTCATGGCTACTGGTTGACATTCTACACACACAGTGGCACCGTCTTCAAGGTATTTCGCCCATTCTGAGTTCTTACAGCCGAAATGGGCCTTGGTAATCTTAAAAGTTGCACGGTAACTAGAGATTGAATTTAAAAGAAAGGATTTAAAATCCACAGATTTAATTAGTTAATTAAATACTACTACTACTACTACTACTACTACTACTACTACTACTACTACTACTACTACTACTACTACTACTACTACTATACACGACTACTACAACTACTATACTACTACTACTACTAATAATAATAATAATAATACTAATATACTACTAACAAATATACTACTACTATACTACTATACTATACTATACTACTAACTACTACTACACTACACTACTAACTACTATATAATAATAATAATAAAAATAATAATCACTTTATTTTACATCTAAGTCATCCTGACATAATACCACTTTGAGCGACGTGCAGTTCTTTGTAGGTCTGATTACCCAATTCATTATGGGCTCGTTGTAATGGAAATCGAAAAAAAATAAAATAAATGAAGCAAAATATTGTTCATTACAACAATCAGAAATTAGGCCCATATTAGGTTCGTATGTAAATAGAGTAATGTGTTATCAGTACTTATATATGGAGCAGAATCTTGGAAATCAACAAAAACCGTTTGTAGCAAATTAGATATTTTCCAAAACAAATGTCTACGAAAAATCTTCAACATTTTTTGGCCCAACAAAATATGAACTAAAGATCTTCTGCAAAAAGCTGACATGACGTCATGACCACAACTCCCATTTCTGAAACAGTCAAATAAAAAAGATGGAGATGCATTGGCCATGTTTGTCGGATGAAGGAGGGATCAATCCCGAAAACAGCGCTCAGATGGACACCGCAGGGTAATCGCAAGATAAAGATCTGAACGAGTGTGTATGGAAGGTACTAGACAAAGCTTCAGATTTTTATCTTACATCGGCGCCTGCTCCTTGATTTCTTAATTTGTTATTTTCAGAAAATGGGTAATCGCATTAGGCAAGACCACTGGAGACTTGGAGGAGATCGGTGGAAAGAAGGATGGCATCCTTCGGTTGGATCAGGGGTGAGGTCCGGAATCTGGCAGAAGACAGAAGTCATTGGCGCTCCTTACTGTCGACCTTATGTGTTGATGAAACACCAAAGAGGCGTAAGTAAGTAAAATAAGTGGTAAGTAAATATTTTCCGGCCAAAATGAAAAGGCATAGATCTATATATTTTGTTAGAATGCAGAATTACTTACGTGGCTCTGGTAAAGATTTCATTGAAGTATTTGTTGTAGAGATTCTTGAGAATTCCCTTCCATGGATCGTATTTCTTGAGGTTACGGTATGTTCCGAATTCGATGGGAAGGATGCGAGCTCGCTCTGAGGAGCAGAAAGTTGGAATGGTAATGATAATAATAACAACAACAATAATAATGACAACAACAACAAGAACAACAACAACAATAATAATAATAATATAATATTAATAATAAATAATAATAATAATAATAATAATAATAATAATAATAATAATAATAATAATAATAATAATAATAATAATAATAATAATAACAATAATAATAATAATATAATAAAAATAGTAAATTCTTTCCATGTGACTTATAAATTGGCGTCCTATCCAAAGGGTAGCAATCAAATGTTACTGCCCCTGTAACATATATCTGAATAAACTCTGGCTCTAGAGACCTTACTTACTACACACCACAGGCAGACCCGTTATTCTCAAATAATTTAACCCAGTTCCTTGTACAGAATTCCCTCATCCCACGATCCGAACCTCCAAACATACCAATGCAATTATGCACGTGCCACCCCCCCTCCCCTCCCCCTTTCCCCCTCCTCCGTGCGTCTCTTCGAGCTTCCATTGACATTCCCTTACAAAAACCAGCAATTCTGAACCACAGTCTGGTTAATAATATGTATTATGACGATCTTGGCAAAATTATAACAGAACAATTAACGTGTCACATTAAGAACCATTCTGAGCTATTCTGTTCGAACTGAATGGCAAATTTCGAGCGAGTCAAAAGCAGAAAAGGCCGCTATTACACGCGATAATTACAAACGATGTCATTAAAATGGCTGCGCTTTGTCCAGCTCGAATTGGACTCGCTGACTTCTCAAAGCCACCGAGAGATAAAATTGGGTTGTGTATCAATGTATTAATTCCTTTAAGGAAATGTGATGAATATTTATGAACTTCGTGAAAGAATGTATCTGTGCATAGTTAAAAGTCTTTGAGTTATCCTAATCAATCCCGTGGGTTTTGTTTTTTTCACAAGAGGGTGTCCGCTTTTTGGACAATGCTGACACTTTATAACATTTCGTTGCCTAATACATTTTAGGAATACGCATACTTATTCCTTGCATTTGGAACAGTTTTGGGGCTGTCAAGTCGCCCGATAGGCGAGGGGCAATAATCAATCCACCAAAATGCTATACTATTCTCTTAACATCGACAACATGAATGTTCTGCAGGAGTTCTTTGAAGCTCTTAACAATGGATGAACGATGCATCTTCATAATTCTTTCAAGATAATGACAAACGGAGCTTATTTGATTTTGTTGATGGAACTGAATCAAGTATTCAACATATCATTTATTTAAAACTCGACATAAAAATGGTTGGGCATCGCCCATTTAAAATCATTGGCCTCATGGACTCTTCGAAGTAAACAGGACATACGTAACTGGTATGTGGTATTGTATTACACACATAGCCAATCTCATGAATATTTATTTTTCATTATGGTGAAATAGAAAGGTCCATGAATAAAAATTAATTAACAATCGTGAGTCGAATTCGGGTTGTCGGATTATTTTATACAGATGTCATACGGAAAGTTTTACTAGCGAGATTGAATACCGAGGAGAAAAATATTAGAAATAATAGCGCTCAATAAATTGTGCAAATTAGTATAATTGGAGTGCACTAGTGTACTAGAGACAGACAAGAAAACATGGGATAGGAGAAAGGGATCTATATATAGTTCTATACCAAATATGCCAAATACAATTCAAACAACGCAGTCAGGACATGGGGCAGCGGCGTGGCTCAGAGGTACGGTCTTTGCTTCTTACCCAAAAGGTGCTGAGTTCGACTACCCGCCTCGTTGTGTGGCCTTGAGCAAGTCACCTCGCCCTAGATCAGTTTGAGGTACTGCACTGCGGCTGACACCTGGGTTATTCCAGTCTTTCCTTGGAATAGACCCTAAGGACAAATTTCCACTTGGGATTTAATAAAGGGAATTCTATTTTTCTATTCTATTTAAAAAAAAAATCTTTCGATGTTTCTCACTTGTATATAAACAGTCTAGAACATTAGGAGCATCGGGTTGAAGAAAACATTTAGTTTTGAGTATCTAAAAGTACCCGTCATCGTAACGTTTCTTTCGATGCGATGTTTACATTTTTAGTTAAGCCAATGTAGCGCCAGGGCGGGCCATAAGAACCACTGGAGAGTTGCAAGGCCAAGAGTTCGAACGACGACAAAAGCATCGGATGATTTACACTAAACTACAAAGTTTGCAATAACAATTGATCTTCTCCACAGGGAGATGATTTACAAGGCAAAATCATCTCCCCAAACTATAACTATAGATTTGACTATTTCCCTCCAAGCTAAGGATTCCGGCCAGGGCTAGGTCAAAAATTAGCAATCGTATTCCCAGACAAAGAGAGAAAGCATATTGGAGACAGATGAAGCGGGATAGAAGACACAAGTGACCTCCTTGTTCGCTTAGGGAGGTTATGCTACTCTTTGGACGGGACGTTGCTTTATTACAAGGCACTATCGGTCAGATCTGAAAGACCTAGCCCCCCATCACGGTTCTATAGGAGTCAAAAAACAAAAACAAAAAACAAAACAAAACAAACGATTCGACTCGGTTTTGAAACCAGACTGTTTGAGTTTGCTTGTAAACGGGTTGCTCTCGCGATGCTCGACTATAGAGAGTATGCGGTAAAGACTAAGGGAGTTAAATTTTGACATTTTATACGGTTCAGTCCCTTGATTACGGTACATATTTCTTCAAAATGGCGAGCGACCAATGCTTTCAACACAATGGACACTGTATCGAAAAAGACGCAACCCGAAATTGGCTATAACAAATCTGTTGAATGAAATATTAAATATCGATCAAACCTCCGAAACCTACATACAAGCTGTGCGTCCATGTTTTATTTAATTTTGGGCGGATCAGACCTCTAATGACTATCACGACACAACAAAAAGCCCAATCTTTCGACCTACACACTTGTTTTAAGAGAATCATGAACATAGTAGACGTGGAAAGTACACACAAGACAATGCCAAAATTTCAATTTTCATTCATCCACGCCAAGACAAACACGAGCCTTGTGTCAAACAAAACAACCTAAGCATTTTAAGTCGGTGATTTTGACGATGGAAGTATATCAACAAAACAAAAAATGATAATCACACACACACACACACGCACACACACACACACACACAATAATATTGGTGATTATGATGATGATGATGATAATGATGATGATGATGATGATGATGATGATGATGATGATGATGATGATGATGATGACGACACATTATTATACGAATATATCGCGTGTGGTCGAAATCTGGTTAGGGCAAGTGCCGGAGGCGTCGTTTGTAGCGGGAAATGGGAGCAAAGAACATGAAATGGATTTTTAGCGATGGACAAAGTGAATAAGACGGCCAGAAAATAGGTTTTGGGGGGAATAGGCGCCCCGTCTTAAGTGGTTCCTATGGCCCGCCCTGGCGCTAAATTGGCTTAACTAAAAATGGGACTCACTGCATCGAAACAGTAAGATGACGGGGTGATTTAGATACTCAAAAAACTGTATTCATATATCACATTATCAGATCAGTAATGGGGCTTGAAAACGGACCAAGTGTTCCTTAAATCACTTAAAACCTAAGTTATAATATATTGGACAATACTCAATGCATCTTATTTGAAATAAAAATATTTAAAAGGGAGAAACATATAAAGGCACAGTAGAAAAAAACAAAAAAAAACAAAAAAAAAAAAAAAAACAAAACAAAACAAACAGACTAAAAAACAAAAAACAAAAAACCCTCAAAAATCCCCCAACAAAACAACTTAAAAAAAACAAACCCCACCCAAAAAAAAACAAAACAACAACAAACAAACAAAAAATAACAAAAAAAAAAAAAACAAACAAAAAAAACAAAAACAAAAACAAACAACAACATCCATTATTATTTTTGACACATTATGGATATTCAGTCATATATGCAGACCGGCCCTAGTAGAAACATTTTAGAATTACGAAATTTTAGCTCCAGTTTCAGAACTCTATGAACATCTAAGTTACAAAAACTTGTACAAAAGGAAAGTTGATATCGGCCTGCATAATTTTAAGGATTTTCAAGTGTGATCATACCGTTTTGAGACGATGAGTCACGATGAAATTTTTTTTTAAAAGAAGAAAAGAACAAGGGGGAAAAAAGGAACGGGATGGACTGGTCAGGCACTTTCATTTGTTTGCGGCGGTCATTGCTGATGGGCTGGACTTCATAGGGGGATATTTGTCTAAAGTGACCACTAAGACTCGGAGGCTTAAATGAAAACGTTTATTTGATGTTGCTGGAAAACTGGCAGGATATTACAGGATATTACGATAAAAGAAAAAAAAGATTTATTGAAACGTAGCCCCCCCCCCCCCCCCCCCGTTTTAGGAAACAATATGTCAATGTATTTTTCTCGAAACTTCCTTCTTATCAAAGTATACAATCAAAACATTCCCCTTCCTTACATTAATAATAGTATTTAGGTATATCCCGTGTGTATTGTTTTTGTTTTTTTGTTATTTTCGTTCTCGTATATTTCTTTCATTTGTGCGGTATATGGTCTCGTGGTATGATCGGAATGTCCTGGGTTCAAGCCTCGCTCGGCGCATAGTTGAGTCCTTGGAAAAGGCTCTTCACTCACATGAGTACCTGGCCGTTAACAGCGTTGTCTCTGTTAGGAAAAAAAAAACACTTAAATATCGCCTAACAGGCGTCATGTTTCGTTCTTCATGTTACGTATTGCTGTTGGTCAGGGACCCCTTGTAAAATGCTTTGGGCAGATTTAGTGGATATTGCGCTATATAAAATCTCAATTTTTCTTTTCATTACCTGATGCTGCCCCTCCTCTCTCTTTCTTATATCTATTTTTTTCTTTTATCGTAGTATCCTGTCAGTTCTCTGAATTTCGAATTATTATCATTATTAATATTTATCTGTGCGTGTGTATCACAATCTTTATAATTATTTGTGATAATCGCAAACATTTATCAAAGCGTATTTACACCGACAGTCAGAGAGGTAAAGAGAAATTAAATATAGATAGTATGCAGATGACGTCACTCAGGCCTTTGTTATTGTTTTTGCCATCCGCGTTTGTGAGTTGTTCTCACTAAACTGTATTAACCAGACTATAAAAGTTCATGGTTACACAGAGTTTGTGTATTGGTCCGTTATACTTCCGGATGGCAATGTTGTGAACTCCTTGGCCAAGCGCATTCTATCTATAGGAAACGCTTCCACTTTCGTTTCGTAGCAACCTAACAGGAAGTGTCAAATTTCAATGATTGATTTGGTAAATTAAAAAAAATAAATCCTTCTTCTGTTCCTGTGTATGCATCTTCCATTTTAGAATTGATGTTCAATGATTCAATGCGGCGTCACACATTTGCAGGTCTGATAACCCAATTCCTTATGGGCTCGTTGTTGTTATGGAAATATCAAAAAATGACGCAAAATGTTGTCTATTACAACAATGTTAAACTAGGCCCATAAGGGTCAAACCTACATATCTATATGCACACATCGATTCAATGCAATTTTAAATGCTCAAAAAAATACAGAATCACAGAGTAAAGCACCGCAGTCTTCAGGCCATTGATTATTCATTTCCATTACTGGGTTTAGCTACTATTTTTACGGGTAACAAGGGTAATAACTCCCGAAATATTTTTGCCAATTATCTCTTGCCAAGAGCTCTTCATTCAACATGCGAGGATGTCTCTAGTAGCCTCGAGGATTGATGTGGAAAGAAACGGAAAACAACGCAAAAGAGGATTCCTCAATAGTCGACCCATGTTGTTTACTCTTTAATTGAATTCGTATTTTAATCCTATAATATGACTAGATATTCAGAATTTTTGTGGCAGACCAATAAATAGACAAACGATAATAATGGGTTCTAAAAAGTGGACCGATAGAAAAGGAACGAAGTTGACGTCACAGAGCTCTTTGGTTGTATTTTTAGACAGCCTGTTAATAATTAGTTCTCATTAGATTATATCAATCAGACAGTTATAAAAGTTGAAGGTTACACACAGTTTTGTGTGTTGAAATGTTTAATTTGGATGGCGGATGTTGTATTTTACCTAAACGCATAGCATCAATAGAATCCCGTATCCTATTTTCTCAAATACACTGTAAATAAAAAAACCAACAAACAAACAAAAAAACCTGAGTTTAGTTAGAAGTTAAGTTTTTATTTTTTAAAATTAATTCTTGTCATAAATGATTAAATCAACCCTTTTTGTACATCTTCGGGAAATATCAAAGCTTAATTTCACTTCTAAATATTTTTTTACAGCGAGTCAAGTTCAAAAAGTAAGAAATTTGAGAAGAGTTGCTGGATACCTTTCCCATACATCTGACCATAACTTCATGAACAATCACCCGATTTACTTCAAATAAAGATTAAACTGCTCTGGTGAGCATATGCTTTCAGAAAATGGAAAAAAAAAATGCAAATCCAAAATTTTCACCTTCTGACTGATTATGTCATGCACTGACACATATATCATTAATTTGCTACAGTGTCGACACCGAATCGGAGCAAAACGATTGACTGCACCTAGCTATTCATAGTAAATTAAACTTACGTTGTGTATAATGTTTGTTGTTTTTAAGGGTTTTACGGCGCTTACAACACATTTAGGTTATATCAGCGCCAGTAAAAAGGAAGAAAATGGGATAGTAAAAAGTTCTAGAATTACAATTAAAGCAGCCAAGAGCAAGTAAGACAAAAGGGAAACTGGGAACAAATAGGGATCAGATGTAGATTCCAAGAGCATACCACCAATGTACATTGTTTGAGATCACCTATAAGTCTCATCCGGACAAAAGCACAAGACTCAACAAAGAGGAATACACTCAAATGCTTACATTATACATTCAAAATAACAATTATAATAATACATAACAGAGATATTTTTTACAAGGAAAAAAAAATCTACCAAAACAATAACTATGCATTTGACTGTTTCCCTCCCAGCCAGGACTCCGGCCAGGGCCAGGACTCCGGCAAACAGATATAAGGAGATAGAGGACACAGTGTGTACCCCCCTGCCCAATATGGGAGGTCAGGAATATAAATATTATAATATAATATTGTATATTATAATGTTTTGGTTAATACTATAAGAATGCGAGAAAATAAAGGGTACTGACAGCCAACGTTAGAGAATGCCATTTATTATAACCAACAAAATTAAACAACAAACAAACAAAACAACCTGAGTTGATGGTCATGTTCAGCAATGGATAGTTGGCGTGGATTGAAGACGCAGGAGTAAGACAAGTTGAGGGTTATCTTAATCGACAGATATTTGACGTAAGAATTTGCTAAAACAAAAATGGGTTTTGTCGAAGAAAGACAGAAGAATTCATTGACAGGTTTATTCATATATTTAAAAAAATGTAAAACTCTTAAAAAGTTGATGCTTAGTAGCAATTCAATTTTCGAACGTCTCATGTTGAGCCAATTAAAATAGGCTTGGGGGCAAAAAAGCCCTGGAAGTGTCCTCGCCCTAGGACTTTGCTAGAAAACACAATTTGGTTATTAATTCGGTTCATTCCTCAATCTGGCGATAAGCAGCTTAACCAAATCTCCCCCTATCAAGTTTCTATTTTAAGTTTCGATAGCCATTATTCTTATCTTACTCTTTATATCCCCCTCCCTCCTTCTCTTTCACCACACACACACACACACACACACGCACACACACTCTCTCTCTCTCTCTCTCTCTTTCTCCTCCCGTCTGTTAATTCTGTCACCTCCTTTGGACGTCTTTCCGAGCTGATATTCTATCTCTAAATCGATCTCCATTACTCTTATCTCTCTTTCTTTGTAGGTTTTCTGTTTTTCTCTATATATCTCTCCCCCCCCCCTCCTTCCCCAATCAGCACTGTATTCCTCTACATCTCTTTTTCACTCTTCCTACCTCTTGTGCCTGGTCTTCCTCACCCTATTCTTCCACGTTCTCTTCGTTCTACCTTTGTGCCTTCCCCTCTCCATTCTTCCTCATTCTCCCTCTTAAGTCTTGCCTTCTTACTCATTCTTTGTGTTCTACCTTTGTGCCTTCCCCTCCCTATTCTTCCTCATTCTCTGTGTTCTACCTCTGTGCCTTCCCCTCCCTATTCTTCCTCATTCTCTGTGTTCTACCTCTGTGCCTTCCCCTCCCTATTCTTCCTCAATCTCTGTGTTCTACCTCTGTGCCTTCCCCTCCCTATTCTTCCTCATTCTCCGTGTTCTACCTCTGTGCCTTCCCCTCCCTATTCTTCCTCATTCTCTGTGTTCTACCTCGGTGCCTTCCCCTCCCTATTCTTCCTCATTCTGTGTTCTACCTCTGTGCCTTCCCCTCCCTATTCTTCCTCATTCTCTGTGTTCTACCTCTGTACCTTCCCCTCCCTATTCTTCCTCATTCTGTGTTCTACCTCTATGCCTTCCCCTCCCCATTCTTCCTCATTCTCTGTGTTCTACCTCTGTGCCTTCCCCTTCCCATTCTTCCTAATTCTCCGTGTTCTCTCTTTTCATAATATGATTTCCAATTTTGTCACTGAACTGTTTGGGTTGATTGTTGTTGTTGTTTTTAATTCTTTAATCAGCCAGACAGATTATCAATTCCCAACGCACTCTATTCTGCCGTTCTTTGAAAAACAAACACAAAACAAACACATAAAAAACCCAACAAAAACCCACCAAATACACCCGGATTTAACATTTTGGCCAGAAAACTCGTAGGTACTTCAAACATCGACCGATTAAAATCGTCTTTTCAAAAACTCTTCAGCCTGGGACTTGCACCGTAAGGACTACTAGTTTGGTCTTTCTACACGGAATTCTTGAATTCTTGATAATATCTGATAGCTT
>NC_088362.1:49041849-49046849 GCF_034508935.2 Berghia stephanieae
CCATCCGGAAGTATAAAGGACCAACACACAAACTCTGTGTAACCATGAACGTTTATAGTCAGGTTAATACAGTTTAGTGAGAACAACTCACAAACGCGGATGGCAAAAACAATAACAAAGGCCTGAGTGACGTCATCTGCATACTATGTATTCAGTTCGTTTAAGAAAGCATAACAAGCTTGCAGCACTTTCATTGTCGCCTTTTAAAAAAAGTGAAAACATTCAGGTCATTTTAACGCCCAAGGAAAAGATGGTACAAAATAGAAGTAAATATTATAGTTTTGTGTCATTTATAACACTCGAGGACACAGCCGCTTAAGAAATATGAACGACTAAAATAAACAGTTTACAAATGTAAATACCTCCAGCAAATTGCCTATGACCCAAACACCAAGCTCACCAAAAGTCTCACTTCAGGGAGTCCCAGAATTGAGTGTTTTTGACTATGTAAGAGCAATTTCAATCGATCGATATTTGAAGGACGATTTTTCTGGACAAACTTTTAAATAAGAGGTTTTATACAGAACGGCATTTAACTGCTAAGGAGATAACACAGGTAATGAAGCGCAGGTGAAGACAAGGTGAGGGTCCTTTTAATCGATCAAGATTTTAAGGACGAGATTTCTGGGCAAGTTTTATTTTAAAGTGTGTTTTTTAAAAAAAAATGTTTGTTTGTTTGTTTTTTGGTCAGAGTACGGCAGTATAGAAGATACAGCCAATAATGGTCCCCACTGATCAAACGTATTGTTGACGAAAGTAACCAGTTAACTGGTTAAAAATAGCTTACTGCCAACATACTGACCATCATCGATTGTACAACTAGACCACCGTGATATTCTTGCCAGAGAAAGGGACTCATAGCCTGTGTACTCGGCCAAAATGTTGACAATAAAATGTTTACTTCACATATCGATCGATCGCAATGCAATGGCTCTAGAATTGTCAAGAACTTGAGACCTTTTCACAAGTTGGAGATCATCTTCATCGATTGAAATTTTAAGTAGGTACGAATTTTTTTGGGGGGTCCCGATTGCTCAGTTGGTAGAGCACTCGCGTCACACGCAAAGGAACTAAGGCCGATCCCTGGTGAAAACGAGATTTTTTTCCGACCCCTCAGTCCACCCAGCAGTAAATGGGTAAAGATCTGAACAAGTGTCGTGTAAGAAAGGTGCCAGACACACTTGTTCATACACACGTGTTCAAATCTTTATCTTACACCGGTGCCTGCTCCCTAGTTTCTTAATTTCATATTTTCCGCAAATTGGTAGCTGGGTCTAAGAGATCTGGCGGAAAGTACTTTCCGATTGACTAGCGTCCTATCCAAAGGGTAGAAAGCAATTGCTATTGTCCGTTTCACGCTATAGAAAGCGGGATAAATTCCGACTCAAAGGCCCTTAGGCTCAGAAGGACTACTTTTAAAAAAAAAAACAACTTTTTTTTCTGGTTAAATAGAAAAATAAGTATTTTATCAGAGTATGGCATCACAATCTTGCTGGAGACAGAGATTAATGGCTATTGTGTGATGACGATAATGGTAATTGGAATTGTTGTATAACACATGTATCCAATCACCTTCCATGTACTGGTTCAACCTCTTTGATCGACTCCCAGTATTGCCACCCTCCACTCAACCCAAAGAACGGTTTCCCATGAATAGCAATGAGATTCGATGTACCGAAACTCGAAACCCAGTCCGCCCCAGTCTGTGTCTAGGTAGGATAAACAGATAGACAGGTATTTAGAGTTTAAGTTTTTAATGATTGCTAAAACATGTTTTCTATATATAAATCTCTCCGCCTTAAACGTTCCACGGAGCAATTGGGAGTCCAGAGGAATTGCTGAAATAGTTGAAAACATGTCTTTTTGTTATTATCGTGTAATTTATTGAAAATTATTTCATGTTGATGTAAAGCGCCAAGAACCCCATGACTGAGGATATCGTGCGCTATATAAGTGTCCGTTATTATTATTATTATTATTATTATTATTATTATTATTATTATTATTATTATTATTATTATTGTTGTTGTTGTTGTTGTTGTTGTTGTTGTTGTTGTTGTTGTTGTTGTTCTTCTTCTTCTTCTTCTTATTATTATTATTATTATTATTATTAATATCATCGCCTAACAGGCGTCATCTCTCGTATGTTAAGTGTTATTGTTGGCTAGGGACCCCTTTATAAAGCGCTTTGAGAACGTTTAGTGGATAGTGCTCTATACCAATGCTCGGGTTTGAATCCATGCTGCAATGTTTGCAAAAAGAGAGGAATATAAACATGATATTGTATTTGCCTTGAGACAAGCTGGGTGCTGTTCTTGATTACTTTTGAAGCGTCATCGAATACCAGGGCAAAGACGTTCAGACTGAAGGTGGTAACAGCCATACTCTGGAAAATCTCATATTTTAAATATTTGGCCAGAAAACTCGTCCTTCCAATATCGATCGATTGAAATGACTCTCATCTTGGCAAAAAACTTTCAAACCTGGGACTTTGCAAAGTCCCAGGTTTGAGAGTTTTTTTTTCCAAGATGAGGGTAATTTAAATCAATCGATATTTGAAGGACAGAGTTTTCTGGCCAAATTTTTAAATAAGGTTTTCTAGAGAATGGTATTTAACTGGCACAGAGATAACACAGGCAATGAAGCGCTGGTGAAGTCTTAACAAATACATTATCAATGTTTAACCAATATTGTGGACGCCGCTATACAGATATTACAGTAAAGAAATTGTAAAAATAAAATCTCACATTATGATATCGCTTTAAGTAAACGGTCTTGATTAGGTCTTCACCTTCTTAATGTAGAGTCGTAGGATGCTTTATGCGAAGACAAGGAGGAGGACGAGGAGGAGGAGGACGAGGACGAGGAGAAAAAGAAGGAGAAGGAGAAGAAGGGTGATAAGTAGGAGAGCATGAGGAATTAGAGAGGGAGGAAGAGGAGGCAAAAGAGGAGAATAAAGAAGAGATAGAGGAGGAGGAAACGGTAACGGAGAAGGAGAAGAAAGATGAAATGAAAAGAAAGAGGAAGAGAAGAAGAAAGGGGATCAGAAGGAGAAGGAGAGCATGAGGAAGTACAAGGGGAGGAGGAGGGAAAAGAGGAGAATAAGGAAAAGGAGGAGGAGGAGGAGGAGGAGGAAAAGGAAAAGAAGGAGGAAAAAAGGAAGAGAAGGAGGCGGCAAGAAAGGAGAAAGGGGTGGAAGAGAAGTTGGGGGAGGAAGAGGAAGAGGTAGGTGAATAGTTGCAGAAAAGGAGGAAGATGAGGAGATTATCAATAATTGTTTACCATTATTACCCTTGGAACAAAATAATTATTTCTGATTTCTTTTTCACCAACGAAATAATGAGACATTAATGGCACCCTCCATGCAATCTTCCTGGCCATGTCAGGGGGGCAAGGGAAAGAACTGTGACATCGCCATGTCAGACGCAAGGGAAGGAACTGTGACATCGACATAAGCAGCACATTAGATTTCTAATGGGATCTGTCATCGAAACAGAATTGCTTGCCATGGCTGATGGGTCACTTTCAATCTTCTTCTTTTTCTTCTTCTTCTTTAAAAAAATACTTAATTTTATTCATGAATAATATCTTTTTTTTGTGTGGGTGAGATGGTAAGGGTGGTTAACATATAAACGAATGCTAAATAACACAGCTCTCTTATTTCTCATTCGTTATTAGTGTTTCATAAATCATGTTTTGTTGTCAAAGGGGAAACCCGAAACGTCCATTTTATCTGTTCTTGTTAATTAAATTGAAGCTTCAGTTCCATTTGATTATTTTTATTTATTTCAAGCAGCAACATGTGCATTATCGCAGTAAAAAAAAACAAACTGATTTAAGTCTATGTACATCGATATTCATATTCTGCTATCTCATGAATGTAATGTCTCTATTATTGCTCGAGGTTATAAACGATAAAAATAGCACAACAGATAGTTAGCATTGCACTCTCATCATCACCATTTGACAAGATATCATAATAAGGTTGGAAAGGCAATTTACAAATTTATTTAAATGAAACCAACATCATTTTTCGTGAGTGCTTTTGAGTTGTATCATTCACAAATGTCACGAAAGTAACTCTTCAACAGTCGTAACGTCACTTCCCTCGTAATGACGCATGGTAACTTAGTAACTCTAAACGATCGGAACAATGGCGGACGCCCTTATGAAATATTTCTCCGACAAGCGTATCCAGAGGGGGAAAAACCCACATAAATCTGATCATGTTTTGACTTTTACACATTCTGATCACAAGACATATGAAAAGTTCTAGCCAGCATGAAAAATAAAAAGTACAGATTTTCTTTGTTTAGAACCACGATGGCCGCCGTTGCTGGGAGACGTGACATCAGACTATTGAATCCAATTAGCTCTCGTTGATATGGCATTTTATAAATAACATAATGACTAGCAATGCTCTTGATGTCTCCTAATATCTGATGTTTTATCTCGCCACAATCTGTATGGGGCTGAAATAAACCATATAAGACACCAATTAATTGATTAGAATTACGAAACGCAACTAGAAGAAGTAGAGGAAAGTGAAGATTTAAGCCTATTGTAAATTAATAGTTGAGCCAACTATATTAAGTGAAATGGGGGCGATTATGTTGGGACAAAATTTTGGCACAGATTCAAAATTAAAAACGAAAATAACATAACAAGAGATATGGCTTACAAAGGAAAAAAAATATAACCATCTCTTATCTCCCAAAAGTGAGGAATCATACATTCAACTGCCTCCCTTTCAACTAAGGGTCCATGCCAGGACCAGCAAGAAAAACGAGCAATGCCAATCCATAACAACAACGTGGAATGAGAAAAACAAATACGGGGGATCGAAGACATAGCAATAGTGACCTCTACACCCCAGCCACATTGGGAGGTCAAAAAGATCTCACCCAGACTATCGTCTTGCTTGGTGTATTTGTTGTGGACGTGGCCCCTTAAATCTTCCTGTGATGACACACAATAACTTAAATCCCTTTGTAGTAATT
>NC_088362.1:49054349-49056849 GCF_034508935.2 Berghia stephanieae
TTTTTTTTTCTCCAGAGGACGGCAGAATGTTCATCATCATCATCATCACCATCATCATCATCAACATCACCATCATCATCAACATTAAGATAATCCGGAGATGGACGAGGAAAATAGGAGGAGAAGGAGAAGTCAAGGAATAAACAAGGACGATGTGAAGAGGGGGAAAAAATGAACCCATCTCCAAAAACCACATCCCAGCAACAAAGTGATAAACCGGATGATTCCTATTTAATTCCGGGGCAAATCCGCCCCCAATCACGACCAAGCCTTCCCGCGAATACGTCCCCATCAAAATGTAACAAGCCATTTCCCCTGGCCGGTGGAATGGCTTTTGTCATTAATCCGTTACAAACAAATTTCGATTTCACTCGAACGCGATAACACATTTTACCGATTTCACCAAAAGAGCAGTAAAATAACATTCAGGCTTTATTTTCATCGGGAGAACAGAAACAGTGAAACAGTCCGAGTTGTGGTATCGATGTTCCTGCTCTCTTGATGAAAACGGTAGAGTCTGGATACAGGTTGGAATTTACTCGAATCCCGCGTGTAAACGGTTAATTTGATGGACACAGGCCGTTCGTTCGTCTTGTTGATTCCAGGCACGTGATCGGGTGGTCATAACACCCCGTTGATGACCAGATCCTAAATCGGGATGAGTTCTCATTACTGGCCGTTTTTTTTTTCTTGGTTTGTTTTCTTTTTGTTATTGTTGTTGTTGTATTTTTGTATTTTTGTTTTCCTGCCTGAAATTTGAATGGGGATTTTCAATGGAAGGCTGGCGAGCGATTTGCGCGAGCGTTAGATTTATCAAATGAACTGAGTTGAGAGAGAGAGAGAGAGAGAGAGAGAGAGAGAGGGGGGGGGGGGGGGGGGGAGAGAGGGAGAGAGAGAGAGGGGGGGAGAGAGGGGGAGAGAGAGAGAGAGAGAGAGAGAGAGAGAGAGAGAGAGAGCGATTATTAAGAAGCCATCATGATGCAATCACTTGTCAGTTACCCTTTAGATAGGACGCTGGTTTCGAACAAGGCACCTGCCATCAAAATCGGCTCTAGATCTCTCTCTCTCTCTCTAAACATCACTGTACTTGTGCAACTATGAGGTCTAGTGGTATGGCACTCGTTTTTGGATCGGAAGTTCTGTGTTCGAGCCTCACTCGGCGCATAGTTGAGTACTTGGAAAAGGCTCTTTACCTCATTCTCTCACCATAATCGGGTTAAAACGAGTACCTGGCCGTTAACAGCGTTGTCTCTGTCGGAAAATGCAATATCGCCTAATAGGCGTCATGTCTCGTTCGACATTTTACGTATCGCTGTTGGTCAGGGACCCTTTCTAAAACGCTTTGTGGATACGTTTAGTGGATATTGCGCTATATAAATGCTTAAGGTTTTTATTTTTACATGGTTACAAGACGAGAGACACTATACCGCTAAAGTCATCAAAGACAAGTTTCACACCTCAAGGAACTGTCTTGAAAACCTCTCTTTTGCTTGGTTAGATTCTACTATCGCCTTTATGTTTACGTTGTCCGGTATTCAGGGTAGATAATAAAAAGAATAATATTATACGAGAAAGATCTAGATCTGGATGCGGCATGAAAACAAGATCAAAAAAAGTCTGGAGAATTAATATCCGTTGCCGTTTGCTCGGTGGGGCGTGGCGAGGGGAGGTAATCCTTGACCTGTCTCCCTCTGTCGGTCATTCCACTCCAGTTGTCTCTCGTTGGTTTGGTTTAATTTGTGACTCATCGTCCAGAAACGGTATTATGTCGTAATGAACCCCGAGTCTTAAAGTTCAACTTTTTAGCTTTATTCTTGAAATCAGAATTAAGATAAATGTCTTTTTTGGAGAGGGTGAGTTTTGATCCTTAACATTAAAAAAAAAAAAAACGTAAATACCATAAATCTGAAAATTTTGGATTTAAACCTAAATGTTTTGCTTCCAGTTCATTCAAACATAAAAACCAGATCGGGGCGATAGACACAGAAAGACGTGTGTGTTGGTTCATTGACCAGCCACTTTTACTCTAATGCCGGTCAAAAAAGGAAAGAGAGAAAGAAATTATCTTAATTGAAAACGTCATTTGAAATGGACTTGTCCTCTTCATACTTATCGGCCTTGAATTCTTTTGCCACCCATTCCAGGCTCAACCCATTCTCTGGATATTAAGAAGGCTGTTTCGGGTGTAATAAATAAGTCTCTGGTTGGACCTTGTTCAAAGAGTTAACTTTATAACCTGACAATAGGACCGTATAGATAGTTCGAAGTTGACGTTATTCAGGTCTTTTTATTGTTTTTTTGCCATCCGCGTTTATGAGTAATACTCACTAAACTGTAATAACCAGACTATAAACGTTTAAGGTTACACATTGTTTTGTGTGTTGGTCTGTTATACTTCCGGATGGCAATGTTCTTCGCTTCTTCGCCAAGCGCATACTATCTATAGCCATCGTTAACATAATCTAGCCTGACACTGATCAAAAAATGACGTCAAAAGGCA
>NC_088362.1:49061849-49066849 GCF_034508935.2 Berghia stephanieae
ACAATCATCTTTTACAAAAGTAAATATTAAATCGTATATAAAAAAAATAAATTAAAATCGAATCGCTTTTAAAAGGGCGATGCACGTGGACACCATCGGTCATGACTATATCTTCATGTAAATTTTGTCATATTTTTTTCTGTTTGTTTGTTTTCGGTTTTGTTCGGAAAAGAAGCGGTTTAAATGTTTAACACGTTCATGTTAATTTTTTTTAAAAAGCAGCTCAGATAATATCAATCCATGCACGTTCTTAAAATTTCCGTAAAATCTATTCTCTCTCGAGATTCACACAAAATTATAATCATTAAATGTGACAGAAAATAGATTCTGCGATCGACCGAAAACACGTGACCAATGTCTTTCACGGGCAATCTACTCGATTTTCACGGATAAGACCAGCGTTAAGAGGCGTTTGCATTGTGTTGGGAGAAATCGGATTAATTATTAAATGGGGAAACGAATGCGATGGGCATTGACGAAGAAATACGAATGCGAGTGCAGCACTCCCTGACCTGCCCCAGTGAAAGAGCACGGGCGTGTGGAGTGAATGCGTGATCGTGAGTGTGAGCATTAAAGACGCACGTGTTTGTTTTTATTAACATGTGTCGGAGACGTGAGCAGGGTCGCCATGAGTTGAATACAAACTAGATCGAGTGTGGCTTTATTGAGTAAACAACCCAAACTGTTTTTCTGTTTGTTGGTGGGGATAATTTGACGAGAGAAAATGTCACAGTATTGGAAAAATCACGAATGCATAATATAATACACAAATTATAGTGATCTCATCGGACTCAGATGTAAAATGAATACCTGGGTGTTAACAGCGTTGACTCTGTCGGAAAAATTAGTTAATGTTATCGCCTAACATGCTTCATGTATCGTCCTACAGTGTTAAGTGTTTGCTGCTGTTGGCTAAGGACCCCTTGTAAAGCGCTTTGAGCACGTCTTGTGGATATTTCCCTACATAAAGGCTCACGTTGGACTAGTGCATTGCGTCCAGTTTGCTCAACGACTGAGTTCTTTGGTCAATCGTGCCCTCGGTACTTAGATGCAAACTCTTGATTTCAAAGCAACACAACATGATCTTGCGATTCATGGCTCAATATTACAATGGCAGTGAGTTTCAATGACAAGGTGATTAAGATTAACATTATTATGTGTCAGTACATTGTCGTCGGTTTGTTTTTCTTTTCTTTTTTTTTGGGGGGGGGGGGGGGGTGGGGGGGTTCTTTTAGTTATGTTTATATGTTTTCAATGCTTTTTTGTTGTTGGCTGAAGAAGGGTTTCGACACGAAACGTTCCGTGTTTGGTATTTTGTTCTTTTTTTTAAAAGCTTTTATATCAATTTTTGTTTTTTACTTTTTACAGTCCACAGCTTCTAGCAGCTAAGTATCACTTTAACTTAAAAGACACAAAGCACACATATTGAGGATTTAGTTTAAATTCACTTTCTTAAAAACTTGCTTCCTGATCGAATTTTCGTCATAATAGAATCAAAAATTGTTGTAAGACATATCTAGGGAAATTACAAGACTGCTTCTGATAGATAAAGGGATTTTCTAAAAGTTAAAAAAGAAAGAAAAGAAAACGGAATAGATATAATGAGTACAAGGTTTGCGCCTTTGGACATTGCATTGATATCGATGTTTTCAACAGTTAAAATTCTTTATGATGTTGCTTGTTAAACTAAAGCGCAGGGTAAATACTCAATATACACACACAAGTTCGGACTAGAGGCCAGAGGTATGGTCTATCTAAAATTATCAAATTAATATATTATAAAGTGTCGCTATTGGTTCTTGGTTGTATATTTTTTACATTTTTGAGCATTTGCATATATATAAAATATATATATATATATATATATATATATATATATATATATATATATATATATATATATATATACATTGTCGCCATAGATTCTCACATTTGTGTTTATACATTTTTATGCATGCCACGTCTGTAAACGAATTTCCATTTTTTGGACGAATAAAGTATATATTGTTATTATTAACATGCCGTGTTTTCATTGTATTTTGAATGAAAACCGATACTGCCGTAGTTACTCTAAAAATTACTCGTTTTAAAATAACCCGGAAAACTCGTCCTTCAAATAACCATGGATCAATAGGACCCTCATATTTATTAGCAAAACCTATCAAACCTGGGATTTATAATATCAAATAATGTATGTGTGCGTGTGTGTGTGGGGGGGGGGGGGAGGGGGGAGGGAGAGGGAGAGAATTTTCAAAGGATAAATGAACTTTTATGAATAGAGATAAAGCTCTTATACATAGAATGGTGTGTGTATATATAACCATAACTATATTATATTATGAACTACATTATGGGTAGTCATATTATTATTGCTGTTGATTGTGTGCAAACACAATGCTCCTTAAATCAATTCAAACTTTATCCTATTAAAATCCCGAGAGTCACGTCCATTTAATAAATAATAAAAAATAAAATTCCCTTTATTCATCCCATAGGGGAAATTTGTCTCTAGGGTCTATTCCAAGGGAAGACTGGAATAACCCAGGCGTCAGCCGCAGAGCAGCGCCGTAAACTGAGCTAGGGCGAAGTGACTTGCTCAAGGCCACACAACGCAGCGGGTAATCGAACTTGGTACCTTTCGGGTACGAAGCGAAGACCGTACCGCTGAGCCACGCTGTCCCACAGGACAGAGACATAATGTGTGGCTAGTGTAGCTCTGTCCTTTTACGTCAAAACTATTTTTAGCATTTTTACTGGAAAACGTTTACTTCATTATATACAATATTCACACTTTGATGGATTAACCAGTTAGTGTCGTACTCTGGAAAAACTCGTATTTCAAAATTTGGCCAGAAAACTCCGTCTTTCAAATATCGATCGATTTAAATGATCCTCAATACTCTTCAACAGTCGTAACATCACTTCCTTCCTAATGACGTATGGTAACTTAGTAACACTGGCTCTAAACTATCGGAACAATGGCGGACGCCGTATGAAATATTTCTCCGGCGAGCTTAAACGCGTATCCAGAGGAAAAACCCCCCATCAATTTGATCATGTTTTGACTTTTACACATTCTGATCACAAGGCATATGAAAAGGGAATGAAAAGTTCTAGCCAGCATGAAGAATAAAAAGTAATGATTTTCTTTGTTTAGAACCGTTGCCGGACGTGTGACATCAGACTACTGAATCCAATTTGGCAAAAACTCTCACAGAAGACTTCGCGAAGTCCCAGGTGAGAGAGTTTTTTTACTATTAAGATGAGGGTCATTTAAATCGATCGATATTTGAAAAACGAGTTTTCTGGCCAAATTAAACTGACTCCTGATCTATACTTGTCAGAAAGTCTTGAAATGTGAGAGTTTATCAGTCTCTGTTTTTCGACTTTTTGACAAGTTTGTGGTCATCATAATTTAACAGAAAATCTTAAGCATTTAAATTGGGCAATATCCATTATAAATACGTGCTCAAAGCGCTTTACAACGAGTCCCTAGCCAACAGCTTATACGAAGTCACGAGGACTGTTAGGCGATAGTTCAATTTTTATTTCATGAGACAACGCCGTTAACGACCAGGGACGGTTAGAGAATGTGAATAAAGAACCTTTTCCAGGGACTCAACTCTGCGCCGCTAATTATACTGATTAAACCTTTTCTGGCCAAAATGAGAAAAGAAAAATTATTTTGTAAGTCAGTGCGAGACAGCTGTGTGACAAAGACAGCAGAATGTGCGTCTCAATTCAAAATTGACATAAATAACACGAGCAGTTGTTCAATACACGTTTTAAGAAAATAAACCATGCCCCCCCCCCCCCCCCCCCCTACTTCCACGACTGGGGTTCGAATCTCAGATCTCCTGTCTCACGACTGGTCAGATGTGAGCCCTCGACTGGAGAATGACGGTCGGGTGTTTTGTATACTTCATTCCGCTTTTTTTTTTTTAAGTTGTGTTTTTATAATATATAGCAATACTCACTAAACGTACTCAAAGCTCTTTACAAGGGATTCCTGGCCAATGGTAGCACGGGACATGACGCCTGTTAGGCAATATTACAATTTATTTTCCTACAGAGACAACGCTGTTAACGGCCAGGTACTCATTTTACAGCTGACTACGTTGAGAGAATGTGAGTAAAGAGCCTTTCCAAGGACTCAATTATGCGCCGAGCGAGGCTCGAACCCAGGACCTTTCAATCAGAAAGCGAGTGTCATACCACACAACCACATAGTCGCACAAAGTTTATAATTAGGGTTGATATGGCTTGAAAGTACTGCAAGCATTTCAAAGCAAGTAAATAATAACGACTCAAAGAGAAAACTGTTAGACTAGATGGCCCTTAAGACATTCCAGACGACGAGGTATTCGAAAACACAAACACAAGAAACAAAAACAGCAATTGTGTGATTGTGTGAGTGAGGCAGGAGTGGAGGCAGGCCAAAGTCACGGAAAAGAATAAATTGGATAACATTAAGCCGCTAAATTGTTTCTACAAGTTGGCGGGAGAATACAAATCGATGCGGCAACGATTGGTAAATTACAGCAATCTGTGCGGTAATGCCTGTGTTTGGCGGGGCTGTTGTTAGAGCTACGATCACTGGGGAAAAAGATGGAATGTGGAAATAGAGAGAGAGAGAGAGAGAGAGAGAGAGAGAGAGAGAGAGAGAGAGAGAGAGAGAGAGAGAGAGAGAGAGAGAGAGGGAGAGAGAGAGAGAGAGAGGGAGAGAGAGATTTTTTTGTTTGTTTTTAAGGGTTTTATGGTGCTTGCAACACATTTAGGTTATATCAGCGCCAGTAAAAAGGAAGAAAATGGGATAGTAAAAAGTTCTAGAATTACAATTGAAGCATCCAAGAGAAAGTAAGACAAAGGGGAACTGGGAACAAATAGGGATCAGATGTAGATTCCAAGAGCATATCACCAATGTACTTATTTGAGATCACCTATAAGTCTCATCCGGACACAAGAACAAAATCCAACAAAGAGGAACACACTCAAATGCT
>NC_088362.1:49071849-49074349 GCF_034508935.2 Berghia stephanieae
GAATAGACTCTTACACAGGAGTATCCTAAATTAGAATGGGAACAGTTTATTTATTACTTTCGTCTAATCCCCTCCACTCACATAATTGAATAATAAGCTGCTTTGTGGAAAAGGGCCCGGCCAGTAAATAACACACAATGAGATAACCAAGAAAGACAAATTGATGGATTACGTCCCTTTAATCCGTACTCAGACCATTTGATAAATGGGGTAGATGATAATGTTTGTCATTTAAAAAACAAAATAAAATTTAAAAATACATATTTAAATAGGGGCCACGTGGCTCAGCGCTACGGTCTTTGCTTCGTACCCGAAAGGCACCGAGTTCGATCACCCGCCGCTGCGCTGTGTGGCCTTGAGCAAATCACCTCGCCCTAGCTCAATTTGCGGCGCTGCACTGCGGCTGATGCCTGGGTTATTCCAGTCTTCCCTTGGAATAGACCTAGAGACAAATTTCCCTTATGGGACGAATAAAGGGGAAATTTATTTACTTGTTTATTATTAATAATTTTTTAAAAGAACATTTAATGATCACGAATATATTACAAGACATATTGAGAGCCATGGCTAGCCTCATCTAAAGAACAATGTAAAGAGAAAATTATAAACTTAAGAGAAAACGTCTGGATGGAACTTTCTTTCAATAATGCAGCTATATGGTCTAGTGGTATATGATACCCGCTTTCGGATCGGAATGTCTTGAATTCGAATGCCTAGCTCGGCGCATAGTAGGGTTCTTAGAAAAGGCTCTTTACACACATTTTCTCACCGTACTCAATGAGTACCTGGCCGTTAACAGTGTTGTTTCTGTCGGAAAAAAATTGTAATATCGCCTAACAGGCATGCCTCGTTCTACATGTTACGTGTTGCTGTTGGTCAGGGACCCCTGTAAAGTTAGTGTCTATTGCGCTATATAAAAGCTCATTTTAAAAAAAGACGTATGCAAAAGGATAGGCTGATAAACACAAATTATTATGGTATATTATGTCTATCGGCATTGCAATCTACCTCTCTGTGGACAAAGAGTGCTCTAATCAGTTAAGATTAAAGCAGTATTCATTCAGGTCCATAAGGTACATACATGAAGCTATATTTTATTCCGGGTTCTGTAGCATTAATAAACAGACATCAACAATTGCTTGTTACCCTCTAAAGAGAACGATTGTTTATAGTGAAGTACTTTTCTACTCAAGTCACTAAATCTTTAATCCCACAAAAAAGAAGAACAAAAACATACAAAAAAAAAAAAAAAATCAACAACAAAAAAAAAAAACAAACCAAAAAACAAAACAAAAACAAAAATTGATATTTGGATAGCAAATTGCTACTTGTTGATGTATATTATATATCACAAATTGCTTTATAATAAACCTTTGAAACTAACTTGAATTCGAGCGTTAATGGAGATTATAAGTTTTCTGTAAAAACAACAACAGCAACAACAAGTTTTATGTCAGAGTTACGGAAGAAAGAAGGGGGGGGGGGGGGGGGGGGGGGAGAGAGAGGAGAAAGAGGGGAGGTGGTGATCTGCCAACCAAAGACACTATCCATTGACCTATGATAGACAGGTCACCATTGAATAGTAATAGAATGTGTAGAATTATTTGCACATTATCAGGTGGTGTCGATATATCTGTAAGGCAATAAACGTGTCCAATAAACTTTAAGCAGACTTAAAGCGTGAACGCCACACACAAACATAAACATACTCTCTCTCTCTCTCTCTCTCTCTCTCTCTCTCTCTCTCTCTCCCCCTCTCTCTCTCTCGGAAGAAAGAGGGGAAGAGAGTAGGGAAGAAAGTAAGAAAGAAAGAAAGAAAGAGAGAGAGAAAGAGAGAGAGAGAAAGAGAGAGTGAGAGAGAAAGAAAGAAAGAAAGAAAGAAAGAAAGAGAGAGAGAGAGAGAGAGAGAGAGAGAGAGATAGCTAGCTACCTGGCTAGATATATCATGAATATATATATATATATATATATATATATATATATATATATATATAGAGAGAGAGAGAGAGAGAGAGAGAGAGAGATAGATAGATAGATAGGATGGATATATGGGTAGAGATAGATAGATAGATAGATGGAGAGAGAGAGAGAGAGAGAGAGAGAGAGAAAGACAGACAGACACAGAGAGAGAGAGAGAGAGAGAGAGAGAGAGAGAGAGAGAAAGACAGACAGAGAGAGAGAGAGAGAGAGAGAGAGAGAGAGAGAGAGACGGGGGGGGGGGGGGGGGGGAGAGGAAGAGAAAGATAGAGCTGGGAGGAAAGGAGGGAAGGTGGAATCGATCGATATTTGAAGGACAAGTTTTCAGGCCAAATTTTCAAATAGGTACGTGTTTTTTTGTTTTTTTTTTTCTCCAAAGTGCGACATTGAATTGTTTAATAAACTGCTATTAGAAGTAAAAGTTGCCCAAAAGTAAAAGAAAATAAGAAAAAAAAAACAAAAAAAAAAAAAAAAAAAAAAACAAAAAAAAAAAAAAAAAAAACAAACAAACAAAAAAACAAAA